>NC_135890.1:56740210-57306989 GCF_964194155.1 Cetorhinus maximus | reverse complement strand
TCCTTCCCCCCTCTTTTCCCCCTCCTTCCCCCCCTTTCCCTCCCCCTCTTTTCCCTCCCCCTCTTTTCCCTCCCCCTCTTTTCCCTCCCCCTCATTTCCTCCCCCTCTTTTCCTCCCTCCCCTTTTCCTCCCCTCTTTTCCTCCCTCTTTCCCTCCCCTCTTTCCCTCTTCCCCCCTCTTTTCCCTCCCCTCTTTTCCCTCCCCCTCTTTTCCCTCCCCCTCTTTTCCCTCCCCCTCTTTTCCCTCCCCTCCCTCCCCTCTTTTCCCTCCCCTCTTTCCCTCCCCCTCTTTTCCCTCCCCCTCTTTTCCCTCCCCCCTCTTTTCCCTCCCCCTCTTTCCCTCCCCCCTCTTTTCCCTCCCCCTCTTTTCCCTCCCCCTCTCCCCTCCTCTGAACGCAGTTGCAAATTGCTTCCAAGAAGCCACATTTCATCATTGCATCCATAAAGCGTCTCATATCTCTGTAAAACCCAAGTCAATTCTTGATGCACCTCACATGTGGCACTTCCTGTTCCTTTACAGCTACATCCCTGTCGGGCTGTATTTCTGTGTGAATTCCTCGAGGAAAGTGATATGAGTGTTACATTGGTCTTTGGACTCTCATGACACTGGCTTTTCTGTGAAAGGGAATGCTATTACTGTGTCACTGCAACTTAAATGTCATGCCTTCTGGTCACATGCTATGTACCGCAGTGGAGCGGTATGGCAACATGTGTCAATGCAAGATAAATTTGAACTATTCAAGGATGCATACATTATACCAGCACCTCATGATGCTGCAACCTCCAAACCCCCAATGAACTAAATGTCAATGACGACCACGAAGGTCTTCTTCATAGGAAGTGAGGAGACTCAATTGGCAGGAATAACTGGTATGTTTTCACTCAATAGTATTGAAGGACAGCTTATCCTGCAATTAACACAAGTATACGCATTGAATTACAGTAATTGAAGCTTGTGTAATGCAAGCTTGCAAGCATACCCATAGTCACAGAGTTGCTCTACATTTTTCTATTCATTCTTAGGATGTGGGTGCTGCTGGCAAGGCTGGTATTTATTGCCCATCCCGAGTTGCTATGGAAAGGTTGGTGGTGAGCCGACTTCATAAAACCCTGTAATCCTTGTGATGAATCTGCTCTCACAGAGCTGTTAGGTAGGGAGTTCCAAGACTGATAAAGTAGCAAAGAAGGAAATATGATTTATGTCCAAGTCGGGGGAGCGTGTGACTTGAAGGGGAATATGGACGTGATGGGATTACCATGTGCCTGTTGCCCTTGCCCGTCTAGGCGGTGGACGTCCCAGGTCTGATAGGTGCTACCAAAGAAGCCTTAGTGAGTTGCTGTAGTGTTTCCTGCACACTACAATCACATTACACTGATAGTGGAGGATGTGGATGTTTAAGCCAGTAAATAGGGTGCCGATAATGTACTGTATAATATAAGTGATGTGTATATTACTGTCATACTACATCTATTTCCTGTAACAAGCGGATAAAAGTATAAAATCATCAGTAGAAAAATAAAGGAAGAGGATAAGAGAATTATTTTTACATGAGTTGTTGGGATATGGAAGTCCAACCAGAAACAGGGGTGGAAGCACTAAAAGGGACCAGATAAATTGTTTTAAAAGGAACAATTTAAAAAGAGAAGGGAAATGGGTATCTGTGAATACGTTCAGAGAGCAGGCTTGGCCATGATGGGCTGAATGGCATCTGTTTTACTGTAAACCTCTATGACAGGCCTTTCTAGTTTGAAACACCAAAATACAAAACACATGCCTTTTTTTATTTCTGCAAGTGTTTTAAGGCTGGGTCATTTTTCTTACAGTCATCATTAGCCTACAGTGGGGAAAAATGCATCCGGTTATTAGTGGCATGATGTGGAACTTGAACAGGCTTTCCAAAATCAGTGGCAACCATTGTGCAGATACACTCATAATTGGGCAATAGTGGCATAGTGGTTATATTACTGGACTAGTAATCTAGAGGCCTGGACTAATGACACCCCACATTGGCATCTGGGCAATTTTAGTTCAAGTTAATTAAATAAATCTGAAATAAAAATGCTAGCACGAGTAATAGTAACCATGAAACTACCAGTTGTGGTGTGTTTAGCTGATTGGGCCTATATGATTCCAGGCCCACAGCATTGTGGTTGAAGTCAGTTAAGCTCACCACTACCTTCTCAAGGGCTATTAGGGATGGGTTATACATATTGGCCTTACCAGTGACACCCACATCCTGTGAATGAATTAAAAATAAAGGGACACACCCTGTTCATTGTAGAGGAATGAAAATTAGGATTCCAGTATATACCCAATGGCACAAGCTGCAGTAAACATCAAATGCATATTCAGATTGCATCATCAGGTAACTCTTTCAAAAATCTGTAACAAACTGCTGGAATTTTGTGTGTGGCTTTTTCTGTTTATTTGACTATCTGTATAGGTAAACTGTGCAAGACATTTCTCTTCATTTTGTCAACAATGTCCAGCCATATCACAATTGAACAGTTACAATTAAAATGGCTGCAAAATTGTCGACTTGAATGTCAGATTTTGAAGTTAAGACTTAAAAATATATTTGACTGCCCCTGTATCTGCATAGAGGAACTTGACCGAAGCAGCTCCCACTGCTGCTGGCGACCTCCAGGCCGGTCATTCTGGGTGGTGACTTCAACTGCATCATCGATGCGGCTGGACGATCCAGCAGGGCCGACAGCAGATTGGACGCTACGTCCAGATCCCTGATGGAAACAGTTAAGGACGCCAAGCTGCACGACGTCTTCAGCAACCCTGCAGATGGAGCGCAGCGTAGATACACCTGGTCGCGGCCAGACTGGTCCATCCGTTCCAGGATAGACTTCCTGTTTGTGTCCCGTGCATTCACAGTCAGATCCACTGACATCAAGCCAGTGTTTTTCTCTGACCACTGCCTCCTACTGGCGGACTGCCACTTAGAGAAGGACCAGAGGGTGGGCAGGGGGGCATGGAAGCTAAATGTGCAACTGCTGACCCCAGAGAACATTGAGGAGCTCAAGAGGGATTACAAAGGTTGGAGAACCATGAAACCCCTCTTTGAGTCCCTGACACACTGGTGGGAAGCGATCAAGGGAAACATCAAGAGGTTTTTCATCCTCAAAGGCACCCAGAAAGCTAGGAAGGAACAGAGGGAAATGTCTCGACTCCAGAAAAACATGCAGAATCTGCTCCGGCTGCAGTCGATGGGGGTCGATGTCAAGGAGGAACTCCAAGAGGTGAAGAGCCAGCAAGCCTTGCACTTTGCCTCGGAGGCCTCCAAGATCATCTTCCGTTCCAGAGTCCACTCCGTGGAGCAGGATGAGACGTGCTCACGTTTCTTCTTCCAAAAGGTACACAGAGAGAGCTCTGTGATCAGCAGCCTGAAGGAAGAAGACAGCTCAGTAAAGTCATCGCAGTCCGACATTTTGAGGATCAGCATATCCTTTTATGCCGGATTGTATGATGTGAAGCCCACTGACAGCACGGCCTCCCAGTCCTTCCTGTCCTCTATCACGGAGGTCTTAGACGACAGTACATGGGAGCATGGACAAACCGCTAACTCCTGACGAACTGACTAAGGCCCTTGAGTCCTTCGAGAAGAATAAAACTCCTGGAAGCGACGGCTTGCCGGCGGAGTTGTACTCGGCTCTGTGGGACTGGATCGGCCCAGACCTGCTAGAAGCGTACGAGAGTATACTCCTGGCCGGCAGTATGTCAGAATCCATGAAGAAAGGCATTATCACCCTCATCTACAAGCACAAGGGGGGAAGGGAGGAAATTTGAAATTGGCGACCCATTTCACTGTTGAATGTGGTCTATAAGATTCTGTCCAAGGTCATCGCCAATCGGGTCAAATCCGCTCTGGAATTAGTGATTCACACTGACCAGACCTGCACTGTGCCGGGCAGGAAGATCTCTGACAGCCTCACGCTGCTCAGGGATACGATTGCCTATGTGCAGGACAGGGGTGTGGATACCTGCCTCATCAGCTTGGATCAGGAGAAGGCCTTTGACAGAATATCGCACACCTACATGGTGGATGTGCTCTCCAAAATGGGGTTTGGGGAGGGAATTCGAAATTGGATCCAACTGCTCTACATTAACACAGTAGCACAGTCTCAATCAATGGGTGGGAAACAGATAGCTTTCCGATTAAATCTGAAGTCAGGCAGGGCTGTCCTCTCTCGCCTGTTCTTTTCGTGTGTTGCATAGAACCCTTTGCCGAGTCCATCAGGAAGGATCCGGGCATAAGAGGAGTGATGATCCCAGGCAGTGGAGGCACTCAGGTAAAAGCCTTCCTGTACATGGACGATGTCGCCGTCTTCTGCTCGGATCCGCTGTCGGTGCGCAGACTGATCCACATCTGCGACCAGTTCGAATTGGCCTCGGGAGCCAAGGTAAATCGTGGGAAGAGCGAGGCCATGTTCTTTGGGAACTGGGCTGACCGATCCTTTGTCCCCTTCACTGTCAGGGCTGACGGCCTGAAGATGCTGGGGATATGGTTCGGGGGGACCAGGGCATGCGTTAGAAACTGGAAGGAGCGAGTGTCTATGGTGAAAAGGAAACTGGGCATGTGGGAGTGTTGCCTCTTGGATGAAACATGAGACCCTGTTTGTTAAATTGTACATCAATTGGGTGTATTCAGGTAGTGGGTGTGAGTTGGGGACTCATCTGTGTTTGTACACATATAGGAGCAGCCTGTGATTTGTCGAGTTGGAGTGCGCAATGCAAGCGTGTCTCTATAATGAAAACTTGTAAGTATATAAAGGCTAGGCTCCAGTTCTATCCTTTACTGCCTGGATAATTAAATTCTAACAACTACTGTCCTCTCAGATGGACATAAAAGATTCCACAGCACCATTTTTAAGAGGTGCAGAGGAATTCTGCCTGGTGGCCTGACCAATATTTGCCTGACAACCGTACATCACTAAGACACAGATTTTCTGATTATTATTTTATTGCTGTGTGTGAATTGCCTGCCATGTTTCCCACAACTTCAAACGTGCTTTTTTTGGATGTAAAACGTTTTGACACATCCCAAAGTTTTGAAAGGCGTGGTACATAAGTGCAAGTTCTTGCTTTGTTGGTTGTTTGTGTACATAACTGAGAGTGTTTCTTCTAAAAAGAGGATTTCTGCTCAGGTAGTTTCTGCTGTGGAACTTTTTCCAGTTCTGCTTTTCATAGAATTTAATTATCCAGGCAGTAAAGGATAGAACTGGAGCCTAGCCTTTATATACTTACAAGTTTTCATTATAGAGACACGCTTGCATTGCGCACTCTAACTCGACAAATCACAGGCTTCTCCTATATGTGTACAAACACAGATGAGTCCCCAACTCACACCCACTACCTGAATACACCCAATTGATGTACAATTTAACAAACAGGGTCTCATGTTTCATCCAAGAGGCAACACTTCCTTGGTGCATTTGAGTGTCAACTTGGATTAAGTGCACAGATCTCTGAAGTGGGACATCTGATCCAAAGACAAGGGTGTTCCCACTGAGTCTCAGCACATCTGTCCTGATTTCTGCAGCAATTGACTTTTCAGCTCATCTTGTTAGTTAGCCACTCAAAATTACTGTGAAATGGAGGTCGGAGTGTGGTAGAATTGTTCCCAACTCAGTAAAGAGAAAAGACCAAAGCTGGTGGGACTGTCAAGTTTTATTGTCTTCAGTAATTTATTTTCCAGTAACGGTGTATCACATGTTTCAGTTTCTCTTCAGTTGAACTTTACTCTGCTTACGCACGCATGGTGCTCACAGATAAGTTTTGGAAACTTGCAAATAAAATCCAATCTGTTTCATTTGACTCACCTTCCAAAAACAAGGCCTCTTTGTGTCAATAATAAGTATGTTAGCTTTGAGAATGCAAATGCCATAAAATACTTTAAGTATAGTCTAACGCATTCTTTAGAAGAATCTTGGTGCCAGGTTAATCAAAAAGATCTTTAAGCAGTAGATATTTTATCAGAAAGCATTCGATCCTGTATCAAGAAACGGAAGCAATTACAATGTACAATAGACCCAATATTTTCCCTGGGACAGTCAATGCCACTGGCTTTACTTTTGTTGCTATAAGTATTTTTAAGTTTAGTGTGATCATAAAATCAGAAAGCTGTGATGAATTTGATCTCTTCCTTGCTGCATCAAGACTGGGAAAATAGTGTGAGATCTGGTAGACAGTGCGGTCAAGCACCAAGGCTTGGCTCACTTGCAGAGAAAACATGATCCAAGTTAATTTAAGCTATCAAGAGTTTGTCTCATCTCCAACTACATTTATATACTGTCTTTAATGTAATAAAACATTCCAAGGTCATTTACGTTAAATAGTTGGCATCCATCCATCTCGGGAGACAATGGACTGCACCCAGGGTGTATGTCACTTATGTATTGAACATTATCTGTTGTGCCTGTAGAGGATGATTCGTGAATGGCAGTCCTTTCTGCAGCCGGCATAGATGAAACCACAAAGCAGGAGTGTTCAGGCCTGGGAAAATAGTACGGAGACCCTGAGTTACCCAAGCATCAGGGCCCCACTCTCGGCATTGCTAGGATTGTCCAAAGGAAAGGATGAAATCAGTACTATTCGGTACCAGCTCTGCTGCAGGAGTTGCCAGAAAGCTGCCCGATCGATGACAGAATACTGCCTACGGGACTCCACTCCGGATTTCTGTCAGGGTTTATTCCCCTAGCCGCCTTCTCTCCCCAGACACCTTCAAGGCAGCGGGCTATTTATCCATAGCTGGGGGTCTGGTTTGTGGGCACCAGGGCGTAACCACACGCCAGTGGGCCTGTATGTCATGTTTCTGGGGGCCAGGCCTCTTCTAAGTCCTCTGTAGTTTAGCCTGGGTCCATAAGGTACTCAGTTTTCATATGTCACCATGGGGAGGCACTACATAGGGCTTGCTGATGAAGACACTATGTACTGGCGGGAGAGCCTGAGGCAATTAGTTCTCTTTTCACAATAGTTACACTGCTAGCCGGTGGTGAGAGTTAAAACAAAAGGTGACAAGCAAACTGACCACCACGCACCACCCACTATACTTATACGCTTGCCGCAGTGTATCATTTACAAGTGCGTTATGAAACAAAGTTTGTCACGAAAGCTACATAAGCAGATAATGGAATGAGTTGTACCTTGCAGGAGCAAGTACTTTTGGGAGTTAGGAGGTGGAAGGGTATGGTTTAAAAACACGGAAATTAACAGCAATGTCAGGCAGCCTGATCCAACCCACTGACTTCTGCATTTAACAGCAGCATTTTGGTCTGCATGCAAACAACCCCTTTAGCAGAGGAGGGTTGTTGATTTTCTATATGTTAATCGGTCAAGCAGAGTTAACAGTAACATGGCTTTTGGAATGTAACAGTGGGAACACAGGTTTCCTGTGAAAGCAAGGCAAAAACTCCATGGCCAATGAGGGGTTGAAGGCATGACAGGGAAATATGCCAATAAATACTGAAAAAAACACAGCTGTTTTCTTGCTTGGCTGTGTGAAAGGCTCTGTTTGCAGCACTTGTGTTGAGAGGTGATTTTCACAACCTTCAAAGTGAATTTCACAATTCACTAGATTTGTGCCTCTGATCTCTATTTTGGAGCTGTGATTTATCTATGCTTTTGTTGATTTACCTTGGATCTCAGATGAGGACCAAGGTGCCCAACAGCAGCAAGAACAGCACAAACAACACCACCCTGTTCCACACAGACCTACTGCTCCATAGGACAGAGCAGCTCACAGGAGTCCATACTCACAACACAGGGACAAGCTTCCTCAATATGTTGGAACAAGAGTGTCTCAGGAGGTTCAGCGACTCACATCAGGTGGAACAAGACTGCATCTGGTGGCCACACTTTATCAGTGACTGCCAAAGGTCAGCAGTGCCCTCAACTTTGCCTCTGGTTCCTTCCAGGCCTCTACTGGAGATATTGCGGGATCTCCCAGTCAGCTACTCACAAATGCGTGAGACAGGTGACTGATGGCTTGCTGGCCAGTGGAGTTAATTGTGTCAACTTTGTCACTGATGATTGCAGTCGGAATGAGCAGGTACTCGGGTTTGCAGCTCTGGCTGTCTTCTCAAAGGTGCTGGGCATCACTGGCTGCGTGCACAAGGCAGTTAAGGCAGCCCCATGTCATCTAGGAGTGATCATCATCTGCAAATGCTTCCACTCAATCAAAGTGCAGCTGGTGTGCAAACGGACAGAGATGGTTATGGGGGTGTGCACAAGATTCTCAGGCAGCTTCCACAACGCTTTCACCCTGTGGCAATCCACTCTCCCCAATCTCTCCATACCTTGAAACAGAGTGCCTGGCCAGCTTGCTCAGAGATAAGGGATACCCACTTAAAACATGGCAGATGAAACCCATGAGGAACCCAAACCAGTGAGGTCGAGGAGTGTTTCCATGAAAATCATGCGACATCTAGATGTGTCCTTGAGCAAGTTATTGGCAATGCTGAAGATATGCTTCAGGTGCCTGGACAGATCCAGACACGATCTTCAATGCACACCAGCCCAGGGTAATCAGGATCATCTTGGGGTGCTGTGCTCTGCACAACATTGCGCAGCAGCGAGAGTTTGGACCTGGAGGACGAACAAGGCGTAGAGCACAGAGTCTCTTCAGGTGACTCTGAAGAGGAGGAGGTGATACTGCCAAGGTGCCAGCGGTGATGCAGTTTGCTGCATGGGATAACTGGTCTACCCAGCTGACAGCCACATTCGCAAGCCCCTTAAACCCCCCCTTCTCCCACCCCCGCCACCTTCCCCCAACACACAGCAGTCCTGCAAACAGCCAAGCCTGCCTTTCACAGTCCCCTATTATTCAGTATCAGTTCAGGCCTTATTATTCGTCACAGGTGAAAAGGCCACTTTCCAGGCAGTAACCGAAAATGGGTAGCAAGAGAAACTGGTGGCTCAGAATGTAAACTGAGCCTTCATGATATTTTAAAATTGTGTAACAGACCCTTGAGCACTACAAATCTTTACTCTTCCTCTTCCCAGCAAGTCACTGGTGCAATCCCTTCAGCATAGGTAGAGGCAGGCTGCTCATATTTGTGCTCTGATAGCCGTGGCATTCTTGGCAAAGGTCTCTGGGTTTTGGAGCCTGTGAAGGCCCAGCCAAAGACTGTATCTCCTACACCTGTGCAGGGCTGGACTCAGCCATTGGGACACAAGACAGCAAATGGGGAGCTGGCTACATGATGGATGTTGTAGGGTGGTACTATTGATAATAGAGTTGAATGACAGACACTTCTCAAGAGGAAACATTAAGTTTATTTACAATATACTCAGCAGCAACTACACGTGTGCTCTCAACTCCAGGGGCAGAATTTTACATCCCGTGGGCAGGCGCGTGCCCCACCTGATCGGGCGTAAAATAGCGCGCGATGACATCGGGCGAGCATCCCAACATCATTGCGCACTCGCATGATATTTTGCTCAGCGGGCACGAGCGGGTGCTGGAGCCACACCTGCCATTAATTAACAGGCCATTTAAGGCCATTAACAGTCCAATTTACGGCGATTTTTCGTTGCCTGTGCGATTTCGCACTCATTGCACGGGCAAAACAGGCAGGCGGGCAGCCGACACTTTCAAAAACCTCATCCAAGGGCGGGGTAAAAAGGCTCAGCAGCATTGCCAGTGTGAGTAGTGAGGAGTTTGATAGATAGTTTCTGCTGGTGACTTATTGGTACTTGACAACTTCATCTCTGCTCGGGGCTTCATTCTTAGCATTTCCAGGCTTCATTTCAGGACTCATTGGTATCTGAAAGGCCCCAGAGGATTCAGACCGTGCGAACCCTTCCAGGTTTCAGACAGCCTTCCCTTACCCCGGTAATGGGGATTCTGGTCTCTGCTGGTGGCATCTCCTCTGAGGAGGAAGAGAGGGGCAGAAGGGAGAGGAGGCCAGGTGTCCCAATGCAGCTTCCAGGGGAGGGACCTGTGGGAGGGCAGACCCAGGCACAAGGGGCACAGGGCCAGCAGGTAGTCCAAGGCGGAAGGGGCCACAGAAGATGCCACTATCCTGCTGCCAGAGTTTATAGGCGGCGATGCAGCTACCTCAATATGTCCGAGGTGCAATGTTGAAGGAGGCTCCGTTTCTCAAGGGAGACAGTGACCTCCATTTGCCAGATGATCAGGCCTGAGATCAGCTCCAACTGTGTGACTGGACACCCCATGACAGTGGCTCTGAAGGTCACAGTGGCCCTCAACTTCTATGCCTCTGACTCTTTCCAGGGGTCAGTGGGGGATCTGTGTGGAGTCTCCCAATCAGCTGTCCACAGTTGCGTCAAGCTGGTGACAGAAGCTCTGTTTAGGTGAGTACTGACCTTTATTCTTTACCGTACTGATGAGACCAGCCAGGCTGAGCGAGCCAGAGACTTTGCAGCAATTGCTGGGTTCCCCTGAATCCAGGGTGCCATTGACTACACACATGTGGTCATCAAGGCACCAGTGGGTCAGCCAGGAGCCTTCATCAACAGGAAGGGATTCCACTCCATGAACGTGCAGATAGTGTGTGACCACAGGATGCAGATTTCGCAAGTCTGTGCAAGGTACCCTGGCAGCTCCTATGATGCGTACATCCTCAGACATTCCCAGGTGCCGAGGCTCTTCAGTGCTCCAGCCCGACTGGATGGATGGCTGCTGGGTGACAAGGGCTATCCGTTGAAGAGGTGGCTCATGAGGCCTCTCCGCCACCCAAGAACAGAGGCAGAGCAGCGTTACAATAGGAGCCATGCCTCCACAAGGGCGGCAGTAGAAAGGACCATAGGTCTTCTCAAGATGTGCTTCCGATGCCTGGACCATTCAGGGGGTACACTGCAATACCCCTCAGAGTGGGTGTCACTGATAGTGGTTGCATGCTGCGCTCTCCACAATCTGGCACTGGCAAGGGGGGACCCACTGGAGGAAGAGGATCTTGACGCAGCTCCACAAGCCGCAGATGATGAGTCCAGTAGTGAATCAGAAGAGGAGCACGGTGAGGAGAACGCTGAGGGTGTGGAGCCAGATCTCGGTAACCTCCAGGGAGGCAGGGACACCAGGGACACCTTGATCTAACACTCCTTCAGCTAAGCTACCAAAGATCAGCTTCAAACACATGCCAGGGCTGCCTCCTCCATCCCGGATGTCCGAAAGGAGCCTTTCATTTGAACACAAAGAACACTCAGTGCCTGTGCAATAAAGTTCAGAGCCACTTACGTCCAGCATTACATACTGGCGTTCCCCGCACCAATAAAATAAAAAGGTGAAGCACACTCAGGCCATGACAACAAAAACAAAATTTATCTCGTTTTGACAATTCCAAACAATTTACGTAACCTTCTCTGGCCTTCATTCCCAGACCAGTGTAGATAAAGCAAACATAAATTAGCATAAAATCACCCGTGAACTGTTCCTCTGGTGCTCATGGTGCCTTTAACTTATGTTTCCAAGTGCTACATCTTGGTGCCCCCACCTCGCTGGCACCGGCATTGGAGACATTGGCTGTCATCATCTGGTGAGTGGAGCCTGTGCTGGCCCTGCCTGGGAGGGAGTGGCCAGTGCCACAGCTGGCATCTCCCCAGTCATCACAGCCTTGTCAGATGTGATGGTCACTGGCAGAGGGGCAGAGGAGCTGCTGCCTTCATCCAGATTGCCCTGAGAGGAGCCCACAAAGACGACAAGCAGCTCGTGCACCAACCTGAGGTTGCTCTGCACCTCCCTGCTCACCATTGATGGGCAGGCACCTAGCTGGCATACTGGGTGCTTCATCCATCTCCCACACTGGCACTGACCATCTGAGACCATTGTCTGTGTGAGGGCTTGCAGGTCTGAGCGCAACCCCAGGAACCCTTCATTCTGTTCCTGGAGCTGCCTCTCCATGAGCGTCGCCAATCTCTCGATGGAGGAGGCAGTGCGCTCGGCCATGAGGGTCAACACAGTGCTCACACTCAGCATGGACTCCTCTATAACGGACACCATGGCACGCAGGCCCTCATGGATCTCTGCCAGATTCTCCTACACATCTCGCTGGCCATCCAGCTTCTGCTGCCTAATGGACGACTCCAGAGGCTCATCATCAGCCTTCAAATGAGCATCGTCCTGGTCCCCGGCAGTCCTTGGACTGCCGATGGCCTGGGCACTCTCTGCCTCTGCCTGCACCTCAAGCGAGTGTGAAGTGCCCTCACCAATGTGCACCGAGATACTAGCCACCAAACTAATGCCCTCTAAGATCCTGGTATCTGTACTGGTGCCTGCTTCAGAGAGCGGGTGTGACACAGGTGAAAATGAAGCCCTGTGGTCCTCCAGTGTCAGGGGTGGCCCTTTGGGGTCTGCAGAGCGAACGCCTGCTGGTGAACCTAAAAGGGAGAAGAAGGACATGTCATTAGTTACCGTCGTCACACTGTCACTGTGCCTGCCAGGCACCCTGGTGAGACAATGGAGATCTGTATCATGGTGCCCTCGTCTTCCAATGATCAATGGGGACTCCAGGTTCGAGGCTCACATCAATGAAGAGACTGCAATAGAATGGTTGCACACTCTGAAAGGTTCACCTCTGTGCACAGCACTCTTACCTTCGTCTGGCATCTCTGCCTCTCCACGCCCGGTTGCACGGGGAGCGTGCCGGCTCTCAAGCTCTAGGGCATATCCTTCAAACCTGCTGAGCAGCAGGAGGTTGGGGGGTGCTCTCCATCAGTACGTGCCATCTTGGCTTGGTTATGGCTTGTCTTCTTCTGAAAGAACAGAGGAGCATTGATTATTCCACTCTCTACCTGCAGCGCCATTGCAGCCAGGCTAATCCCACCTGAGGAGCACCTTGCAGGGCACATCCGAGTTGTGGCCCTCGAGCCGCAAGGCACTCAGTCCAAGCAGCCAGGGCTCACCCCCTTGGCCAGCTCCGGCGTCATTGACAGTTGGCACTCAGACTCTAACACCCTTGATCTCGACATGGGGACGGCCACACCTTAACACTTCTACACACTGACCTATGCCAATGTGGTACTCAGCCTTCCTGAGCACAGCAGGTCATTGAAGCGCTCCCGGCACTGCACCCAGGAGCACCGCACCACGTCACAGCTGCTGACCAGCACTGCCACCTCCTCCCATACCCTCTTGGTGAGGTGTGGTGGCCTCCTCCTCCCATCTCTGGGGACAAGGATGTCCCTCCTGGCAGTAACCTCCTCCATAAGGACAGCGAGGCACTCATTAGAAAAGTGGGGGGCCAAGTGCCCACCCGACCTGCCCTCCCACCTCCTGTGTCCAGCCGCAATTGACTCCATTGGGTACACTGAACACACGTCCTTCCATGACAGCCTTCCAGGGGCTGCCAGGTCACCATTGGACCTAAATGGAGAGGGGTTTACATGGTAAGTTAGTGTGAGATGTGCTGGAATAGCTTGAGAAGACAGAGTGAGGGGGTTGGGGTGCTACATGCATCAGGATGTCGTTCAATGTGCCATTTTGTTCACCTTTCTTGCCCTGATAAGCAAGGGCAGATTTACAAGAAACACACCGTGCCTTGGTATGGGGTCCCCAAACGACAGGGGGATCCCCAAAATGCAGGATAGTGCCAGAGACTGCTGGACCTGCCGCTCTGGCACCTTCAAGCAGACTTGATGCAGTCTGGCAAACCATTGGACATTCAAGCGACTGACTGATCTTTGAAAGATGCGGTAAAACTGCTCCACCAATTATAGGCTGATTCCTCCCTGCATTTGTTGCCGATGCAGAGGGAAACCAGCCAGTGATTGGACGAACAGTAAAGAGTGGGAGGGTAAGTTTTGAGGAAGGAAAGTTCAAACAGGATGAGGGAGCCCCAGGTGAGGCAGCAGGGAGCAGCGGACCCCTGGCAAGGTGAGAGAGATAGAGTGTGAGGGTGGTGGGGGGAGAGCGAGTGTGTGAAGGGTGGCCGGGGGGGAGAGAGAGTGTTGTAGGAAATCCATGATCAGAATCATAGCTTCATAGTTGAAAGATAAATCCCGTTTTTGCAGAGCCTGATAAAAACCTGGGATTGACGATGTGAAATCCTGCTCTGACATTGTTAATCTGCCTAAAATCAAGCTCAGTTTTTTAGCAATATGAAGCGACACTATGGGAAGAATTTTACGGCCCCGTTTTTCAGCGGGGACGGGAATGGGGCCATAAAACTCAGCGAGACATTCTAAACTTCATTGGCTTCGGCGGGAACGTAAAATTTCGCCCTATGAGCCTGGCAGCCAAAAAAAGCAAAAAAAAAAATGAAGGTGAGGCAAGAAGACAAAGTTAAGCTAAAAGACAGTTGCTCATCTTATTTTAAAAAGCTTGAAGTCTGGAATAGTGGATATTCATCAAAATGTCTGGGGGAGGAAAGATCTGAATTACCCAATTGCTTGCCAAGTTGTGGAGATACCACAACGACTGCAAAATTTGAACAAGTGGGCTCTGAAGTGACAAAGGAACAACAAAATATTGGTGATTTTTTCGAAAGGGAGAAGCTACGCTGAAGACATTGCACTCCGGCCAAAATCTGTTTCATTAGATATGATAGAATATTTCTTGTTAAATAAACCAAAAAACGTAGGTAACATGGAAAATCTGAGAAAAGTGTGTGAGGTTGGAGGCCCAATGCAATTTAGAGGTCTTCATGAGTCCCAATTTCTGAGGATGAAGAAAAATGATTTTTTTCAGAAACCACTAAGGCAGTCCACTGTTATTTTGGCAAATTAGTCCCTGACTATAGCAAAGCAAAACAAACATTCGTCAACAGGCACTCTAATTGGAGAAATGTTGGAAGAGATATTGCTGATCATGAAACTTCCAAAGCTCATATTAATGCCATGTGTAAGTTTGTTTTATTAATGCCATGTGTAAGTTTGTTCAAAGGTGTAAATTATCTCGAAGAATTGATTCTGTGTTATTGGCTCAGTTTGAAAAGGAGCGTTCTTATTGGAGGAAAGTGCTGTGACATATTGTTGCCACGGTCAAACTCCTGTCTTCTTTGGGACTACTTCTAAAGAGGATGTGATGTGTCATGATTGTCAAATCGAAAAGGTAATTTTTTAGCCTGCCTTGAATATCTTAGTGAATTTGACGATTTTTCTCAAAGATTATTTGAAAAGTTATCAGTATTTTGGCTCAGGGAGGACCAGCTTTTTAACGAACCAAACCTATGATGAATTCATCACTATAATGGCAGAGTGGCTCAGAAGCCAATTCACTGATGAAGTGAAGGATGCCAAGTACTATTCCATAATAATCAATTCAACACCAGATGTGAGTCATGTAGACCAATTAACATTAGTTTTAAAATATGTGACCAGCGATGGTGAAGTGGTAGGGTGATTTCTCTGTTTTGTCCTACTAAAATCCCACGCTTCTGAATGCCTAGAGACAACTGTTTTGGAAATCATTGCAAATTTAGGATTTTGGACACCAAAAATTGTTGTACGCAGAGCTTTGATAATATCGCAAGTATGGCAGGAAAATGTTCAGGCCTACAGGCAAGACTGAACATTGCAAGCTTTATTCCGCTTTATTCATACCATGTTCCAGCCATTCCTTAAATTTAATCTGCAATGCTGCAGCCAATTCTTGTAAGGGAGCTACACATTTTTTTGGCTTTGTTCAAAACATGTATGCCTTTTTTGCAGTTTCCACGCATTCAATGGAGTATGCTACAATCACGCTTGGAGCAGGCAAATGAAAAACATTTGACAGTCAAACGCATTTGTGACATCAGGTGTCTGCTCGTGCAGATGCTGTTTTGGCTTTGAAAATGAGTTTTGATGATATTAAAAAAAACCTTATCAGACAGCCACGTCAAATTCAGAAAAACCACACATGGGGCTGAATTTTGCCATCGGCGAGCAGGGGGCGGGGCCCGCTCGCTGACGCGTAAGATGATGCGGGATGACGTCAGGCGGAACCCCCAACGTCATCCTGCCCCATTTAAATTTTCAGGAAGGTGGGCCCACAGCAAAATCAGCGGCGGGCCCGCCAACCTGTCAATGGCCAATTGAGGCCATTGACAGGATCATTAAAACAATTAAAGGACCTGCCCGTCCAACCTTAAGGTTGGTGGGCAGGCCAGGATCCCCGGCGGCAACTAGAGAAAACATGAAACCTCAAGTTTAATAAACTTATAATGTAAATTATGAACATGTCCCCCCTCATGTGACATTGTCACATGAGGGGGACATGTTAGGGAATTTTTTTTTTCTAATTTTCATATTTTCCAGAGTGTCAGCGATCTCCCTGAGGCAGCACTTAGCCTCAGGGAGATGTGCGCTCTTTCGTGCGCATGCGTGAAAGAGCGCACTCTCGCTTTTGGGGAATCCCCCCCGCCCGCACAGGAAGAGCATAGTGATTCCCGCCGGACGTCACGCTGGGCGGGCCTTAATTGGCCAGGCCACGTAAAATGGCAGCGGGGCCCGCTTCTCCGGCAGGGATTGGCTCCCCGCCCGCCGGAGATTGGGTTGGGCCCACCCGCCTGTCAGGCAGAAAACTCTGCCCATGAAAACTGAAGCGAAATTCTTAGCAGAAAAGTTTGAGAAGTACGATATTGCTGATTTCACTCTTTTGAGAAATGTTTGCTTCAAAGAATTAACGCCATCAGCAAATTGCTGCAAAAGGTTGATACAATGCTGCACAATTGTTAGCCTCAGTTAAGAGTTTTGTCGTGGAAGGTCAAAATGACTATAGCTCGGTGGAAGCAGAGGCACTAACATTAACAGAAAATGTAGGTTCCTCTGGTAAATCTGATGAGAAGTTTAAAAGAAACAGGAAGTTATTTTTCGATGAAACTAGAGACAATTAAATAAATTTAAAAGGGAAAGAGAAGGTCACCGTTGAGACCATCAATGTTATTTGTGTAATTGAATAATGGTGCAATTGTCTCTCAAACATTTGGAATACATCACAAAGATAGAGAATTTTAATCAGAAGGAACTTCAAGTGTCACCACATCCACTTTGGAAAAAGGTGGATTACAGTTTAAAAGAAATTTTAAAAAGTTTAAAAGAGTTTTAGTGTTAGTGAATGATTGTGAGTGAGGTAAGTGGGTAAGGTGGGTAGGGTGCCAGCTGGTTAGGGTGGGTAGGTGGCAGGTGACAGGGTGGTGAGGTCGGGTTAGGTCGTGTTGAGGGGTTTTAGAGGGTTGAGGGGGTCAGTCGGAGGGTCGGGGAGTGGGAGGATTGAGGGGTTCAGAGGGTCAAGTGGGTTAGGGGGAGTTGGGGGGTCAGATGATCAGTGGGGGGGTCGGTCAGGGATTGGGGTTCAGAGAGTCAACAGGGAGGCCAGGGTTCAGAGGGTCAGGGGAGGTTGGCCGGTCGGGTTAGTTGGAGGGTCAAGGGAGGGTCAGAGGGTTGGCGGCCCTGGGACGTCAGTGGGGAATCAGAGGGTCAGGGAATGGGAGGGTCAGGGGTGTTGGAGGATCCAGGAGAGTCAGAGGGTCGAGGCGGGGACGGAGTGTTGGGGGGATTGGCGGGTCAGCAACTGTCAGTGAACAGTTGGTGGGGGGGTCAATTGTATAGTTGCCCAGGACTCAGTCATGGTTTTTTTCCTGTCTAACTTTTTCTGGATAGCTATCCAGGTAAGTGAGTCGGAACTGTCTGAAGTCCCTGACTCTAACTCAGAGTTGCAGAGTTTTTCGGAGGGCCTTGGGGAGCAGGGGAATTGACCATTGAAAGTTGAAACTCCCAAGTCAATTCCCAAGAAGCTCTTACATTGGGAATTCTGAGGGCTCCTGGAGCATATCTTCCAGGGTACATTTGGTCTCCAGCCATCCAGAGACTGGAAAATCTGGCCCAGTTTGTTAATGCAGTGGTTTGATTAAACAGTCCACTGAGAAACGTATTGCACTTACTTCCAGGTTTGTTGCTCACTACTATACCACTGCTTGCAAACCCCTTCCTCCACCTACTCCACCATTCCCTGTGCATCGATGACTAAAAATCCACTCCAACAGGACAGGTGACCAAAGCTTGATTTAGGGGGTTGGTTTTATGGAGCATCTAAAAGGGATAGAGATGTGGAGAGGTTTAGTGGGGAAATTCCAGGACTCAGTCACTATAGAGCTGAAGGTACGGTTATTAATGGTTGGATGAAATAATTAGGATTGCACAAGAGGACAGAATTGGAGGAATGCAAAGTTGCCTGAGGGGTTATAGGACTGGAGGAAGTTACAGAGATAGGAAGGGGGTTCTTCTAGCATGAACAGGCCTCATGTTCCACATAAACCACCAATGAAACAATTTTTAAAGGAACTTGTTCAAGTCAAGGTGGCGGTGAGAGCAGAAATGTTCTACACAGGTTTGAGGGAGAATTGCATTCTGCAGGAGTGAAAAATATTGAGCATTTCACCCAAGCAAAGGGACAAGAAAATTATTTGGGCGGTGGCATGGTGGAAGAAGGTGCTCTGTTCCACTACATAGTGCACATTAATATTTCAGCATATTTTGCCAACAGGAAACATATTTGCTGTAATATACTATCTGCCAGTAGTGTGTGCGCAGTCCCAGAGTGAGGGTGAGCAATGATGAATGTGTTGCTTTGTATGTTTACTGTAGACTCGCCGTATGAGTACTGTAGACTTGCCGTACGTTTACTGTAGATTTGCCGTACGTTTACTGTAGATTCGCCGTACGTGCACTGTAGACTTGCCGTACGTGTACTGTAGACTCACCGTACGTGTACTGTAGATTCGCCATACGTTTACTGTAGATTCACCATACGTGTACTGTAGATTCGCCGTACGTGTACTGTGGACTCGCCGTACGTGTACTGTAGATTCGCCGTACGTGTACTGTAGATTCGCCGTACGTGTACTGTGGACTTGCCGTACGTGCACTGTAGACTCGCCGTACGTGTACTGTAGATTTGCCGTACGTTTACTGTAGATTCGCCATACGTGTACTGTGGACTTGCCGTACGTGCACTGTAGACTTGCCGTACGTGCACTGTAGACTTGCCGTACGTGCACTGTAGACTCGCCGTATGTGTACTGTAGACTCGCCATACATGTACTGTAGGCTCGCCGTATGTGTACTGTAGACTCGCCATACGTGCACTGTAGACTTGCCGTACGTTTACTGTAGATTCGCCGTACGTGTACTGTAGACTCGCCGTACGTTTACTGTAGACTTGCTGTACATGCACTGTAGACTCGCCGTACATGTACTGTAGACTCGCCGTACGTGCACTGTAGACTCGCCGTATGTGTACTGTAGACTTGCCGTACATGCACTGTAGACTCGCCGTACGTGTACTGTAGATTCGCCGTACGTGTACTGTAGATTCGCCGTACGTGTACTGTAGACTCGCCGTACGTGCACTGTAGACTTGCCGTACGTTTACTGTAGATTCGCCGTACGTGTACTGTAGACTCGCCATACGTTTACTGTAGACTTGCCGTATGTGCACTGTAGACTCGCCGTACGTGTACTGTAGACTCGCCGTACGTGCACTGTAGACTCGCCGTACGTGTACTGTAGACTCGCCGTACATGCACTGTAGACTCGCCGTATGTGTACTGTAGATTCGCCGTACGTGTACTGTAGATTCGCCGTACGTGTACTGCAGATTCGCCGTACGTGCACTGTAGACTTGCCGTACGTGTACTGTAGACTTGCCGTACGTTTACTGTAGATTCGCCGTACGTGTACTGTAGACTTGCCGTATGTGTTCTGTAGACTCGCCGTACGTGTACTGTAGACTCGCCGTACATGTACTGTAGACTTACCGTACGTGTACTGTAGATTCGCCATACGTGCACTGTAGACTTGCTGTACATTTACTGTAGACTTGCCGTACGTGTACTGTAGACTCGCCGTGGGTGTACTGTAGACTCGCTGCTCACTATTTTCTCACTGGGATGCGCTAGAACCTTGCACCTCTTAGCACAAACAGGCCTCATAGATAGAGTGAAAAAACATTCAAACATCAGCTTAGCTTCCCTCGATCCCTGGCATTCTCTGTGGCTTGCTGATTTTTGAAGTACAACATTACTGCTGATCCTCTGATATAAAATTTCCCGGAATTCAGGAATGATTTTCTTACAGTTTACAGCTGCTTTCTGAGTGAGTGTGAGCTGCTATTATTTTTGCCTTTGTGGTTTTCTTTTAAAAGAGGTTCCATTTCTATAGCGCCAGACATATCGTCAGGAAGCCTCAAAGCACTTCATGGTCAATTAACTGTATTTGAAGTGTACTCAGTGTTGTAGTTGTTGGAAGGAATTGCAGCAGTCAATTTGCGCACAACAAGGTCCCAAATACGGCTATGGGACAAACAGCCGGGTAATCTATTTTAATGTTGTTGGTTGAAGGACGAATTTTTATCAGGACAATAAGAGAATGGCGTCCTCTTCTTCGAATGGTGTCGTGGGGCCGTTTACATCCACCTGGGAGAATAGATGGGGCCTAGGTTTGCCATTTTTTTCAAAATGCAGCACTCCCTTGGTACTGCACCGAAGTGTAATCAGACATAAATTGTCATGGGACTAAATTTGGAGATATTAGGTGGGATGACTGAACGGTTGGTCAAAAAGGTCGTTTTTACAGATTATCTTAAAGGAGCGGGGGACAGAGAGAGAGAGTGAGAGAGAGACAGAAATGTTTAAGGAGAAAACTCAGACCTTAGGCCCTAGTATGATAGTATAGCAGTTGTTTTAATGGGCTAGTATTCCAGGGGTCTTGACTAACTCAGAGAATGAGTTCAAATCTCACCACGGCAATTTGAGAATTTGAATTCAGCTTTTAAAAATATGGAAATATAAAACTGATGTCAGTAACAGTGACAATGGAATTGTCAGATTGTTGTAAAAAGCCCAGCTAATTCACCAATGTCCTTTAAGGAAGGAAATCTGCCATCCTTATTTGGTCTGGCCTATATGTGACTCCCGTGCAACACCGATGTGGTTGACATTTAGCTACCCTCTAATGAGGCATGGCAAGCCATGCAGTTTTATCAAACTCCTACTACAGCCCAAGAAAAAGGCCCATCACCACCAGGGTGTATATATGGAAGGACAGAAATGCCCACACCCTAAGAATGAACAAAGATAAACCCACAGCTACAATGGTGAGTAGAAATATGTGGGAGGATATGTTTCATTCATTCATGGAATGTGGGTGTCGCTGGCTGGGCCAGCATTTATTGCCCATCCCTAGTTGCCCTTGAGAAGAAGCTGCCTTCTTGAACCGCTGCAGTCCATGTGGTGTAGGTACACCCACCGTGCTGTTAGGAAGGGAGTTCCAGGATTTTGACCCAGCGACAGCAAAGGAACCAAAGTTGTAAGAGGCCATAGTTGGATGAATAGAGTTCTGATAGGCTTTTAGGGATTGAGGTGATTAATAATAATGGTATTTTGTTCAAGAAACATTTTTGAAGCTCAAAGGCTGAATTGCAGTGTAACTTACATCGAAAAATCCATATAAAGACTAAGTAACCATGTTAAAAACGTGCAAGCATGTAACAAAAATAGACAAACAAATTCAGCAGGTAACAGGGAATTGGTGGAAATAAACAGAAAAGTAAACTTAAGAGGTTGGACATTGGAGGTGAATGGCTTGCAGTAACAGATGTAGGCACAGCCTGCAATCCACCTGGGTAAGCATCTACACATCATGACTTAAGTTGTTTTATTCTAAAATAAAATGAGTGTAGTAAGGCTTTCAAATTTGCATTGAGTCTTGGAGGAGTGCCCACTGAGGCACGGGCAAACAGTTCATGTGGAATAAATTTATAGACAGTCTACCCGACATATAATACTGGAAGGTCATCTTACCATGACAGATTCCTGGAAGCCTGCCATCTTCTATCCATCTGCTCCCAGGTCCTGCCACTTGCTGCCAGTTTGATGCGTCACTATTCTCTGAAGTGCCAAACAGAACTTTCCTCGTTGTGCCACCCCCACCTCCTCCCAAAAGTGCAGTTTGCAATCCATTGTTCTCAGCATCAAGCAGTGGGTCAGATAGCATACCACTCTGTCAGTTGACCACAGAATCTTATTTGTGGCTCTCATTTAATTTGCCACTTCTCCTCCCAACATTTCCCTCAAACGAAGACCAGCAAATATCTTAAAACCATTTTGAAACTTTGTGAAGCCTGAAATAACATTTATTCCATAACCCCCAACCCCCACCATGCAGCCACTTTCCCTTTCAGTGTAAACATTCCTTTAAACTAGACCTGATGGAGTGATCAAACACCTACGTTAGATTGACTCTCAGGACAAGGCCAATGCTGTGAAAGTACAAATGACTATTTAAATGAGCTGAACATGGGTAATTAATTGAAAACACTGGTGATGACCTTTGCTTCAGTGAGTAGGTATTAAAGACTGAACTAGGCCTGGGGCTGAAAATTGGCCAGAGTTTATTTTGCACTATAGCACCAGTGCAATGCATTACAATACACAGAATACACCATCACCAGTACATGTGTAGATCAAGGCCAGCTGGCATGTTTTAATTGTGCGACATAAAAATTAGTCAAACCATGGAGAAGTATATAACAAAGGGCCGGTGCAAGAGTATTAACACCTACTCCCGGAGCATATCTTCCAGGGTACATTTGGTCTCCAGCCATCCAGAGACTGGAAAATCTGGCCCAGTTTGTTAATGCAGTGGTTTGATTAAACAGTCCACTGAGAAACGTATTGCACTTACTTCCAGGTTTGTTGCTCACTACTATACCATTGCTTGCAAACCCCTTCCTCCCCCTACTCCACCATTCCCTGTGCATCGATGACTAAAAATCCACTCCAACAGGACAGGTGACCAAAGCTTGATTGAAGGGGTTGGTTTTATGGAGCATCTAAAAGGGATAGAGATGTGGAGAGGTTTAGTGGGGGAATTCCAGGACTCAGTCACTATAGAGCTGAAGGTACGGTTATTAATGGTTGGATGAAATAATTAGGGTTGCACAAGAGGACAGAATTGGAGGAATGCAGAGTTGCCTGAGGGGTTATAGGACTGGAGGAAGTTACAGAGATAGGAAAGGGGTTCTTCTAGCATGAACAGGCCTCATGTTCCACATAAACCACCAATGAAACAATTTTTAAAGGAACTTGTTCAAGTCAAGGTGGTGGTGAGCACAACGGGACAAAGGAGGACACAGAGAGAGACAAGGTGGAGGAAAAGATTGGGGCAGCAGACAGCCAGTCAACAGCACTGCCCCCTCACTGGGGGCCATGGTGGTTGGAGTGTTGCAAGTGTCCTTGGTAGTAGTGACACGAAGCATTTCTTCTGCTTCCCTCTCGTTGGCTTTGGCTGCCTGTGCATAAGTGAGGCAGTGTTTGGGGCAGGTCCTGTAGAGGTGACCTGCCTCGCCACACAGGTTGCAGCACTTAGTCTGTTTGCAGTCCTTTGTCTGGTGCCCTTCCTGTTTGCAGTTCCTGCAGAGGGCAGCGCTGCAGTTGGCCACCACATGACCAGACTTGCCGTATGAACGACAATGCTTGGGCTGCCCAGTGTAGACAAGGTAGCCACGGCTTCCCCTGATAGCGAAGCTGGAAGGAGGGTGGAAGATGGCTCCCTTACCATCGGTCTTGAGCGTGACCTCGACCTGGCGTTTGATTGTCCAAATCCCGAAGGTGTTTCTAACCTCAATGCAGCTCCCAACCTTGTCGACGTACCTGGCGAGGAAGGTGAACACAAATAAATAAAACAAAAAACTACTGCGGATGCTGGAAATCCAAAACAAAAACAGAATTACCTGGAAAAACTCAGCAGGTCTGGCAGCATCGGTGGAAAAGAAAAGAGTTGACGTTTCGAGTCCACATGACCCTTCAACAGAATTCTGAGTTCTGTTGAAGGGTCATGTGGACTCGAAACGTCAACTCTTTTCTTCTCCACTGATGCTGCCAGACCTGCTGAGTTTTTCCAGGTAATTCTGTTTTTGTTGAGGAAGGTGAACACGTTGGCAACAGGGACGTGGGGTTTGTAGAGATGCACCGTCACCACACGGTCCCATTGCAACGGCAGAGCAAAGAGCGGCTCCACCGTCAGGATCTTCATCTCCAGCTGGTCTCCCTTCTCTTCGAACACCTTCAGGAACTTGACGCAAGCTTCCACACGCTTGAAAGTCACATCGAAACATCCAGCGCTGGGAAAGTCTTGCAGCGAGTAGATCTCCTCCGCTTCAAATCCACACGCTTTCAACAGGATCCGCTTGATGAAGAAGGCCCGATCCATGGGTGCTCCTCCTTCGCTGTCCTTCACGGCCACCCAAACGGTGTTACGTACCCCATGGTACGGGGATCGACTGGTTATAGCCATCGCTTCACGACTACAATTGATCTTAGCCAAAAGGCCGAGAAGTTGGAGTTGAAAGCACACATGCAGTTGCTGCTGAGTATATTGTAAATAAACTTAAGAAGCGTCTGCAGTTCAACTCCATTACTAATAGTACAACTCGACCACCCTACAACAGGCAATAAATACTTACCTTCAAAGGCTGCACTTCAAAAGTAATTAATTGGTTGTGAAATGTCCGGAAAGTTGTTGCCAGTGTTATAAAAATGCAACTTGCTTCTTTTCTCTCTCTCTGTGTATTATCAATTATTTTTCCACTAAAGAATGTGAGCAATGTTTTCAAAAACATAGTGAAAATATTCCTTGGTATTTGTCTAAAATAATCTTGTAAAACTATAGGATTAAACTGAGCCTTCAAGGAAAGTAACTCTTTTTCACCTCGAATATGTCTTACTCCCATTTGTTGAGGATTTGGATTATTGCCACTTTAAGAGAGAACTTCTGCCAATTTTTGTTAATTGCTCATGATGTTGATGAAGGAACGAGCATTAAGGAGTTACACTGGAACATAGGACTCCCTGAAGGAGTTACTGTAAATGAACAGCAGTAAGATACATAGCTGTCTGTTGTGTTCTGCGCTGGGGCAGGTCCGAACTCATGCCTCATGTAAGATTCTTGGGGCAGAATTTTCCCGTTGGTGTGTGGGACGGCGAGCGTCCCGACGTCACCGTGTGCTATCGCGATATTTCGTTGGGCGGGTGCACAATGATATCCAATGCGCGCCCGCCATTAATTAACGGGCCACTTAAGGCCCTTGACTCACCAATCGACGCCGATTTTTCAGCGCCTGTGCAATCTTCAGGTTAGCGCACGGGCGCAACAGGCAGGCAGGTAGGACAGATTTGTATAAACCTCATCCGCAGGCGGGATAAGAGGACTCACTGGGGACGTGAGTGTGCTCTGTCAAATATTGATCTTTCAAAGTTATTGAAACTTGGCTGTGTGATTTGCAATACTTCAAAACGCATACCAGCTGCTTTGTCTGGACTCTTAACCTTCAGGTCAGCACTCTGTGGTGAGGAATCTTTTTTGGGCCTGCAGGTTTCAGGAAGCCTTCCCTTAGCCTGGGAATGGGAGCTGAACTGTCCACTGGAGGCACCTCCCCTGAGGAGGAAGGGAGGACTAGAAGGGGAAGGCCAGCAGCGCACGCTCAGCCCCCAGAGGAGCCACCTTTGGGAGGACAGGCGCAGGCACAAGGGGCGCAGGGCCAAGAGGTAGCCCAAGGCGGAAGGGGCTGCAGAAGACGCCACTCTCCTGCTGCCAGGGTTTACAGGCAGTGAAGCAGCTACCTCAATATGTCTGAGGTGCAGTGCTGAAGGAGGCTCTGTCTCAAAAGGGAGACAGTCAACTATATCTGTCAGATGATCGGGCCTGAGATCTCCACTGTGTGGGTGGACACCCCATGCCAGTGGCTCTAAAGGTCACAGATGCCCTCAACTTCTATGCCTCTGGCTCCTTCCAGGGGTCAGTGGGTGATCTTTGTGGTGTCTCCCAATCAGCTGTCCACACTTGTGTCAAGCAGGTTACAGACGCTCTGTTCAGATGGGCATTGACCTTCATCCTCTACTGTTGGGACCAGGCAAGCCAGACACAGCGAGCCAGAGGCTTCACGGCCATTGCTGGATTCCCCCACGTCCAGGGTTCAATAGACTGTACACATGTGGCCATCAAGGCGCCAGCAGGTGAGCCTGATGCCTTCGTCAACAGGAAGGGATTCCACTCCATGAACGTGCAGATAGTGTGTGATCACAGGATGGTGATTCTTCAAGTCTGTGCAAGATACCCAGGCAGCTCCCATGATGCCTACATTCTCAGACACTCCCAGGTGCTGGGGCTCTTCAGTGCTCCAGCCCGGCTGGATGGATGGCTGCTGGGTGACAAGGGCTATCCCCTCAGAAGGTGGCTCATGACGCCTCTCCACCATCCAAGAACAGGAGCTGGGCAGCGCTACAATAGGAACCACGGCACCACAAGGGCTGTGGTGGAGAGAACCATCGGTCTTCTCAAAATGTGCTTCCGATGCCTGGACTGCTCAGGGGGCGCACTCCAGTACCCCCCAGATCGTGTGTCACTGATAGTGGTTGCATGCTGCACTCCACAATCTTGCACTGGAAAGTGGGTACGCAGTGGATGATGAAGATGTAGACGCAGTGTCTGCGGCTGCACACGATGAGTCCAGCAGTGAGTCCAAGGATGAGCACGCACAGGGAAATGCTGAGGGGGTAGATGCTGACCCGGGCATACTCCAGGGAGGCAGGGATACCTGGGAGACTTTAATCCAACGAACCTTCAGCTAGCACACCACAGATGGACCTCCAGGACAAGCCTGGGCTGTAGGCTCCATTCTCGACACCTAAGTGCAAAATCTGCCTGGATAGGAACATTAACTAAGGTCCTTGTTAATAAAGCTGAATGTCCCACAAATCACTCATAACATTATTGGAAACCATCCACCTGCAGAAGAAAAAAGGCACCCTAAGCCAAAATGACATGTCTGAATTTAATATTACAGCCAGAGGAACTTAAGAAAACAAAATGACAAAGGTGTTAAAGAAAATCACACCAACTCATAAAGACCTCATTGCGGGCCAACACAAAAGCACCAGTGAGAAACCCGTGGTGTGCCGAAGGTGCCTTATGTTTACGTTTACGGGTGTAATGTCTTTGTGCTGACCCCTTGCTTGGAGTGGCATCTGAGACAGCCTGCTGACTCTGCTCTCCTGTTGGCCTCGATGACCTTGGCGGGTGTCCTCTGGCCCGTGGAGCCTGTGTTGGCTCTGCCTGGGAGGTAGTGGCCAGTTCCACAGCTGGCACCTCACCAGCCGTCGCAGCCTCACCGGATGCTACGGTCACTGGCAGAGGGGCGGAGGAGCTGCCGCCCTCATCTGGAGCGCCCTGAGAGGAGCCCACAGAGACGACAGGCAGCTGCTGCACCAATGTGAGGTCACTAAGGACCTCCCTGTGCACCGTGGATGGATGGGCGCCAAGCAGGGAAACTTGGTGCCCAGACCATCTCCCACATTGGCACTGACCAGCTGAGATCAATGCCGATGTGAGCGCTTGCTGGTCAGAGTGCATCTCCCAGAAGCCCTGATGAGTGTCCTGGAGAGCCTCTCCACGAGAGTTGCCACTCTTTCCATGGGGGATGCATGGCGCTCGGCCATGAGGCTCATTGCATTGGCGATGGTCCACGTAGACGCCTCTACCACGGACACCAAGCCAAGCATAGACTCATGTATCTCCACCAGATGCTCCCGCACACCCAGCTGCATTTCCTGCGTTTGCTGCATTGCAGACGACTCCAGAAGCACATCATCAGACACCGACTGAGCATGTGCCTGGTCCCCTGCAGTCCTCCTACTGCTGGTGCCATGGGCACTCTCTGTCTCTGCCAGCTCCTCCAGCAACTGTGAAGTGCCCTCACCGCTGTACCCTGGGACACTAGCCAATGTTCTAACTCCCACCAAGGTGCAAGTATCTGCGCTGGTGCCTGCCTAGCGGAGATGGTGTGATGCTGGTGAGACTTCAGGACCCTCAGGTGTGAGAGGGGGCCTCTGCTGCTCCTCCTCCCGGCCCTGCTCTGCTGATGCCGAAAGGAAGAACAAGGACATTGGATCAGTTAACGTGGAGACAATGACAATGTGTATCCCTGTCCCCCCGGATCATTATGCGCTCATCCTTCCATAAGCAATGGTCAAGCCATTTTGTAAACTTCAATCATTGAACATTCAGCACTGCCATGGCTGCCGGGAGAATAATGGCGAGCTCAGTGCTGGGCAAACGTACCTGCCCGTGGCACCCCAGCCTCACCGACACCAGTGGACCTGAGCACATGGCGCCTCTCCAGATCTAGGGCCTTCTGCTCGAAGCGGCTGAGAATCACCAGCTAGACTGGCCCTCCACCAGTCCTCACCCGCTTGGTGGCATTATGTGCATTCTTCTCCTGAAAAGGAGAGAAGAGCTTTGATTAGCGCAACTTGTACCTGGAATCTCTTCGCGGCCGGCTCACCCCAACCAGAGTGGGGCATTGCAGGGCTCCAGAGCCTTCTCACCCCGCTGCTGCCGGCCACTCTCGCAAAGATGCTAGGCCTGTCCCCACCCCCTGGGCCAAATGCTGCCTACATCACATCAGGTACCACACGGCCTAACCTTCCATAGCAAGGAGGCACAAGTACGTGGAGCGCAGAGGACAGCAGATCGATCGGTGCCACGTCACCTTGAAGCTCCCCTCCCAGCATGTCATCACCCTGACTTTGACATGTCCTGGAGTTCCAGCTCTGCGCCTAGGAGCAGCTCCTCCAGGTTGCCCCCAAAACAGTAATATGGGTCTCAGTGTACCACTTGCTGTGGGGGCAGAACCCATCTCTTCATCACCCTCTCAGGGTGACCTCGGCATGGGCAATGTCTGCTAGCCCACCCAGCGAAGGACACATGCCGTCAATGATTCAGTGCAGTCACTACACTCAGACTTGTGGTGGTGGTGGGGTTGGGGTGGGGGGGTGGGGGGTGCACCAGGGGGAAAGCCTAGCTCACAATCTCCGCCACCTCCTCCCAGGCACGTTTGGTCATGTGGGAGGGCCCCCTCCTCCCGTCCTGGGGTACCAGGGCCTCCCACCGTGCTGCCACCTCCTCAAGGAGGGCAGCAAGGCAATCATCTGAAAAATGAGGGGCACAGTGCCCCCCTGCCCTACCGTACTGCCTGGCCTGCTCAGCAGCAGCGCTCTGGGAAACCCTTCCACTGGCCATGATTCACAGCCTTGGAAAGGATGCAGCAAGTTTTTTAAACAGGCCACCGGGTTGCCATTGGACCCGGCGGTCATTGCAGTCCCACCGCTGCCCGCCCACTCCCACTGTTCTCGGGAGCCGCGATTCACACAGGGCGGTGATCGGGTCCATGCCCGCTCCCGTACCACCCACCCGACAGGCAGAAAATTCTGCCCATGGAGTTCTTTGAAAAATTGGAAGATTTGGGAGGCAATAACATTTTCAAGAAGTTCAGACAGGAAAGTGGGGTTAGAGATGGGTAGAGATGGTTAGAGGTGGTTAGAGATGGTTGAAGGCGGTTAGAGATGGGATGGTAGTTTTCAAGGGTTGGTTGGTTTAGACAAACTCTTAAATTCCCCCCTTAAATTCCTGCAAGCTCCACTTCCCTCTTCTCCTTTAAGACCCTTCTTAAGGCAAACCTCTTTGATCAACATAGAAGGACACAAGAAATAGGAGCAAGAGTAGGCCATTCAGCCCCTCGAGTCTGGCCCACCATTCAACAAGATCATGGCTAATCTGATTGTGGCCTCAACTCCACTTTCCTGCCTGTCTCCCAATAACCCCTGATTCCTTTGTTGACCAAACATCTGTCTAACTCAACCTGAATATATTCAATGACTCAAGCCTCCACTGCCCTCTGGGGAAGAGAATTCCACAGACCAATGAGCCTCTGACAGAAAAAAATTCTCCTCAGCTCAGTTTTAAATGGGAGACCTGTAATTTTCAAACTGTGCCCCCTAGTTCTAGATTCCCCCACAAGAGGAACATCCTCTCAGTATCCACCCTGTCAAGCCCCCTCGGAAACTCTTATGCTTCAATAAGATCACCTCTCATTCTTTTCAAGTTTTTAATCACCCCACAAAATCCCTCCTTCGTTGGCTTGGCATCCACTCTTTCTTCTGCCGCTGTGAAGCACATTGAAGTGCTGCTTTGGTCTGCATTAGAGTGCTTAAGTTGGAGTTTGGTGAGAGAAGCCACTTTAAGGGCTAATTTCTATCTAAAGTCTAATCTTTCTTTAATTTAGCAACTAACTAAAAGTTGCTCTTTGGGTTGGGAGAAGGTGTGTTTTAGTCCAGCTTTAAAACAGGGGGCATACAGGCTCTGATTGCAGCTGCAGCTAGTTAATTCGTTAACTGGCTTAAACAGGTTTTCAGAAGCTAGATTCAGACAACAAAAAAACTAAGCCATTTGCAGTGCTGCTTTTGTCTGCACTAGAGTGATGCCTTGGGTTGCATTACAGTGCTTAAGTTGGAGATTGGTGAGAGAGGGAGTTTGGTGAAGAGGGAAAGAGATGTTCCTTTCATTTTCTACCTTTTCTCAGAAAGAAGAATGGCGGCCTTGGTAAGTAGGACCTGGCGAGTATTTCTTCTGTCCTTAATATTCTCTAAACTAGAGGACGTAAAAGTAAAGAGAGTAATTTAAGGAAAAGCCATGGCAGGGCAGCTTGGCCATGTGGAATGCTCCTCCTGTGCAATATGGGAAGTTAGTGACACTTCCAGTGTCCAAGGTGACCATGTATGCAGCAAGTGTCTCCAGCCTCAGTTACTCAAAATCCACGTTTCGAAGCTGGAACTGCGGCTGGAGTCATTGTGGAGCATCTGCAAGGATGAGATTCTTGGGTTGATAGGATATACAGTGAGGTGGTCACACCGCAGCTAAAGAGTGCACAGGCAGAAAAGGAATGGGTGACCGTCAGGCAGAGTAAAAGCACTAGGCAGGTAGTGCAGGGTCCCCTGGGTTCAGCTTCCTCTCTAACAGATTTTCCATTTTCAATACTGCTGGAGGGGTGGGGCTGAATTTTCCCAGAATTGCACTAAATGCAGTAGCGGGCGGGTAAAATGGAGTCCTGCCCGCCGATGAAAATTACATCTCGCTGGCCGCCATCTTTAAATGGCAGCCACCAGCAAAGCTCTCAACGCCACCAGCTCACAACCATGGCCTGGGAGACATGGCCAGCAAAGGCAAAAAGACTACAGCCCCCCACCCCGCTTCAACGATGGGTCCCTCAAGCGACTGCTGGATGCCGTAGAGGCCTGCCGGGATGTCCTGTACCCTGGCTGTGGCCGCAGGATGGGCAGCAATGTCACCAACATGGCTTGGGAGGTGGTGGGAGCGGTGGTCAGTGCCAACGCCCTTCAGAAGAGGACAGCCACCCAGTGCCGCAAAAGAATGAATGATCTCCTCCATTCCACCAGGATAAGTCACTCCTCTCATCACTCTCAACTCACACACTCACAAACCCATCAAACATCCACAGGGCCCTCACTCACTGCCAGTGCAAGGAACATCACCATTCACTCTCTCACACACACTGTCATTGTCCTCATCCCATCCATAGGACCATTCACCACCCACACAGGCCAAGCATACTTATCATCTGGCCTGGCAGGTATCCTGATACACTCTCCCCATCTCTATCCATGCAGGACAAACTGGCTCACAACAGGAGGGAAAGGTCGCAGACAGGTGGAGGGATGTTGGAATTCAAAGTTCTCACAGAATTTGAAAACAGAGCCATCCAGCTGGCCGGCAATGACCGGGACTGTTCCTGTGCTGACAGTGAGGTCGGCGCTGCTCTACCAAGCGAGAATCCAGCAGTGCAACATCCATCAGACAACCATGCTGTGAGTGATGTGTCCTCTTTCACAGGTCACTACCATGCACTAATTATCTCTCCTTGCTTTTACAGGCACATCTGGGAAACAGCCAACAGAGTCCATGACCCAGAGCCTCCAATCAAGCTCCGAAGAAACCTCTGAAGAGGGATCTGAAGGCACCCTCCCTGAAGTCCTGTCACAGCGCTCACCCACACCCTCCACCAGCACAGACACACACCTCGGTGGGACCGAGCTTTACAGTAGCCTCAGGATCACAATCTGGTGAGCACATCGCACTGCCTGATCCACAGCAGGCGGAGGCAGGGACTTCCCAGGTCCCCGGCACTCGGAGGACTGCTGGAGGCCAGAACGTTGCTGAGTCTGAGTCAGATGATAAGCCTCTAGAGTCGGCCATGTCACAGTTGCTGGAGCTGCAAAGGCAAGCTCGGGAACATCAGGAAGGGATGTCCACTGCACTCCTCAGATTGCAAGGCACTATGGAGGAGATTATCCGTCTTCACTCTGAAGTGATAGCGCCGGCATTGCAATGCACTGAGGTCAACACTGGCAGGATGGTGGCTGCCATGGAGACCTTGGTCCAGGACGTCACTCCTGCACTGCTGCACGGGCTCAACTCCATCGCTGATGCCATAGTTGGCTTCCAACAGTGTGTACACGAGAGGGGTGCTGGGCAGCTCGATCTCACTCCAGCTACCCCTGCTTCTCAAGGAGTCAGCCAGGGGCCCCCCAGGCGCCCATAGGGAGGAGGATCAGCAGGTGCAGATCCAGCTTCACAGGCCGAGGAGGGTGCCACTGCCACACAGCAGGAGCCCGAAAGTAGGTCGGGGCCCTCCAGGACACTGCCCTCCAGAGGATGCCCGCCAAGGTCATCACAGGCTGGTCAGCAGGCTGCCTCCACTTCAGCTGTGGATGTCCGGAGAGCACCAAGACGTAGCAGCAGGGTTAGGATGTTTAAGGAGAATTAGTTACACAGCCTAGCCACAGGTGTTTAATCACTTGTACATACTGTTCATTACTGTGAATAAACTCCCAAGAATGTCTCCCAGCCCATGGCTCCTTGTTCTGGTGAGCAGTATTCGTGTCACTCAGATGTGAAGTCTTTCTGCACAAGATAAAGGCAGGTGTCTCAGTCCAGGGCCTCTTCCCTGTGCTCTGTGCAGCCTTCAGACCAAAGTGATGGTCCAGCCTCACACTCCCTGGAAACATCACTGATGTCTGTACCTCGATGGTGCTGGTCATTGCTGCCAGAATGTAGTGGGCAGGCGTCACAGTGTTCCATCATTCTCTCTGTGTGCTCTCAGCACCTTTAAGGTGGGGCTGGCCCCAACTGCACCAGCATCTGTGACCAGTGATGCTGTGCACCAGCTCCTGAAGGGCTGAGGTGCTGAAGGCGGACACAGCATCAGATGAATCTAAAGTTTCATGGCTGCACCTCTGAGATGGTCCTGATCACAGAGTGCAAATGAGCTGCCCTTGGCCAGACAGGAGTCAGGCATTCTCGGGGGCTATGTAAAGGTGTATGGAATATCCTCACTGCATGTTGTTATCATCCTCCCGTGATCGAGCGACTATTAGGGCCTCCTCTGCATCTCCATGTCAGGAGCATTATCACAGAGGGTATTGGCACTGAGATAAGCCAGACTGGAGTCAAACATTCACAACTGTGATGTGAGGCTCTACGGGGACACCTCACTGCATATTATCATCACCCTGCACAAATCTGGCAGCTATGAGGGCCTCCCAAATGCGCCTGCCTTGTCTAGCCAGTGTGAGAGTCTCATTCCTGTCGTTGTCACAACCGAGGACCCCCTCACCCTCATCCCCATCAGCATCCTCCTCATCGGAGGAGACCTCCAGCTCCTCCATCTCCTCCTCAGCGAGTTCCTCTCCCCGTTGCAGTGCCAGGCTGTAAAGGGTGCAGCAGACGATGATGATGCGTGACACCCTCTGCGGACTGTATTGCAGGGCACCGCCAGACCAGTCCAGGCACTGGAACCTCATCTTCAGCATCCCGATAGTTTGCTCCACCAAGTTGCGAGCTGCTGCATGAGCCTCATTATCGCGTCGCTCTGCTGCAGTCTGAGGCCGCCGCACAGGTGTCATCAGCCACGGCCTCTGTGGGTAGCCCTTGTCCCCAAGGAGCCATCCCTGCAGCCTCTGTGGACCCTGGAAGACTGCAGGAGTCTGTGACCGACTCAGGATGTAGGTGTCGTGCACACTCCCTGGAAACCTTGCGCACACCTGCAGGATGTGTTTCTGCTGGTCACACACAAGCTGCACATTCAGGAAGCCCTTGCGGTTGATGTAGTTCACTGAGTGTAGTGATGGAGACCTGAGCGCCACATGAGTGCGGTCAATCGCGCCCTGCACCTGTGGGAATCCCGAGATCAGGGCAAATCCAATGGCTCTTGCATCCTGGCTGTCCCGGTCCTGGGTGAAATGCACAAAGTTGTGTGCCATGGAGAAGATGGCATCCGTGACCTCAGGGATGTATTTGTATGAGGCAGATTGTGAAATCCCACAGAGGTCACCTGTGGAGCCCTGAAAGGAGCCACTGGCATAGAAATTGAGGACCGCAGTCACTTTCACAGCTACTGACAGTGGATGCCCTCCATGTCCCCTTGGCACCAAGTCCTGCAGTAAGTGGCAGATGTGAGTGACCAGTTCCCTAAACATGCGCAGTCGTTGGCGACACTGGTTCTCAATCATCTGCAGGAATGGCAGGTGGCATCTATAGACCCTGGGTGTCACTGGGCGCCGACCAGCCACGGCTCACTGTCACTCCTGGGCAGTGTGTGCGGAGCCCCAGCTGCCCCTTCTTCATGAGGTTACTGCTCCTGCCTTTGCACAGCCAGGAGCCTCAGTCACTCTCTCCTCTGTCTTCTATGCTCTCTGTAGGTCATCAGGCAAACAGCTGGGTCACCAGGAGCCATGATCCTGATGTGGTCCTCCTGCAGCATGAAAGAGAGAGAGATGTGGTTATCATGGCTGTACTTAGCACCTTTCCTGGCCCTGTGTGACCGCCCCTTAATGCTTCCCAGAGAGTGCTGGTCACCCCTCGAATGGCCAGAGATGAGTGCGCTGCATGGCTGCCCTGTCAGCCTGTGACATGGGGGACACTGGTCCAAACCGGGATGCTGAGATTGCAAGGGGCTTTGAGTGCCTCCAGCAGTGACTGCTACATGGCCAGTGTTGAGCCTTTTGATGCCCCCACAATGCTTGCCTGGGCAGGCAGGCTAGAGCCTGACCCCAATCATATCACCGTGGCTGCGCCTGAGGTGTGGTCAGTTTATGCAGATGTCCCTAATGCGGTTGCCACTTCCCTCATTTACCCTGCCCCCACCTCATTTGCCTGTACGCGGGATGCAGCACCAGGGCAGCACTTGACCCCCTCCTTCCGTGCCCCGCCTTAGCAGTCGCCTCCGAGGCTGACCAGCAGTTGCCCCCAGATAACCGCCCCTCAACAGTCGCCTGCGGGGCCAGGCATCAGTCTCTTGGTGCCCCTGAGGCCTGTAAACAATGGACGAGCTGTGGAGAACGCTGCTGCTCACTCAACTCAGTTTCCCCAAAGTGAAGGCCGCCAAGTGCACGTTGCCTGCGTGCTGTTGTGAAACATGTTGGCATGCTTTCCTGCCGATGTAGACGGACGATCCGGCAGGGTCCCAAGAGCCTGGCGGGATGGCCTTTTAATTATATGTTGATGTGTTACAATTAGCCCCCTGCCGACTGATGGCGGGAAACGCGGCCCGCCATCGGTGGGCTGAGTGGAAGATTGTGACCTGCCTTCATGCCGTTGAGAAGTGGGTCCCACCATATTTTCCGCGCACGCCATCTGTCATGCCCACCACTAGCGGGCTTGGGAAAACTCCACCCATGGTTTCTCAGGGGGATGCAACAAGAGCCAAGTCCATGGCACCACAAATAGCTCAGCTGCACTGGGGTTTGTGGGGGGGGAGAAAAAAGAGTGACAGAGAAATAGTGATCGAGGATTCTGATGGAAGGGGAAGAGATGCGGCCGCAGCCATGACACCAGGTTGGTATTTTGCCTCCATGGTGCCAGGGTCAAGGATGTCACTGAGTGGCTGCAGGATATTCTGAAGGGAGAGGGGGAACAGCCAGAGGTCGTGGTCCATGTCGGTACCAATGACATAGGTAAAAAGAGGGATGAGGTCCTGAAAGTTGATTATAGGGAGCTAGGAAATAAATTAAAAAGCAGGACCTCAAGGTAGTACTCTCAGGATCACTCCCAGTGCCACGTGCTGGCGAGATCAGGAATAAGAGAATAGACTAGATGAATGCATGGCTGGAGAGATGGTGTAGGAGGGAGGGATTTAGATTCCTGAGGCATTGGGACCAATTCTGGGGAAGATTGGACCTGTACAAGCTGGACGGGTTGCACCCCAGCTGGACCAGGACCAATATCCTCACAGGGATGTTTGCTAGTACTGTGGGGGAGGGTTTAAACTAGAGTGGCAGAGGGGTGGGAACCTGAGCAGGGAGACACAAGAGAGGGAAACAAAGATAGGAATGAAAGGCAGAAAAGTAGAAAACAAAAGTGGAAGGTAGCGGAAACAAGGTCTGGCAGCAAATAGGGCTATAGTACAAAAAAATGTGCAAAAATGTTAAAAAGATAAGTCTAAAAGCACTGGATCTGAATGCATGGAGCATTCTCAATAAGGTAGACGAATGAACAGCGCAAATAGATGTAAATGGGTGCAATATGATTGTGATTATGGAGACATGGCTGCAGGGTGCACAAAGCTGGGGACTGAATATCCATAGGTACTTGATATTTAGGAAGGACAGGCAAAAAGGAAAAGGAGATGGTGTGGCGTTGTTAGTTAAAGATGAAATCAGTGCAACAGTGAGAGAGGATATTGGCTCAGAAAATCTAGATGTAGAATCAGTCTGGGTGGAGCTAAGAAGCAACAAGGGGCAGAAAATATTAGTAGGAGTTGTCTATAGGGTGTTATAGTAATCATGGGTGGCTTTAATCTACATATAAACTGGGAAAACCAAATTAGCAATAATACAGTGGAAGATGATTTCCTGGAGTGTGTACGAGATGGGTTTTTAGTATGTCGAGAAACCGACCAGGGAACAGGCTATCCTAGATTTGGTATCGTGCAATGAGAAGGGGTTAATTAATAGTCTTGTTGTGCGGATTCCTTTAGGGAACAGTGACCATAACATGATAGAATTCTTCATTAGGATGGAATGTGAACTAGTCTGATCTGAAACTAGGGTCCTAAATCTAAACCAAGGAAATTACGAAAGTATGAGGTATGAGTTGGCTAAGATAGATTTGGGAACTTCATTAAAAGGCATGACAGTGGCATGGTAGCTAATATTTAAGGGACGAATGTGTGCATTGCAACAGTTATACATTACTTTCTGGCACAAAAACATAACAGGAAAAGCGGCCCAACCATGGCTAACAAAAGAAATTAAGGACAGTATTAGATCCAAAGGGGAGTCATATAAAGTTGCTAGAAAAAGTAACAAGCTTGAGGATTGGGAGCAGTTTAGATTTCAGCAAAGGAGGACCAAGAGATTGATTAAGTGGGGAAAAATAGAGTATGAGAGTAAACTTGCAAGGAACATGAAAGTGGACTGTAAAAACTTCTACAAATATTTAAAAAGAAAAAGATTAATGAAGACAAATTACAGTCCAAAACAGGAGAATTTATAATAGAGAACAAGGAAATGGCAGAGCAATTAAACAACTACTTTAGTTCTGTCTTCATGGAGGAAGACACAAATAACTTCCCAGAAATGCGAGGGAAACAAGGGTCTAGTGAGAAGGAGGAATTGAAGGAAATTAGTATTACTAAACCAATAGTGCTGGAGAAATTAATGGGACTGAAAGCCAATAAATCCCCAGGGCCTGATAATCTACATCCCAGGGTACTAAAGGAGGTGGTCATGGAAATAGTGGACGCGTTGGTTGTCATCTTCCAAAGTTCTGTAGATTCTGGAACAGTCCCGGCAAATTGGAGGATGGCAAATGTAACCCCACTATTTAAAAAAGGAGGGAGGGAGAAAACAGGGAATTATAGACCCGTTAGCCTAGTAGGTAGTAGGTAAAATGCTAGAGACTATTATAAAGGATGTGATAACAAGACACTTAGAAAATATCAACGGGATTAGACTAAGTCAACATGGATTAATGAAAGGGAAATCATGTTTGACAAACCTACTGGAGTTTTTTGAGGACGTAACTAGCAGAATAGATAAGGGAGAACCAGTGGATGTGGTGTATTTGGATTTTCAGAAAGCTTTTGATAAAGTCCCACATAAGAAGTTAGTGTGTAAAATTAAAGCACATAGGATTGGGGAAAATATATTGGCATGGATTGAGAATTGGTTAGCAGACAGGAAACAGAGAGTAGGAATAAATGGGTCTTTTTCGGAGTGGCAGGCGGTGGCTAGTGGAGTTCCTCAGGGATCAGTGCTTGGGCCCCAGCTATTCACAATATATATCACGGATTTGGATGAGGGAACCAAATGTAATATTTTCAAGTTTGCTGATGACACAAAACTTGGCGGGAATGTGAGTAGTGAGGAGAGTGTTAAGAGGTTTCAAGATGATTTAGACAGGTTGAGTGAGTGAGCAAATACATGGCAGATGCAGTATAACATGGATAAGTGTGAAGCACTTCAGTAGGAAAAACAGAATGGCAGAGTATTATTTAAAGGGTGATAGATTGGGAAGTGTTGATGTACAAAGGGACCTGGATGCCCTTGTACACCAGTCACTGAAAGCAAGCATGCAGGTGCCACAAGCAGTTAAGAAGGCAAATCGTATGTTGGCCTTCATTGCGAGAGGACTTGAGTGCAGGAGCAAGGATGTCTTACTGCAGCTGTACAGGGCCTTAGTGAGACCACACCTGGAGTATTGTGTGCAGTTTTGGTCTTACCTAAGAAAGGATATACTATATACTTGCCATAGAGGGAGTGCAGCGAAGGTTCACCAGACTGATTCCTGGGATGGCAGGATTGTCGTATGAGGAGAGGTTGGACTAACTAGGCCTGTATTCACTGGAGTTTAGAAGAATGAGAGGGGATCTCATTGAAACATATAAAATTCTGACAGGGCTGGACAGGCTGGATGCAGGGATGATGTTTCCTCTGGCTGGGGAGTCTAGAATAAGGGGGTCACTGCCTCAGGATGCGGGGTAGGCCATTTAGGACTGAGATGAGGAGAAATTTCTTCACTCATAGGGTGGTGAACCTGTGGAATTCTCTACCACAGAAGGCTGTGGAGGCCTGGTCACTGAATATATTTAAGAAGGATTTTTTTTTTTATTATTCATTCACGGGATGTGGGCTTTGCTTGTTGGGCCAGCATTTATTGCCTATCCCTAGTTACCCTTGAGAAGGTGGTGGTGAGCTGCCTTCTTGAACTGCTGCAGTCTGAGGGGAGGCGATGCCATTGTGGTATTGTCACTGGACCAATATTCCAGTAATGCTGTGGGGACCCGGGTTTAAATCCCACCACGGCAGATGGTGGAATTTGAATTCAATAAAAATCTGGAATTAAAAGTCTAATGGTGACCATGAAACCATTGCCGATTGTTGTAAAAACCCACCTGGTTCACTAATGCCCCCAAGGGAAGGAAATCTGTTGTCCTTACCTGGTCTGGCCTACATGTGACTCCAGACCTATAGCAATGTGGTTGACTCTTAAATGCCCCTGAAATAGTCTAGCAAGCCACCCAGCTGAATGAAACTGCTACAAAGTCACAAATAGATAGATTTCTGGGCTCTAAAGGCATCAAGGGGTATGGAGAGAGAGCAGGAGTATGGCGTTGAGAGTAATCAGCCATGATCATATTGAATGGTGCAGCAGGCTCGAAGGGTCAAATGACCAACTCCTTTTCCTAGTTTCTACGGGAGATTTTTTTATATTAATAGATATTATATGAATGACACTTGTTGTCATGAATGTGATTTGTCTTCCTCTGACTTAACACAGGACAGGAAAGATATTTTCACATAGATGGAATGAGAACATTTCAGCGTTGCATCACAAACCAGTCTCAACAGTCTTGGCTCAGTCATAGCATTGCCGCCCCTGAGTTGTAGATTCATGCTCTACTCCAAGTCCAAAACGCACAATCTAAACTAAAAATCAGTGCTGAGGGAGTGTTGCACTCTCAGAAGTGTTGTCTTTTGGATGAGATGTTAAAACCAAGATCCCATCTACCCTCACAAGTCGATGTAAAAGATCCCATGGCGCTTTTGGAAGAAGCATGGTGTCTGGTGTCTTAGCCAACATTTACTTTAATTAACCATTTTTCTTATTGTTGTTTGTAGGACCTCGTTGTGTGCAACTTGACTGCTGTGTTTTCTTGGTGACAGAAGGAGAAAGAGAGCATGAAAAACAGTTAAAAGTGGATGCGGATTAAACGTGAAAAAAAATCCTTGGCATAGTTGGTGCTTTTACTCATCTACCATTCTGAACAGCACCATGCTGTGATATATGTCTCTTCAACATCCCTTCAATAACCTCATTTCGTAAAGAAACTTTCAAATTTAACTTGGATTCACTGTATAAAGTGCTTTAATAAGTCAGTAAATAACCATGTGCTTATAACCATTAATGGTGGCTCTTTGATATGATTCACCCGGTCACATGTTTGAACAGAAGTTCTAAACAACAGAGAATCTTAAGAAGGACAGTCTTTCATTATTCACTTAAAAGCATTTCATAAAGGTTATGCTAAAAATATTTTTCCTGGTAAATACCACTTGTGTTATCCAGTTTTACCATGTTTATTTCTGCATTTTACACAGCCTGAATTCACAATCATAACAAAGGTTAGTATTTGAAAAGGATAAACATATTGAAGAACACAACCCAGCTGCTTCCACCTCCCCACAAGCATTTTCTGCAATGGTTAATAATAGCTCACTAAAGGCATAGGTTTAGCAGGTACTAATAGGTCATGTTCTTTGTGGTATGATCCTTTAGAAGTCACGAAAATAAAGAGAATGAAGAACAATTCCTCTTTATTACCTGAGATTATAATAATTTCGACAACCTTTACAATGTGTGTGCTGAAAACTCTTGACACAATTGAACTGGAGAATAGCCATTCAGATTTATAGAGTGTGAACGTTGCATCCACTTGATCCATAACTGATGTCGTGAAGCTGTTTAATGTTTTTTAGATATATAAAGGGTAAGAGAGAGGCAAAAGTGGACATTGGGCCGCTGGAAAATGATGCTGGAGAAGTAGTAGTGGGGAAGAAAGAAATGGCGGAGGAACTGAATAGGTACTTTGCGTCAGTCTTCACAGTGGAAGACACGAGTAACATCCCCAAAGTTCAAGAGAGTCGGGGGGCAGAGGTGAGTATGGTGGCCATTACCAAGGAGAAGGTGCTAGGAAAACTGAAAGGTCTGAAGGTGGATAAATCACCTGGACCAGATGGATTACACCCCAGAGTTCTGAAGGAGATAGCTGAAGAGATAGTGGAGGCGTTAGTGGTGATCTTTCAGGAATCACTGGAGTCAGGAAGGGTCCTAGAGGACTGGAAAATCGCTAATGTAACCCCCCTGTTTAAGAAGGGGGTGAGGCAAAAGACGGGAAATTACAGGGCGATTAACCTGACCTCGGTCGTTGGTAAGATTTTAGAGTCCATTATTAAGGATGAGATTTCAGAATATTTGGAAGTGCATGGTAAAATCGGGCAAAGTCAGCATGGTTTCATCAAGGGGAGGTCATGCCTGACAAATCTGTTAGAATTCTTTGAGGAGGTAACGAGTAGGTTAGACAAAGGAGAGCCAATGGATGTTATCTACTTGGACTTCCAGAAGGCCTTTGACAAGGTGCCGCACAGGAGGCTGCTCAGTAAGATAAGAGCCCATGGTGTTAGAGGCAAGGTACTAGCATGGATAGAAGATTGGCTGTCTGGCAGGAGGCAGAGAGTGGGGATAAGGGGGTCCTTCTCAGGATGGCGGCCGGTGACTAGTGGAGTTCCGCAGGGGTCAGTGTTGGGACCACAACTTTTCACTTTATACATTAATGATCTAGATGAAGGAACTGAGGGCATTCTGGCTAAGTTTGAAGATGATACAAAGATAGGTGGAGGGACAGGTAGTATTGAGGGGGCGTGGAGGCTGCAGAAGGATTTGGACAGGTTAGGAGAATGGGCAAAGAAGTGGCAGATGGAATACAACGTGGGGAAGTGTGAGGTCATGCACTTTGGTAGGAAGAATAGAGGCATAGACTATTTTCTAAATGGGGAGAGAATTCAGAAATCTGGAGTGCAAAGGGACTTGGGAGTCCTAGTCCAGGATTCTCTTAAGGTTAACTTGCAGGTTGAGTCGGTAGTTAGGAAGGCAAATGCAATGTTGGCATTTATTTTGAGAGGACTAGAATATAAAAGCAGGGATGTGCTGCTGAGGCTTTATAAGGCTCTGGTCAGACCACATTTAGAATATTGTGAGCAATTTTGGGCCCCGTACCTCAGGAAGAATGTTCTGGACCTGGAGAGGATCCAGAGGAGGTTCACGAGAACGATCCCAGGAATGAAAGGCTTAACATATGAGGAACGTTTGAGGACTCTGGGTCTATACTCGATGGAGTTTAGAAAGATGAGGGGGGATTTGATTGAAACTTACAGAATACTGAAATGCCTGGATAGAGTGGACATGGGGAAGCTGTTTCCATTAGTAGGAGAGACTAGGACCCGAGGGCACAGCCTCAGAGTAAAGGGAAGACCTTTTAGAACAGAGATGAGGAGAAACTTCTTTAGCCAGAGAGTGGTGAATCTATGGAATTCATTGCCACAGAAGGCTGTGGAGGCCAGGTCACTGAGTGTATTTAAGACCGAGATAGATAGGTTCTTGATTGGCAAGGGGTTCAAAGGTTAGGGGGCGACAGCGGGAGAATGGGGTTGAGAAACTTATCAGCCATGACTGAATGGCGGAGCAGACTCAATGGGCCGAATGGCCTAATTTCTGCTCCTATGTCTTATGGTCTTATGGTCTAATGTCACGTGCTGACAGATATACTCGCATCGCCAGCACTTTTGCTGTCCGTGGAACTAATTAGAAGCTTTATCCTTTAACACAAGTGTCCTTCTTGCACATACCTAGTAACAGTGAAGGATAGTTTGAAGAGGTTTGTTTCATATCTGCTGATATCATTACATCTGGTAGCATTGAAGTCATCAAGAGCTAATTGCTATCTGAAATCGTCAAGTGCACAGTGCACTATTTATAAATTGTGAGTATCCAAGTAGAATCTAGGTGATTCCAAATAGAGTATATCACATCGTGAGATGTTATTTATAACTGTGACTCCTTCCACAGTGAGGAGTGCACCATATATGGACTACGCCAAACATGGACTACTATATAATCATAAAACTTAACAACATGTTTCCTTTATCTCCTTGAAACCCTCAATATTGGTTCCAATTCTTTCCTCTGTAAAAAGACAAGCTTTGTGATATTCTCTAATTTTAATGGAATCATTATGGATTGAAATGGGGTGGAGAATGAAGATTCACTCCTATGCCTCTAGCATTCTTTTTCAGAATGAGTTACAACCTATTCCCTTTTGTTCAAATACACTAATGTATTCCGTATTAACAAGGGAACATTAGTCCCAAACCAGGAAAGTAAAACATTAGAAGGAAATATAAGAAAGAAAGACTTCATTTATATAGTTCTATTGACGACCTCAGGGCATTCTAAACTTTACAGCCAATTAAATATTTTTGAAGTAGTCATTAACGTAATGTAGGAAACACAGCAGCCAATTTGCTCACGGCAAAGTCTCACAAACAGCAATGTGATAATGACCAGATCATCTGCTCTTGTGACACTAGTTGAGGGATAAATATTGGCCAGGACACTAGGGATAACTCCCCTGCTCTTCTTTGAAATAGTGCCATGGGATCTTTTATTACCCAACTGAAAGGGCAGACAGAGCCTCGGTTTAATATCTCATATGCAAACGGCATGTCCAACAGTGCAGCACTCCCTGGGGTGACTCACTGGAGTGATAGGCTAGACCTTTTTGCATAAACATCTGGAGTAAGACTTGAATCCACAACGTTTTGACTCAAGAGGCAAAACTGCAGCTGCTGAGGCAATTACTGAACATTTGGCAAATTGGAAGGATATTGAAATTCCATGATATTTTTTTATTGGTTCAGCACAACTAATTAATAAAATGCCTTATGAAGAAACTGCCTATCAGCCAATAAAATCATTCCGACATCACTTTCAATTTAATTTTGGCAGATTCAAAAAGCCTTGCAAGGAAACGGTAGAGCACTGGTCATGTTACTGGGCTTGTAATCTAGAAATTTGACTAATGCTGCAAGAGCATGAGTTCAAATCCTACCACAGCAGCAGTGGAAATTTAAATTCATTTAAATGAGTCTGGAACAAGAAATTATCTTAGGAATGATGACCAGGAAACAACTACTGGATTGTTGTCAAAAACCTAACTGGTTGACTAATGTCCTTTAGGGAAGAAAATCTGTGTGACTTGGAGGGGAATTTGCAGGTGGTGGTGTTCCCACGCACCTTCTGCCCTTGCCCTTTTAGGTGGTAGAGGTTGTGGGATTGGAAGGTGCTGTCGAGGAATCTTGGTGAGTCGCTGCAGTGCATCTTGTAGATGTTACACACTGCTGCCACTGTGTGTCAGAGGGAGTGGATGTTGAAGATGGTGGATGGGGTGCCAATCAAGCGGGTGCTTTGTCCTGGACAGTGTCAAGCTTGCACATCCCAATTTCCTTTGCCCCACCACTGGAGGCTGTGTCTTGAGTGTCTGGGTCTTAAGCTCTGGAATTCCCTCCCTAAACCCCCAGCTTGCGCTCCTCCTTTAAGATGTTCCTTAAAGCCAACTTCATTGACCAAGCTATTGGTCACCTATCTGAATATCTACTTCATTATGTCATTATGCTCCTGTGGAACACCTTGGGACATTTTACTACTTTAGGGATGCTATCCAAGTGCAGATTATTGTTTTTGAACCCTTACTTCCAATGAACTGTAGAGTGACATTGAACAATCTGATAGGATTATTTACTATAATTTTCTTATCAAGAATATCAAGCCCTTTTGACAGCAAAGGGAGAATTATTTTAGCAGAGTGTCCAAATCTACACATGCAGCTATGTAAAATGGAGAATAGGTGTAAACAGTGCACCTCTATGTGTGTAGAACATTCGGTGTAAACAGGCCTAGGCTAGAAACTGGTTTTGCATTGATATGAATGAATGTGTGCCACTCTCCTGCAGTTTTACGAGGTCAGGTCATGTGTTAATTATACACAGCTCCAGCTGAGGATTTTGATGTGTTCAACACAGCAGTGGTGGGAGTGGGAGGCCGTGTGTAAACAAACCTTAAGCAGTTGTGACTAGTTGAAGGAAAGGACTTATTATTCTTCTTTTTATAACCTCAGGACTATTCCAAAGCTCTTTACAGCCAATGAAGGACTTTTGAAGATTAGTCACTGTTGTAATGTAGGAAACGCACCAACCAATTTGCACACAGCAAGCGCCCATAAACAGCAATGTGGTGATGGCCAGGGAATCTGTTTTAGTGAAGTTGATTGAAAGATTAATGTTGGTCTGAATTCCAGGAGAACTCCCCATCCAAAATGGGAACTCCCTACCTATCAGCGCTCTGGGAATACCTTCACTAACAACAACCTGTATTTATATAGCATCTTTAATGTAGTAAAATGCCCTACGGCACTTCACAGGTGTCAAACACTGTTTAACACTGAGCTACATAAGAAGATATTAAAGTAGAAAGAAAGACTTGCATTTATATAGCACTTATCACGATCATTGGATGTCTCAATGTGCTTTACAGCCAATGAAGTATTTTTGAAATGTAGTCGCTGTTGTAATGGGGGAAACAGAGCAGCTAAATTGCACTCAGCAAACTCCCACAAACACACAAACAGCAAGGTGATAATGACCAGTTAATCTGATTTAGTGATGTTGATTGAGGGATAAATATTGGACAGGATACTGGGGAGAACTGCCCTGTTGTTCAAAATAATACCATGGGATATTTTACATCCCGCCTGAGCAGACTGCTGGGCCTCTGTTTAACATCTCATATCCCCTCAGTACTGCATTAGAGTGTCAGCCCTGATCCCTGCTTTCAGCCCTGTTGAGGGACTTGAATCTGAAGATTCAGAGACAAGTGTGCTACTAGCTAAGCCACAGGTAGCTATTAATGAGTGGCTTAAAGGATGAAAGAATGGTAAAGAGGTGGAGAGGTTTAGGTTGGGAATTCAAGAGCTTAGGGCCTAGGTAGCTGTAGGCACAGCCTCCAATGGTGGAGCAGTTAAAATCAGGGATGGAAAAGAGGCCAAATCAAGGAGGCCCACAACCACCCCATCAAGGGCAATCAGGGATGGGGAATAAATGCCAATTCTGCCATTGATGCCCACATCCAGAGACAGTTGTACTTGTTCACTAAATGCACAACTCCAAGATTGAGCGTAGTATCTTTCTGAAGAGACCTAATGCATACCTGAGAATTGCCATAAAAATGAGAAAAAGCCATGGGCCAAGTTATTTATACCAGTCGATATCTCCTGGTGTTACACATTAGTCAGGAACAACTGTAAGCTTAAAATGAAGTGGGAATAGAAAGTGCTTAGATCAGCTCCACTGAGATAACCCAGCCCCCCGTTTTAAGGTTAGATATTCTGCCCTTATTTTATATGGTTTTCATTATAAGTTACTGTATCCGTATTTAGGAAAAACTGCCCATGCAAACTAGTCACACTGTAATTACACTGTACAGTATTTGATTGGCATTTATATAACACCTTTTACAGATTCAGCACAGCACTTTACAGCCAATGACGTACTTTTGAAGTGTAATCAATCACTGTTGCAATGGAACAGCCAATTAACGTACATCAATCTCCCACAAACAGCAAGGCGATAGTGGCCAGTTAAACTGTTTTTTTTTGTGATCAGGGCCAGGACATCCAGGACTTCTTCGAAATAATTCCATGAGATCTTTTATAGCCACCTGAGGGGACAGACAGGGACTTTTTAAAAAATTCATTCATGGGGCAAGGGTGTCACTGACTAGGCCAGCATTTATTGCCCTTGAGAACTGAGTGGCTTGCTAGGCCATTTCAGTGGCAATTAAGAGTCGACCACATTGCTGTGGGTCTGGAATCACATGTAGGCCAGACCACAGGTAAGGATGACGGATTTCCTTCCCTAAAGGACATGAGTGAATCAAATGGCTTTTTACAACAATGCTTTCATGCTAGAGTCCATTATTAAGGAAGAAATAGCAGGACATTTAGAAAAGCTTAAAGCAATCAACCAGAGTCAACATGATCTTGTGAAAGGGAAATCATGTTTGACAAACTTGCTAGAGTTCTTTGAAAATATAACAAATAAAGTTGATAACGGGGAACCAGTAGATGTAGTTTATTTGGATTTCCAGAAGACATTCGATAAGGTGCTACATAAAAGGTTATTGCATAAGATAGGACCTCACAGTATTGGGGGTAAAATATTAGCATAGATTCAGAATTGGTTAACACACAGAAGACAGAAAGTCGGGTTTAATGGGTCTTTTTCAGGCTGGAAAGATGTAACTAGTGGAGTGCTACAAGGATCAGTCCTAGGGTCTCAATTATTTACTATCTATATTAATGACTTGGAGGAATGGGCAGAAAGTAATGTATCCAAATTTGCTGATGATACAAAAATAGGTGGGAGGGCATGTTGTGATGAGGACATAAGGAATCTGCAAGGGGATATAGATAGATTGAGTGAGTGGGCAAAAATTTGGCAGATGGAGTTTAATGTAGGAAAGTGTGAGGTCATGCACTTTGGTATGAAAAATCAAAAAGCAGATTATTATTTAAATGGAGAGAGATTCCAAAAAAATGCAGCACAGAGGGATCTGGGTGTTCTTGTGCATGAAACACAAGAAGTTAGCATGCAGGTGCAGCAAGTAATTAAGAAGGCAAATGGAATTTTGGCCTGTATTGCTAGGGGGTTGGAGTTTAAAAATAGGGAATTCTTATTACAACTGTACATGGTGTTTGTGAGGCCGCACCTGGAGTGCTGTGTACAGTTTTGGTTCCCGTATTTAAGAAAGGATATACTGGCATTGGAGGCAGTTCAAAAGAGATTCACTAGGCTGATTTCTGGGATGAAGGGATTGACTTATCAAGAACGGCTAAACAGGTTCGGCCTTTATACATTAGAATTTGGAAGAATGAGGGGCGATTTTATTGAAATGTACAAGATTCTGAGGGGGTTTGTCAGGATAGATGTTGAGAATATGTTTCCTCTATTGAGGGAAATCTCAAATTGGGGGACATAGTTACAGAATAATGGGACACTTATTTAAAACTGAGGTGGGAAGGAATTTCTGCTCTCAGAGGGTATTGAATGTCTGGAATTCTCTACTGTAATGAGTTGAGGAGGCTAGATCACTGAAATTACTTAAAGATGAGGTAGATAAATTTTTGAAATATCAGGGAGTTGAAGGCTATGATGACTGGCACGAAAGCGGAGTTGAGGCCTGGGGCAGATCAGCCATGATCTTATTGAATGGTAAGGTAGGCATGAGGGGCCAAATGGCCTACTCCTGCTCCTATTTCTTATTAGATTTTTTTTATTGAATTCAAATTTCACTATCTACCCTGGCGGGATTCATAACTGGGTCCTCAGAGCATTACCATGGGTCTCTGGATTATTAGCCTAGTCACAATACCACTACACCACTGCCTCCTCAAGCAGTATAACATCTCATCCAAAAGACAGACATTAGGAACAGGAGCAGCTGGATGGGACTGCTCTCATGTGGCCCATTCTTGGATCTGACATGCTGGCACGTAAAATGACGCTCAATGATGTTGGGCGTGCGTCCCGATGTCATCGCGCTGTCTCGCTATGTTTCATTCGGCAGGCATGCGCGCCCATCGATAATTGAAAGGCCTATTAAGGAACTAATTAAATTCAAATTTACGCTACCTGTCCAACCTAAAGGTCGGTGGGTAGGTGAAAAGGCCACGCGGCCTTTACATTTTTTAGGAAACCTCATCCACAAGCGGGATGAGGTTTCCTAAAGCTTTTATAAATATAATAAAAACTTTTTTTGAAAAATAAAAACATGCCCCATGGTAAGCTCACCTAACAAAAATATGTCAGCCTCAGTCATGAAAATCCACACTTTTCTTTCAGCTGGTGCAGACATGATGGGCCGAATGGCCTCTTTCTGTGCCATAACTTTTCTATGGCTCTACAGTTCTATTTATGTAGTCCATGCCTCAGGGAGATTGAAGCGCTCTTTCGAGCGCATGTGCAAAAGAGCACTGGACCTGACTCTCCCTCCTCCCCCTGCCTGTACAGGTAGTGCTCAGCGCTACCACTCATGTATTACGCTAGGCGGGCCTTAATTGGCCCGCCCGTGTAAAATGGCAGTGCGGAGCTGATCGTGGGCAGTGGTCAGCTCCACAACCAGCCCCGCCCGCTCCCGCTGAGCCCGCCGACGCAGGAAGAATTCAGGCCATAAGCCAAAGAATCACTTGCAATGCTTTCTCTTCCTGTTCCCACACCGTTACCCCTGGGGTTGCCCAAGGATCGGCCCTTAGCTTCCTGCTATTTCTCACCTACAAGTTGCCCCTTGGCTACATCATCCGAACATCGTCTACACTGATGACACCTTGTTCTACCTCACCACCTCTCTTGACTCCTCCACTATTACTAAATTATCAGACTCCTTATCTGACATCCAGTACTGGATGAATAGAAATTTCCTTCAATTAAATATTGGCCAGAATATTCCCGTTGGCAATTTGGGGGCGGGGCCCGCTCGCCGATGGGAAAATGACGTCGGGTGGAACCCCCGACATCATCCCAGTCCCTTTAAATTTTTAGGAATGCGGGCGGACAGCGAAATCAGCTGTCCACCTGCCGACCTGTCAATGGCCAATTGAGGCAGAGTCATTAAGCCAATTAAAGGCCCTGCCTGTCCAACCTTAAGGCTGGCGGGCAGGCCAGGAACCCCAGCGGGCTTCTGATAAAACATAAAACCTCATCCACGGGCAAGGATGAAGTTTCATGTTCGTTTTTAAAAACTTTAATAAAGTTTATGTGAGATTTATTAACATGTTCCATCTCGACATGAGGGGGACATGTTAATAATTTTTTAATTTTTCTATTTTTCATGATTTTTAAGTTGTTACTAATCTCCCTGAGACAGCACTTAGTCTCAGGGAGCAGTGCGCTCTTTCGCGCGCATGCGTGAAAAAGCGCACTTTGACAGTTGGGGATTCCCTCTCCCCCGGAACAGGAAGCGCATAGCGCATCCTGTCAGGCAGGCCGCTGGGCAGACCTTAATTGACCCACCCACTCAAAATGGCGGCAGGCCCCGTTTCGGTGGCGGGTGTCGCCTGTCCGTTGGGAAGACTGAAGCCATTGTTTTCAGTCCCTGCTCCAAACTCTGTTCCCTAACTACCAACACTATCCCTCTTCTTGGCAACAGTCTAGGACTAAGTCAGTCTGTTCATAACCTTGGTGTCACATTTGACCCTGAAATGAGTTTCTGATGTTATATTCATGCTATCATAAAGACACCTATTTCCACCTCCATAAAATCATCCGGTTTCATCCCTGCCTCAGCTCACAATTCTAATGCACGCCTGGCCACATTATACCCTTTGCAAACTTGAGATCATCCAAAACCCTGCTGTCCTTGTCTTAACTTGCAGCGAGTCCTGTCCCCCTATCACCCCTGTGCTCACTGACTTATGCTGGTTCCTGGTCATGCAATGTCTTAATCTTAAAATTCTCATCCTTGTTTTCAAATCCCTCCATGGCTTCACCGCTCCCTACTTCTGTAATCGCCTCCAGCCTCACAAACCTCTGATGTAACTGTGCTCTTCCAATTCTGGCCTCTTGTGCATCCCCAGTTATAATCGCTCCACCATTAGTGGCCGTGCCTTCAGTTGCCTGAGCCCCAAGTTCTGGAATTCCCTCTATTCACCCTTCTGCCTCTCTACTTCGCTTTCCTCCTTAAGACCTACCTCTTTGACCAAGCTTTTGTCATTTTGTATAACATCTCCTTATTTTGCTTGCTATCATACTTAGTTTTATGATACCCCCGTGGAGCACTTTGGGACTTTTCATCATGTTAAAGTTGTTGTTGTTGTTGTTGAGTCAGCCATTCAGCCCCTCAAGCCTCTTCTGCCATTCAATCAGATCATGGCTGACAAGTGTTTATCTGCCTTAGCTCCATACCCCATGGTAAGCCTGCCTAATAAAAATATGCCAGCCTCAGTCATGAAAATCCACTTCTTTTTCAGCTGGTGCATGATGGGCCGAATGGCCTCTTTCTGTGCCATAACTTTTCTATGGTTCTATGGTTCTATTTATGTAGTCAGTCTCCATTATAAGTGTGCACATGGGAATTTATAATAGAAAAAGTTGAGAGGACATATAAAGGTATGGGATTTCTATTACATTGTATTGTGTGTAAAGACAGATGTCAGAAAGCAATTCTAATCTCACTGTTTAGTTGATATAAACACTTCAGCTTCATTCTCACAGTTTCTGGTGCAGTCTTTAATAAACTTACCTCCCTCCAAGCAATCCAGCTATACATTGTTGTCTGCACATTGACCTGCAATTTATTGTCAGAGAATATATTGTTAAAATGAACATCCCAGCGTGTGTTAGACTGTAGTCAGGATAGCAGTATGATCAAAGCACAAAGCAGTGCTGAGTCCTTCATGCAATGCTAGATTCCCTGCACCCAGAGTCAAACATTTGGAATGTTTGTTAGGGGATTGAATCCAACCCCCTGTATATATAAAGAAGGTCTTCTCTAGCTTCTGGTGGGTGCTCCACTCGCCTGCTCAAAAAAGCTGGTTATGGTCACACCCACAGAAAAACAGCAGGATTGGTGGGGGCAGCCCCACCAGCCAAGGCTAAAATCACCCTAACTTCTAGCACCAAAACAGGCCACCCCACCCAAATGTTCTATGTGGTCCTCCTCCCACTTTACTTCATCTCACCCTATCCTTTGATTCCTTTTTCCCGCATGTACTTATCTAGCTTCCACTTAAATGTCTATGTTGTACAATATGTGGAACGAACAATCAAATAATGTTTAGCTTAACTTTACCATCTTTAGATCTTATTACAAACACAAACACATGATGAGACCTGAGATAATCTTTAACATATTGAATAACAGAAACGACACTTCAGTCAACTTGTTTGGACTTGTCAAGAGTCTGAGCGGGAGCAGTGCCAGCCTGTTACTGATATGCATTTCGCGACATCAAATGGCTAGAGTGGCTGTATCAAAATGCTGGAATCCCCTATCTAATGGCATTGGGGAAGCACCTTCATCACACGGACTGCAGCTGTTCAGGAATAAAGCTCACCACCACCTTCTCAAGGGCAACTATGTAATAGATTTATAGTCCTTTTGGACTGTCTGTTCAATAATTTGGAGCTGACTCCATATTGGTAAGTTTTTTTTTAAGCATCAGCGAGACTTAATACACACAATATTTGAGCAGCAATTTTCAAAGTACAATTGAGAATTATATGAACCGTTTTTGTCCTTTGGTTAGAAGGTCTAACACTTTCTTCATAGTTCCTGCTCATATGGTTATACAGCTGTCTGGTGTCCTCCTTGGCCCTCCTATGCTGAGAATGACCCAAGCCCCTTAGGATATTACCCCCAAAAACTGGAACTGCAGAAAAATCCATCCAATCCTAGGTACAGCAAGAATGTGCCTAAACAAGGGCCTTGGGCTTCCTTTAACTGGCTTTGAGCCATAGCACAAGCTTTCTCCATGTTTTTATACTTTCTGATGTAGCCTTTGGACCTGAAAGACAACTGAGTTCCAACTGTAAATAAAACCTAAGTTCAGTATTGTTTTCCCTAATCCTAACACAAGAAAAATAGACCCAGAGTGAAAAAAATCCAGACTAGCAAATTTATTAAGCAACTGCAACCTGGCAAAGCTTAATACTGGATAATAGTACATTTGATTATATTTCAACAAATTACAAAAACTCTCAGTGCATTCACTGTGATAGGAGATAATGCTGCAGCCAGTTTCTAATCTCACACTGTTCTTGTCTCCCTTCTAACAATAACAATTCCTTTTTCCAATAGAAAAGATACTTGTGATCATATGTCATCCTGCAACTGCCAAAAGCCAACCACAGTCCAAAGGTATTGTGTGTTGTAGTAAAGCGGTTCTAGCGAAAAGATTTAATCCTTGCAATGTCAAATCCCTCTAACTATCCTCATAAACCTTTTTTCTTCCTGTTGCCATCTTGAGCGTTAAAGCTACCTTCGACCCCTCAATCAATCTTATTTCCTATCCTGTTTCATGAGGATCATGAACTCTAAGTTATGAGCCATTGACTAAGTCTTCAAAGCATGGGTTCCATATAAAAAAATCAGAATGCTTGATCCCATTCTAGTAATGATGTATAAAACTACCAGGACATAGGAAGCAATCCTAACCCCCAGATGGATGTCCATCCAGCTACTTTCCCAGTGCCCTCTACTTCCCTCTCCAAAGCTTCAATGACCTGCTGTAATTGGTGCAAGTGGCATGCAAGGATGGGCAATAAATTTTGGCCTAGCCAGTGACACCCACATCACAAGAATGAATGAAAAGATAGTGAATTAGATGGCCAGGATGCTACTGTTCCTGCTGAGACTGAGCTATGTGCAGGTTTATGCCTTGCCTACTGAATGGGTAGCTATTTCTCCAAGAAAGTGACAGCACTTGAAGCTGCAGGGGGGACTAAGAAAGCCTTTTGATCAAATGAATATGTGACAATCAGGACTGAAGGGCTGATGTGGGAAATTTGTTAGTGCCAATTTCAAAGTAATTGTGGCAATGTTTTGTTCCGAAGATGTGTTATATAAAATATTAACTTATATTGTCATTGGCTGGAGATATATTACTTTATAATGTCATCAGCTGGACATACATATGTATTGAATTTTTTTTGTGAAAACAACACTTTTCCTAAGCAAAGGGCACTGGCTTACAGCATCTCTAATGTTGCCTTTGCAAAGGACAGAAGCTGCTTTTGTGGAGGCACCAAGTCTGTGAAGTTCTTAGAAAGAGGTTACATGATCCAGCTCATGGGTGAAAAGATACTGGATTTTATATATTCAGAGAGGGACTGCCATAGGGGCAACAGCCTTACCCCATCTTTCTTTCTTCTGAAACCTCTCTCATCAAAGCCAAGCTGTTTGTGATTTTAAGAACCCACCAGAAGGCCTCATTGCTATAAACCAAAAGTTCTTAAAGGAGAATCCTGAATCAACACCACTTCCTCCAGTGAGAAACCCTAAGAACCAGCAACTACTGTGGACTGGAACCCTTCAGCTGTCAACAAGCCTCTGGCACTCCGTGAATAATTTTTTTTCTGACTTTACTTGTTACTTAGCCAAGTTCTTTTTAGACCTGATGCTCTGCAGAGTTTCTTTTTGCATGCTTGGGAGGGAATTGTGGATGTGTTGTTTTTGCATTAATGACATATTTGTACATTTTAAACTTTTTGTTAATAATTTCTGCATCTTTACCTGAGTGAGTTTTAGCAATGAAACTAATTCCTTACTTGTTAACTTAAGGAACCTGGCTGGTTTATTTCTTGCACCAAGCTATACACAGTTAAATATGTATTTTATTGGCAATATCACCTCCCTTTTAAATTCAAACCCTGTTATAATCAACTCAGGGGTGGGACAAAGAAAGGAGGAGTCAGTTCCCCTTGTTGACTTTGTTGTAACTGTTTCATTGAAAAAGAAATGGATTTTCATTGCTAAACCACTTTGCATGAGCTGAGGATATCCCAAAGCATTTTACAGCTGATATATTAGTTTTGAAGTGTAGTCACAATGTAGGGACATGCACAGCCAATTTATACACAGGAAGCTGCCACAAACGCCAGTGAAATTGTTACAATTCCCTAGAGATCTATAACTATTAAAAGAAAAATGAATTTCCCAGTGACCAACGGGAATAAAATGAATGAGAAGAGTTCATGTTTTAAGATTTTTACTGTTACAAACAAACTAAAATCAACATTAATCAAACACTACTTAACAGGCAACCCAATACATCAAACTAAAGAAAAGATACTTTCTCATTAACTGATGAATGCTACTGAAATACATCTTACAACTCATTTTGCTGTGTACTGCACCTCTGGCATATATATATTTGGCAGTCTCACTTCAACCCCACCAGGTTGAATCTTCCAGTGTCCTTCAAAAATCGTCCAATTCCATATGAGTAAACTAACTTCCACCAGCAAGGCCTACCTCTGCAATTCCTTGTTCCTTAAATCTCCAAAAGTTCCATCTGTTCCGTTTTCATCTTTTTCAAACAGAGAACCAGCCCTCACCAGCATCCTTCTTGGTTGCTAACAACACAGGCTTTTCTGCTCTTCACAGCAGCTTAATTCTCTCTCTCTCTCTCTCTCCAGGTTTCTGTATCCAAAAAGCAGCTGTCCCTTTTCTGTGTCAAGGTGTGAAAACTATCACTTGATTTTCAATAAGTTTCAGTTTGGGTTTCTTTTCCATGGCAACCAGATCACATGGGCCTGTCTTGGGCAGAGGTTTAGTATGGCCACCAACCCCATATACAGAACAGTTTGTCTCATCTTAAGTTAAAAGAGTCATTTTACAACACAACCACCTTGTTAAGTCTGGCATTTGTAACGAAATCCATTACCAAATAATTTTATTTTTTCAAAAATCTTGGTTGATGGGTAAATGTTGGCCAGGACAATGGAAGAACTCTCCTGCTCTTTGTATTTTTTTAAATTTGTTCATGGGATGAGGGCATCACTGCCTAGACCACCATTTATTGCCCATCCCTAATTGCCATTGTTCAGAGGGCATTTAAGAGTCAACCACATTGCTGTGGGTCTGGAGTCACATGTAGGCCAGATCAGGTAAGGATGGCAGATTTATTTCCCTAAAGGACATTAGTGACCCAGATGGGTTTTTACAAGAATCAGCAAAGGTTTCATGGTCATCATCAGACTTTTAATTTCAGATTTTTTTTATTGGATTCAAATTTCACCATCTGCCATGGCAGGATTCAAATCCAGATCCCCACAGCATTACTCTGGGTCTCTAAATGACTAGTCCAGTGATAATACCACTATGCCATCACCTCCCCTAATATCATGGGAGGTTTAAAGTTTACCGCATTTAATGTCTCATATGAAAGACAGCACAGTCTACTTCAGTTCATCCAAAACTCTGCTGTCCATATCCTAACTTGTACCAAATCACCCATTACTCACCCATCACCCTGATACTTGCTGACTTACATTAGCTCCTCGTATTTACAATTATCGTCCTTATTTTCAAATCCCTCCATGGATTTTCCCCTCCCTATCTCTGTCATTTCCTCCAGTGCTACAACACTCCCAGAGCTCTGTACTGCTCCAAATCTGGCCCCTTGTGAATTTCCTGGTTATTTCACACCATTGATGGCAGCTGTGCCTTCAGTCTAGACACTGTGCTCTAGAATTCCCTCCCTAAACCTCATCCCGTCTTCCTTTGTTTAAGACCCTCCTTAAAAGCAACATCTTCAATGGAGCTTTTAGTTACCCCTCCTGGTATTTCCTTCTTTGGCTCTGTGTGCATTTACATCTGATTACGCTTTTGTGAAGCATTTGGCAATTTATTCCTCTTTCAAAGGCTCTTTATAAATGCAGGTGTTTGGTTGTTGTAGCCTAGCACACAGTAAGAAAGGGAGAAAAAACAATCAATGCCCATACCTCAGGGAGCGGATCCGGTCAATAATTGGGATACAATGTGAGATGCCAGAAGTTGAATTCATCAATCAAAATTATTGATCAAATTTACACAATAAACATGAAAATGCTTGGTTAAATATTGACCTTCCCATAATGATTTTTGTTTTATTACTATTTGGTACCTTTTCATGAGCGGACAGAAACTAAAACAGCTTTACATTCAATCAGTGAGTTCAAACTGAGTTCAGTTCACTAATCATTTTGAACTTGAAATGATCAGATAAAAGCAAAACTTGTACCGTATATCACGAGTTATGTATGGCAGACTGAACTGATCATCAAGTTTCCCATGTTGTGTGGTCAGCTGATCAATACCCCCCTTTTCACGTTTTAATTATAGCCCAGATTTTGTATTGAAAATAATGGTGAACTATTAGTGCTCAGCACTATGTGGAGTACATCAGACAGAAACTTATAGGGTCCACACACGCGTAGTTAAACACAGAAATTCAGAATTCGCCCTCATCCTCCACAGCCTATGCTATAACCTAAAGTAGGGATCATTGCTGGGGCCTCAAAATATTATAGTTTATATAAATGACTTGAAAGAAGGGACAGATGGGATGGTTGTTAAATTTGCTAATGGCACAAAAATAGGTAGAGAAGTAAGTTGTGAAGAGGACGTAAGGAGGCTACAAAGGGAAATAGATAGGCTAAGTGAGTGGGCAAAGATCTGGCAAATGGAGTATAATGTGGATAAATGTGAAATTGTTCATTTTGGCAGGAAGAATAAAGAAAGAAGCTTATTATCTAAATGGTGAGAGATTGCAGAGCTCTGAGATGCAGCGGGATCTGGATGTTCTCGTGTATGAATCACAAAAAGTTATTATGCAGGTACAGCAGGTAATTAGGAAAGCTAATAGAATGTTATAATTTATTCTGAGGGGAATTGAATACAAACGTAGGGAGGTTATGCTTCAGTTGTACAGGGCACTGGAGAGACCACATATGGAGTATTGGGTATAATACTGGTCTCCTTATTTAAGGAAAGATGTAAATGCTTTAGAAGCAGTTCAGAGAAGGTTTACTAGACTAATACCAGGGATGGGTGAGTTGTCTTATGAGGAAAGGTTGGACAGATTAAGCTTGTATCCACTGGAGTTTAGAAGAGTAAGAGATGACTTGATTGAAATCTTTAAGATCCTGAGGGGTCTTGACAGGGTGGATGTGGAGAGGATGTTTCCTCTTGTGGGAGAATCTAGAACTAGGGCCCACTGTTTAAAAATAAGGGATTGGCCATTTAAGACAGAGATGAGAAGAATTTTTTTCTCTGAGGGTTGTGACTCTCTGGAACTCTCTTCCTCAAAAGGCGGTGGAAGCAGAGTCTTTGAATATTTTTAAGGCAGAGCTAGATAGATTCTTGATTAACAAGGGGGTGAAAGGTTATCGGGGGTAGACGGGAGGTTACAATCAGATCAGCCATGGTCTTATTGAATGGAGGAGCAGGCTTGAGGGACCAAGTGGCCCGCTCCTACTCCTAGTTCATACGTTCGTATGACTCACCAATAGTGTAAGATCTGGGGTTTGCTTTAATTTAATTGTAAGGCTTAGATCAATTACAATTATCGACCAATTTGGGAGAGCTCATGTAAAAGGCACTTCCAGCTCAAACTAGGTACAAGGGCATTTCCACAAGCTTCACAGACGTTATTACGTTTTCCACAATAAGCACAAAATGGTGATACTTAGCAAAGGGCAGTGGTCAGCAATCATATTCACAATGGAACACTGGTCCTCAACCTCCAGCTGACTGGGCACCTTGTCTCTTGACTGAAGTTTTTCTTCTGTCTTCTCTACTTCTTGAAAATGATGCATGCTTAGTATCTTACAAATCCTTACTTTATAAACTATTCCCAGTTTGGCTCTGTGCCATATTAGATAAACCCCATTTCTGTCCATCTGATTGGTCAGTCATTACCTAACTGCCCTTCCATGCTGGCACCTTGAGCCTGGTTGGCCATTGTCATTGTCATTCAGGGGGCTGCAGACCCTTGCTTCCCTGCAGTGTATTCATCAACAATGACCACTTAACGTGCTTGTCCCATTTCATAGCTATTTAGCTTGACGTTTTATTGTCGTTACTGGTTAAAAGGCTAAGGCTCCCTGGGGTACTCCACATTCTAACAAATTTTAAACAAAGGATCTTTACATCATCTGAATTTTCCATTTACATCACTTATTGACATGTCAGGACATGTACAGAACTTGTAGATTCAACTGAGCTTATCCACCATGCTTTGTGGCTATGTTACATTTGGAATACAATTTTAACCAATATACTTAAGGATATGACAGCCAAGTTCCAACAGTAGAATCAGTGCAAGGGCACGAAGTCACAGTCTTTACCCTGTAACTGTCCACGAAATGCAGCAGAAAAATTTAGGGCTTGTGCATTCAAGTGTTAGTAATTTTCTAACGCCATGCTAAAGCACAATTATTACCAAGTAACCTCTCTGGCCATGAATATTTAATTCTACAAGTGTGGAGTCTCATTGTCACAGAATTTCACTTATGTAGGAGATTTTAAAATTTTTTTCTTGCTGATTCTATTATCTTTCTCTCTTAATCCCATTTGTCCTTCCCTTGGTTTACCTTATTTTCTGCTGGTGATTTTATGATGAATAAATTGTTCTAATTTATACTTCCTGGTTTATGCTTCCTGGTTTACACTCTGCCAGCAGAACACTTTCTAAACTACCCATAGTCAGCCAAGAAATCATCAATAACTACAATTTGAGGCTACCCCCTGCGCCCGCCTGCCACCACACACTGTCAAGTTTTAAGTCCATTGATGTCACCAATTGGTTCACTGCCCAGAGACCAGTCTAACTGATGGCAGCAACAGATAAATCAACAACAGAAACAGAGGATTGACCATAGTGGGGGCTCAACTGGGAGTGAGGGGGCCGCGTTCAGTTGGGGTTGAGTGGGTTGGCTGGGTGAGGGGTGGTCAATTGGGGTGGGTGAATCCATTAGAGGAGTAGGAGGGGCTTGACCAAAGGAGGATCAACCGGGCAAAATAAATTGGAGAAGAAGTAATGAGAGGTGCGATTAGGTGAGCTGCTAATCTCGAGGTAAATTTGGGGGCTTGAGTGTGGGAGTTGGAGTCATCATGATGAAAGGGATTGGAGACCTGGGGGTGGAAATTGGAGGCCCCAGTGGGAAGGTGGATCAGAGGCCCAGGGATGCTGAGAGATCGGAACCTGCTGGAGGGATTAGAGATATCAGCGGTGGCGGGGGAGGTGGTTGTTAGCGGGGGAGGGGTAGTGCGATCACAGATGCTCCTCAGGCAGACACCTGGATCCAGGAGGTAAGTGTGAAGGCACTTACCTTCACTTGTCTGATCATGACAAGTTGTCTCTTCAATGGCTTAACCAACGGTTGGGTAGCCCAACTAGAGTTAAAGTTTAAAACGTACATAACAACAAGGCTCGCATGCAACCCAATTTTAGGTTAAACTTCATCCCTACATGTTTCAGTCAGGATACATTAATTTGATTGGTTGAAGAGCCTCACTGTTTGTTGCCCTGTAGGGGGTGTCATCTTTACATTCCTCAAATTGCCACTCAAGAGCCCACAAAACCAAGCACTGAATCTTCACCACTGACTGCAAAATCCAGGCTAATCTTGCTCACAGTTCCATTCTAAAGTCTATTTCTCTCTTGTCTCATTGGCATCTTTCCTTCTTTCTCTTCTGATTTCTGTTTTTACCACAGCAGAAACACAAGATAAAAGATCTAGATGTAAAGATCTGTCATCTAGTGAACCTAACACCATCCAAACGGAGTCAAATTAGTGATGAGACTAGCAAAGGCAAAGAGTTACAGATGTTTCCTCAGCAAGTGATCCAGGGATGGCCTGCTAGGATTCAGCAAACACAGCCAGCAATACGGCAGTCCTGGTCTATCAGAGGTGACATCTCACTAGAAGGTGGAGTTCTGCTTGCTGGATCCAGAATAATCAGACGTAAAATAATACAGGACAAACTTCTCTGTAATATAAATGAAGGCCGTATGGGCAGTGCTCAATCCTAGTTGCACACTTGCACAGTTGTAAAAGTCCATCAAGTGCCATGCACTTAATAATTACAGCTGTGTACATCGTGGTGGTGAAATGAATTCACTGCCACTCAAGCCCATGAGCAAACAACTGGTAGACTCCTCTATGACAGGAACACAGAGGGCTTTAAACTATATAGCTGGGGGGGCGGGGTTCTGGAGAGGGCATACTTAGGCTACCAAAGCAAAAGGATATGGAAGCATTGCAGGGCAGCTTTTTAGGTAATAATACCCAGAGTGTGACAGGAAGGGACAGAGTGTACAGACATTAAAAAAAAGAGCAGCAAATAGGGTCAAAGGAGGAAAAAATGGCAAAAAGGCAAAATTAATGACTCTTTACTTAAATGCACGTAGTATTCGGCACAAAATAAGTGAATTAACGACACAAATAGAGGTTAATGGGTATGATCTTATAGCCACTATGGAGACATGGTTACAAGGAGATCAAGGCTGGGAACTAAATATTCAGGGGTATCTGATTTTTCAAAAAGACAGACAGGAAGGAAAGGGTGGTGGGGTAGCTTTGTTAGTACGAGATGGAATAAGTATGATAGAAACAAATGATCTTGGGTCGGAAGATGTAGAATCCATGTGGGTGGAGGTAAGAAATAGTAACGGGAAGAAGACACTGGTGGGTGTAGTCTATAGGACCCTTAAAAGTAGCTAGATTGTAGAACAGAGAATAAATCAAGAGATAATGAGGGCATGTAAAAAAAGCAGTACATTAACCCAGTGCTTCCAGACCACCAGTGCTGCATGGAAGACATGGCCTTGAAACTGAAGAAGACTGGAGCCCCCAGGTTCCAGCGACGCATTCCTCGAGCACCTTTTCATGCTGCGGAGGCCTGCCAGGATGTCCTCTACCCCTACTCTGACCGCAGGATGGGCAGCAACAGCACTAACCCAGTTTGGGAGGTGGTGGCAGTGGTGGTCAGCGCCAACACCCTTCTAAAGAGGATAGCCACCCAATGCCACAAGAGGATGAATGATTTCCTCCATTCCGCCAGGGTAAGTCACTCTTCTCATCACTCTCAACTCACACACTCACTCACTGCTGGTTCAAGGGACATCACCATTCACTCTCTCACACTCACCATCATTGTCCTCACCCCGACCATGGGACCACTCACCACCCACACAGGCCTGGCATACTTATCATCTGGCCTGGCAGGTATCCTTCTTACACTCTCTCTATCTCTATTCATACAGGACAAGCTGGTACACAACAATAGGGAGAGGATGCCGACCAGTGGCAGAATGCCCGAAATCAAGGTTCTCATGGACTTCGAAAACAGAGCCATCCAGCTGGCCGGTGAGAATCTGGACTGGTCCTGTGCTGACGGTGAGGTTGGTGCTGCTCTACAAAGTGAGGATCCAGCAGTGCAACATCCATCAGACAACCATGCTGTGAGTGATGTGTCATGTTTCACAGGTCACTATCGTGCCCTAATTATCTCTCTTTGTTTCTGCAGGCATATGTGGGAAACAGCCGACGGAGTCCATGACCCAGGGCCTCCAATCTAGCCCCGAAGAAACCTCTGAAGTGGAATCTGAAGGCACTCTCCCTGAAGTCCCATCACAGTGCTCACCCACACCCTCCACCAACCAGAGACACACTCCTCGGTGGGACCTAGCTTTACTGTAGCCTCGGGATCACAATCTGGTGAGCACATCGCACTGTCTGATCCACAGCAGGAGGCGGCAGGGATTTCCCAGGTCCCAGGCACTCGGAGGACTGCTGGAGGGCAGAAATTTGCTGAGTCCAAGTCAGATGACAAGCCTTTGGACTAGGTCATGTCACAGTTGCTGGAGCTGCAAAGGCAAGCTCGGGTACATCAGGAAGGGATGTCTACTGCACTCCTTAGATTGCAAGGCACGATGGAGGAGTCCGTCTGCCTTCAGGCTGAGGTGATAGCACCGGCATGCCAACACACCGAGGTCAACACAGGCAGGATGGTGGCCGCCATAGAGACTTTGGTCCAGGACTTCGTTCCTGCACTGCTGTGCGGGCTTAACTCCATCGCTGCTGCCATAGTTGGCCTCCAACAGTGTGTACGTGAGGCAGGTGCCAGGCAGCTCGATCTCACTCCAGCTACCCCTGCTCCTCAAGGAGTTAGCCAGGAGCCCCTGGACATTCATAGGGAGGAGGATCAGCAGGTGCACACTTCAGGCCCATCCACCCAGGTGACTTCGAGAATGTCCAGCCCATCTGAATCCCCTCTTCCTGTGAGCTCCACTGCTCCAGCTCCATAGGCCGAGGAGGGTGTCACTGCCACACAGCAGCACCCCGAAAGCAGACCGGGGCCCTCCAAGTCTTGGCCACCCTCATCACAGACAGGGTGTCACAGTCAGCAGGCTGCCTCCATCTCTGCTGTGGATGTCTGGGGAGCACCAAGATGTAGCGGCAGGGTTAGGACAGTTAAGGAGAATTAGCTGCACAGTCTGGGCCTGGGCATTAATCACTTGTACATACTGTTCATTATTGTCAATAAACTCTCAAGAATGTCTCCCTGCCTGTGGCTCCTTGTTCTGATGAGCAGTATTCTTGTCACTCAGATGTGAAACCTTTCTGCACAAGATAAAGGCAGGTGTCTCAGTCCATTCCCTGTGCTTTGTGCAGCCTTCAGACCAAAGTGATGGTCCAGCCTCACACTTCCTGGAAACATCACTGATGCCTGCACCTCGATGGTGCTGGTCATTGCTGCCAGAATGTAGTGGGCAGGCGTCACAGAGTTCCGTCATTCTCTCTGTGTGCTCTCAGCACCTTTAAGGTGGGGCTGGCCCCCCTGTCTCTTCGGCATCTGTGGCCAGTGACACTGTTCTCCTGAAGGGCTCAGGTGCTGAAGGTGGACAAAGGATCAGACACTTCTAATCTTCCATGGCTGCATCTCTATGATACGCCCCTGATCACAGAGCACAAGTGAGCTGCCCTCAGCCAGACAGGAGTCAGACATTCTCAGAGGCTATGTGAAGATTTATGGAGTGTCTTCACTGCATGTTGTCATCATCCTCCTGCAATCGAGTGACTATTAGGGCTTCCACTGCGTCTCCATGACAGGAGCCTTATCACAGAGGTATTCACATTGCCAGAAGCCAGACTGGAGTCAAACGTTCGCAGATGCGATGTGAGGATCTATGGTGTCTCGTCACTGAATGTCATCATCATCCTGCACAAATCTAGTAGCTAAGAGGGCCTCCTGAGCAGCCCTGCCTCGTCTGGCTAGTGCCTCATCCCTGTCAACCCCGCCTCCAGGGGCCTCCTCACCCTCATCCCCGTCATCGTCCTCCTCCATCTCCTCCTCAGCCAGCTCTCACCCCGTTGCAGCGCCAGGTTGTAAAGGGCACAGCAGATGATGATGATGCGTGACACCCTCTGTGGACTGTATTGCAGGGCTCCACCAGACCGGTCCAGGCACTGGAACCTCATCTTCAGCATCCCGATGGTCTGCTCCACCAAGGTGTGAGCTGCAGCATGAGTCTCATTATAGCGTCGCTCTGCTGCAGTCTGAGGCCGCCGCACGGGTGTCATCAGCCACGGCCTCTGCGGGTAGCCCTTGTCCCCGAGGAGCCGGCCCTTCAGCTTCTGTGGACCCTGGAAGACTCCAGGAATCTGTGACCGGCTGAGGATGTAGGTGTCGTGCACAATCCCTGAAAATTGCCTACACCTGCAGGATGTGTTTCTGGTGGTCGCACACCAGCTGCATATTCAGCAAATGGAAGTCCTTGCGGTTGATGCAGTTTATCGTGTGTTGCGATGGAGATCTGAGCGCCACATGAGTGCAGTCAATCGCACTCGGCACCTGTGGGAAACCCGAGATCTGGGCGAATCCAATCGTACTTGCATCCTGGCTGTCCTGGTCCCAGACAAAATGCACGAAGTTGTGTGCCCTCGAGAAGATGGCATCCGTGACCTCATGGATGCATTTGTGGGTGGCGGATTTTGAAATCCCACAGAGTTCACCTGTAAAGCCCTGAAAAGAGCCACTGATGTAGAAATTGAGCGCCGCGGTCACTTTCACGGTCACTGGCAGTGGATGCCCTCCATGTCCACGTGGTGCCAAATCTGCGGTGGCTGGCAGACGTGACTGATCAGTTCCCTAGACATACGCAGTCTTCGGAGACACTGGTTCCTGGTCATCTGCAGGAATGAAAGGTGGTGTCTATAGACCCTGGGTGTCATTAGGCGCCGACCAGCGAACGCTCACTGAGACTCTTCGGTGGCATGTACAGGAGCCCCAGCCGCCCCTTCTTCCAGCGGGTGCTGCTCCTCCCTCTGCGCAGCCAGGTGCCTCAGTCGTTCTCTCCTGCACCATCTTTTTGCTCTGTAGGACATCAGTCATACAGCTAATTCACCAGGCTCCATGATCCTGTTGTACTCCTCCTGCAGGATGAAAGAGAGAGACACGCGGGTTAGCATGAGTGTGCTAAAGGCCTGTCCTGGCTAAGTCTGAAGGCCCCTTAACGCATCCCGGAGAGTGCTGGCCACCACTTGAATGGCCAGAGATTAGTGCGCTGCATGGCTGCCCTAAACCCCACCCACCTCCACCCCACTCCATCTGACCGAATGGCAGCAGCTTTGCCCATTGGACTGCATGCTGTGCTCTCAACTCAGGCGCAGGCATTCTCCTAACCCACACTGCAAGGCTGCGCTGTTAGCTTGAACTATGGAGGAGACTGATCCAAACCGGGATGCTGACATTGCAAGGGGCTGTGAGTGACTCTAGCACTGACTGCTCTATGGCCAGCTTTAGCGAGGAGATTGTACAACATGTGCAGTCGTCCAACTGTTCTGCAGTCCACTAAAACACTCATGATTTTGCAGTCTGTGCCGGGGAGGTGGGTTGCCGGGATGAAAAGCTTTGGAGCACTTGGTGGCACTTTGATGCCTCTGCATTGCTTGATTGGGCAGATAAGCTAGAGGCCCAACTCCAATCATATCAATGCGGCTGCACCTGAACTGCCTGAGTTGCAGAGGAATGGTCACTTTATACAGGTTTCTCTAATGCGTAGCTGCTTCCCTACTCCCCAACCTGAATGCTTGTGCGCTATATTCAATGGCAGGCCCTTGGCCTCCCCCCACTCACAAGTCACCTCAATGGCAGGGCTGCCCTTAATCCTGATCCCCCGATGCTCCTGAAGCTTGAAGTCCAACAGGCGACCCTGGGTGAGTGCTGCACAACATTACTGTGTACTCACCTTCTAGTTCTCATCAAAGTGCAGCCTGCCAAGTGCACACCTTTTATGTGCTGTTGTGAAACACATCGGTGTGCTTTCCCGCCCAAGTGGACGGACAATCCAGGTGATTCCAGCGGGCAGGCCTGATAATGAGATGCTGATGTATTACAATGAGGTTCCCGATATCCGTTGTGGGAAACGTGGCCCGCCACCAGTGTGCTGAGCGGACAATGGCGAACTGGTTTCCCACCATCGTAAAACCGATCACGCCATGTTGTCTGCTCCCACCACCGATCACGCCCAACGCCAGCGGGCACGGAAAATTCCACCCCAAGTATCAGCCCACAAGCCACATGAAGAGATTCAAGAAATATACTCAATGATGCTCCAGCATTTTGAGTCTAACAGTGTGATTATTTCAAACTCGTCGGGAAAAGATGACATAACAATCATGATTGACAAATCTGTTGTGTCCTTTGAGAATGTATTTAGTAAGATGGATAAGGGGGAACCAGTGGATGTGGCATACTTAGATTCTCAAAAAGCTTTGATAAGGTGCTACACAAGAGGTTATTACACTAAGTTAGGATTCAGAGGTTGGGGGTAACATCTTAGCATTAGACTTAGATGAGGGGACTGATGATTGGTTAATGGACTGTTACCGACAGAAGGGAGGTTAATTTAAACAGCACTAATTTCTCCTGTCACCACCCATCTGTAAACAAAAGGTGTTTTTGATTTGCTCCCTCCTTTATAAGCAGTGGCGTATGTCCCAACCCCTCAGTTTTGGTGTAATCCACAGCAAAGTCGAGATAGTATGAACTCGAAGGGTTAGTTTATTTGCACACACTCAAATATGGGAGGAGGGTCACAACGTTGCCTCCTGTCCATTCAAACAGTAAAAGACAGATAGAAAAAAGAAAGATTTTCAGTGCAGAGGCCACAGGGAAAAGAAATAGTGTTTCACTTTGGTTCCAGAGCCCTGGATCAGCGGGTTGAAAACTATGCTGGATACTTTGCTTTTCTGGTGATGTTGACTTCACATGATGAGATAAGCATGCAGAGATGAATTGGTCTTGTAGGTGATAGTGCAAAAGCCTCAGTAGAAACAGTGTAGAAGGGGTCAGTTATTCAAACCTGGGCAGAGGGCTCCATGTCTGTTAGGCTGCTTGTAGAATGGTAAACAGCAGACTGAGATTTTGCAGTACAGCAAGGCAATATTACTGGTTACACAATCCAGAGGTCCATGTCACATGACTCCCGCCTCTTCACGGTGTCTTTGACAAAGGGTCTGTATCCCTCATCTGGGTCCTCAAGATGGTTTAATGTTTCAACCATTAAGAATTGAAAGGCAGGTGCGGGACCGTTTGTCCTAGCAGATGAGTAGACTCTGGTTGGCCAACCTGGATTATGAAATGTAGCTGGCTTTTGTATGGCTCTCTTTGAATTTGGCCTCTGCAGTCCACAGGCTGCAGGGGGGTTGTTAATGTCTTTTCAGAGATAATGATGTGCAAGTTTCTTTGATACTGCCAAGTAGCTCCTTTTGTTCAAGAGTCACAGGCAGACATGTATTCAGCCATTTTAAAAGGTCTTTGTCCAGTTTTAAATTTTTAGAAATAGCCATGAGGATCTATAGATGTTTCATAAAAATATATAATGGGAGGCCTTATTCCCCTCACAGGACAAAAAGCAGAATAGTAATAAAGGGGGTATTTTTGGGTTGGCAGGCTATAAATATAGTTTTTTTTCCATAGGTTGTAGGCATCACTGGCTAGGCCAGCATTTGTTGCCCACCGCTAATTCACCTTGAGGGGGTGGGGGTGAGCTGCCTTCTTGAACCGCTGCAGTCCATGTGGTGTAGGTCCACCCATCGTGCTGTTAGGGAGGGAGTTCCAGGATTTTGACCCAGCGACAGTGAAGGAAAAACAATATAGTTCCAAGTCAGGATGGTATGTGGCTTGGAGGGCAACTTGCAGGTGATGGCATTCCCATGTGTCTGCTGCCCTTTTGTCCTTCTGGGTGGAAGAGGGTGTGGGCTTGGAAGGTGCTGCTGAAGAAACCTTGGCGGGTTGCTGGTACATAGTGGTACGCACTGCTGCCACTGTGTTTTGGTGATGGGAGAAGTGGTGGATCGGGTGTTGCTCAAGCAAGTTGCTTTGACCTGGATGACGTTGAGCTTCTTGAGTATTGTTGAAGCTGCACTAATCTAGGCAAATGGGGAGTACTCCATTGCACTCCTGACTTGTGGACAAGCTTTGGAGAATTAGCAGGTGAGTTACTCACCACAGACTTTCCAGTCCCTGACCTACTCTTATGTCCACAGTATTTATATAGCTAGTCCAGTTCAGTTTCTGGTCAATGGTAACCCCTAGCTGGGGTATGGCATATGGGGTATCAGTGCTTTGTCTCAGCTATTTGAAATCTGTATTAAAGACTTAGATGAGGGGACCAAGTGTAATGTATGTGGATTTGCTGGCGATACAAAGTTAGGCAGAGAAGTAAGTGGTGAGGAGGGTGCACAGAGGCTTCTGTGGGCTATAGACAGGGTTGAGTGAGTGGGGAAGAGCAAGTAAGATGGAAATCAATGTGGTGAAGTGTGGAGCTATCCACTTTGGTAGGAGAAATCAAAAAACAGAATTTTTTTCAAATGCTGAGAGACTGGAAAATGTTTACATTCAGAAGATGGATGCCCATGTACATGAATCACAGAAAGTTAATGTGCAGGTACAACAGCCAATTAGGAAGGCAAATGGTATGATAGCTTTTGTTCATTCCAGAAATAAAGAGTAACCAAGTGGCCAGGAAACGGTCCGCTGCCCCCAGTCAGCCCCCAGCCGCGATTTCACGCTGGCCAATTAAGGCCCGCCCAGCATGAAACGAGGCTCCGCACTGGTCAGGAAGGGCCAAGAGGGGTCCTATCAGCTGACTTGGTGGCCAGTTTAAAAATGCCCCAGGCAGCCCAGGAAGGTTGCCACGGAAAGACGTCTGTTCAGTGGTCTCAATATCAAAGTTATGCAGTTGAGTGTGGCTGGACACGGCAAGTGGGAGGGCAGGCTGGGTGGGCACTCGGCCTGCCACTTTTCGGACGAGTGCCTGGGCGTCCTCGTGGAGGAGGTTACTGCCAGGAGGGGCACCCTTGTCCCCAGAGATGGGAGGAGGAGGCCACTGCATCTCACTAAGAGGGCATGGGAGGAGGTGGCAGTCCTGGTGAGCAGCCATGACGTGGTGTGATGCACATTGGTGCAGTGCCGGAAGTGCTTCAATGACCTGCTGTGCTCAGGAAGGGTGAGTACCGTGTTGGCATGGGTCACTGCAGAAATCTTAAGGTGTGGCCGTTCCCCCTTGACCTCAGGGGTGCTAGAGTCTGAGTGCCAACTGTCAATGAGGCTGAACTGGCCAAGCGGGTGAGCCCTGGCTGCTTGGACTGAGTGCCTTGCGGCTCGAGGGCCACGACTTGGATGTGCTCTGCAAGGTGTTCCTCAGGTGAGGTTGGCCAGGCTGCAATGGTGCTGCAGGTAGAGAGTGGACTAATCAATGCTCCTCTGTCCTTCCAGGGGAAAACAAGCCATAACCAGGCAGAGAGGGCACATATGGACGGAAGGCAGCTCAACCTCCTGCTGCTCCACAGGGTCGAGCGAGATGCCCTTGAGCTCGAGAGCCGGCATGCTCCCTGTGCAAACGGGTGTGGAGAGGTGGGATGCCAGATAAAGGTAAGAGTGCAGTGTGCAAATGTGAGAGGTTCGGATTGTGCAACCATTCTAGTGTAGTGTTTTCATTGATGTGACCCTTGAACCTGGAGCCCCCATTGATCATTGGAAGACGAGGACATGATACAGATTTCCATTGTCTCACCAGGGTGCCTGGCAGGCACAGTGACAGTGTGATGACTTAAACTAATGACATGTCCTTCTTCTCCCTTTTAGGTTCACCAGCAGGCGTTCGCTCTGCAGACCCCGAAGGTCCACCCCTGACACTGGAGGACCACAGGGCTTCATTTTCACCTGCGTCACACCCGCTCTCTGAAGCAGGCACCAGCGCAGTTACCAACCCCTCGGTGGGCATTAGAGTGGCAGCTAGTATCTTGCTGCACATTGGTGGGGGCACTTCACACTTACTTGAGGTGCAGGCAGAGGCAGAGAGTGCCCAGGCCATCGGCAGTCGGAGGACTGCTGTGGACCAAGACGATGCTCAGTTGAAGACTGATGATGAGCCTCTGGAGTCGTCCATTAGGCAGCAGATGCTAGATGTCCACTGAGATGTGCAGGAGGATCTGGCGGAGATCCATGAGGGTATACTTGCCTCCATTATGGAGGAGTCCATGCTGAGTGTGAGCACTGTGTTGACCCTCATGGCCGAGCGCACTGCCTCCTCCATCAAGAGAGTGGCGACTCTCATGGAGAGGCAGCTCCAGGAACAGAATCAGGGGTTCCTCTCGGACCTGCAAGCCCTCACACAGGTAATGGCCTTAGGTGGTCAGTGCCAGTGTGGGAGATGGATGAGGCACCCAGTATCCCAGCTAGGTGCCCGCTCATCAATGGTGAGCAGGGAGGTCCAGAGCGACCTCACGTTGGCCCATGAGCTGTTTGTCATGTCTGCAGGCTCCTCTCAGGGCGCTCTGGATGATGGCAGCAGCTCTTCTGCCCCTCTGCCAGTGACCATCACATCTAATGAGGCTGCGATGCCTGGGGAGATGCCAGCCGTGGCAATGGTTGCTCCTTTCCAGGCAGGGCCAACACAGGCTCCACTGACCAGAGGGCGACCAACAATGTCATCAAGGATAAAAGGACAGCAGAGTCAGCAGGCTGTCTCCAATGCCGGTGCCAGTGAGGGGGGAGCACCAAGACTTAGCACTCAGTCACTATTGGATTCATCATCTGTGGCTTGTGGAGCTGCATCAAGATCCCCTTCCTCCAGTGGGTCCCCCCTTGCCAGTGCCAGATTGTGGAGAGTGCAGCATGCAACCACTATCAGTGACACCCGCTCTGGGGGGTTTTGGAGTGTGCCCCCTGAACGGTCCAGGCATCGGAAGCGCATCTTGAGAAGACCTATGGTCCTCTCTATTGCCGCCCTTGTGGAGGTGTGGCTCCTATTGTAACGCTGCTCTGCTTCTGTTCTTGGGTGGCGGAGAGGCGTCATGAGCCACCTATTCAACAGATAGCCCTTGTCACCCAGCAGCCATCCATCCAGTCGGGCTGAAGCACTGAAGAGCCTCGGCACCTGGGAGTGTCTGAGGATTTACGCGTCGTGGGAGCTGCCAGGGTTCTGCAGGTTCATGGAGTTGAAGCCCTTCCTGTTGATGAAGGCACCTGGTTGACCCGCTGGCACCTTGATGGCCACCCTGGATGCGGGGGAACCCAGCAATTGCTGCAAAGCCTCTGGCTCACTCAGCCTGGTGCCCATATGGTAAATAATAAAGGTCAGTACCCGCCTGAACAGAGCTTCTGTTACCAGCTTGACGCAACTGTGGACAGCTGATTGGGACACTCCACACAGATCCCCCACTGGCCCCTGGAAAGAGCCGTTGGCATAGAAGTTGAGGGCCACTGTGACCTTCAGAGCCACTGGCATGGGGTGTCCAGTCATAGAGTCGGAGCTGATCTCAGGCCCAATCATCTGACAAATGGAGGTCATGGTCTCCCTTGAGAGGCGGAGCCTCCTTCGGCATTGCACCCCAGACATATTGAGATAGCTGCATCGCTGCCTGTAAACCCTGGCAGCAAGATAGTGAATCTTCTGTGGCCCCTTCCGCCTTGGACTTCCTGCTGGCCCTGCGCCCCTTGTGCCTGAGACTCTCCTCCCACAGGTTCCTTCCCTGGAGGCCGCATTGGGACACCTGGCCTCCTCTCCCTCCTGCCCCTCTCTTCCTCCTCAGAGGAGGTGCCTCTAGTGGAGACCACAATCCCCATTACCGGGGTAAGGGAAGGCTGTCTGATACTTGGAAGGGTCCACACGGTCTGAATCCTCCAGGAACCTGGCAGACAGCAATGAATACTGAAATGGAGCCTGGAAATGCTAAAAATGAAGCCCTGAACAGAGATGAAGTTGCCAAGTACCAGTAAGTCACCAGCAACGAACTATGTACTAAACTCCCCACTACTCACACTGGCAATGCTGCTCACCCGTTTTATACCACCCGTGGATGAGGTTTCTGAAAATGTCGGCCGGCCACCTGCCAGCTTTGCCCATGTGACGAGTGCGAAATTGCATGGGAATGAAAAATCGCCATCAATTGGATTGCTAATGGCCTTAAGTGGCCTCTTAATTAATGGCTGCACCTGCTCTCGCCCGCCGACCGAAATATCGCGCGAGTGTGCGATGACGTATGGAAACTCACTCGACATCATCACATGCTATTTTACGCCCGATTAGGTCATGTGCACGCCCGCCTGCGGGATGCAAAATTCTGCCCATGATTTTCCAAAATTCCCTAGATTCTAGAATGGCCCCAACAGACTGAAAGTTAGCAAATGTAACACTGCTTTTCAAGAAAGGTGGGAGAGAGAGAAAACAGGGAACTACAGGCCAGTTGGTTTAACATCAATCAATGTGAAAATGCTGCAATCTATTACAAATAAGGTCTTAACAATACATTTAGAAACTCATAGTATTATCAGACAGAGACAGCATAATTTTGCTAAAATGAATTAGTGACAAATTTATGGAAGTTTTTGAGGATGTAGATTAGATGAAGGGGAACCAGTTGATGTGGTATACTTGGATTTGCAAAGGACATTAGATGAATTCCCACATAAAAGATTACTACGCAAAATAAGCGATGTGGATTTGGAGATAACATATTGCAAGGATAGAGGTTTGGTTCGTGAACAGATAGCAGAGTAGGGATAAATGGTGCATTTTCAAGTTGGCAGGCTGTGACTAATGGAATGCCACAAGCTGTGCCTCAGTTATTTATACTCTATATTAGTGATTTAGACAAAGGGAAGGATTGTCCCAGATTTGCACTAAGTGCGGTAGTGGGCATGAAAAAAGTCATTTTGCCCGTTGGCTGCAATGGCAGGCTGTGTCGTTCCACTCCCAATGCCTCCCGCCTCATTAATAATGCATTCCCAGGAAACATGCCGGATCACTGGCGGGGCAGCCTTTGATTCACCCGCCTTTCCGTCGCCTCAGGCCTTCAGTAATCCAGGCGTCATATTTAAAGGGTACCCCTGCACGGGGCTACCACTCTCTAAGGGATCGGAAGCTGCTGCAAAGTCATGGCTGCCAAAGGGAGGAAATGCTGCCCCAAAATTTAGCGACACCTCCCTCAGGCGCTTACTGGATGCAGTGGAGACCCGCCATGAAGTCCTTTACCCCTGATCTGGGCGAACACCAGCAAGCAAGGTCACCAATCCAGCATGGGAAGCAGTGGCAGCGGTGGTCAGCACCAACGCCCTGTAAAAGAGGACAGCCACCCAGTGCCAAAAGAGGATGAATGATCTCCTTTGTTCTGCTGGGGAAAGTCACTCTTTTCATCACTCTCAACTCACACACTCACAAACCCATCAGACACCCATAGGGATCTCACTCACTGCCGGTTCAATGGACATCACCATTCACTCTCTCACACACACCTTCATCTGCCCTGCAGATCGTGTCCTCATCCTGTCCATAGCACCAATCACCACCCACACACACCAGGCATCATAGAGTCATAGAGGCCTACAGCACATAAAAAGGCCCTTCGTCCCATCGAGCCTGCGCCAGTCAAACAAGTACCGAACAATTCTGGTCCCATTTTCCAGCATTAGGCCCAAAGCCTTGTATGCCATGGCGTCGCAAGTGCACATCCAAATACTTCTTAAATGTTATGAAGGTTTCTGCCTCTACCACCCTTTCAGGCAGTGAGTTCCAGATTCCCACCACCCTCTGAGTGAAAAAATTCTTCCTCACATCCCCTCTAAATCTCCTGCCCCTTACCTTAAATCTATGCCCCCTGGTTATTGATCCCTCCACCAAGGGGAAAAGTTCCTTCCTGTCTACCCTATCTATGCCCCTCATAATCTTATACACCTCAATCATGTCCCCCCTCAAACTCCTCTGCTCCAGGGAAAATAACCCCAGTCTGTCCAATCTCTCCTCATAACTAAAACTCTCCAGCCCAGGCAACATCCTGGTAAATCTCCTCTGCACTCTCTCTAGTCCAATCACATCCTTCCTATAATGTGGATTCAAGAACTGCACGCAATACTCTAGCTGTGGCCTAACCAGTGTTTTATACAGTTCCAGAATAACCTCCCTGCTCTTATATTCTATGCCTCAGCTAATAAAGGCAAGTATCCTATATGCCTTCTTAACCACCTTATCTACCTGTCCCGCTACCTTAAGAGACCAGTGGACATGTACACCAAGGTCCCTCTGATCCTTGGTACTTCCCAGGGTCCTACCATTCATCGTGTATACCTGTACCTTGTTTGTCCTGCCCAAGTGCATCACTTCACACATATCCAGATTAAATTCCATTTACCATTGATCAGCTCATCTGACCAGCCCATCTATATCCTCCTGTAATCTAAGGCTATCCTCCTCACTATTTACCACCCCACCAATTTCCGTGTCATCCGCGAACTTACTGATCAACCCTCCTACATTCAAGTCTTAATCATTTATATATACCACAAACAGCAAGGGACCCAACACTGATCCCTGTGGAACCCCACTGGACACAGGCATCCAGTCACAAAAACACCCCTCGACCATCACCCTCTGCTTCCTGCCACTCAGCCAATTCTGGATCCAATTTGCCAAATTGCCTGGGATCCCATGGGCTCTTACCTTCGTTATCAGTCTCCCATGCGGGACCTTATCAAAAGCCTTGCTGAAGTCCAAGTAGACTATGTCAAATGCATTGCCCATATCTACTCACCTGGCAACCTTCTCATCTTACTGGGCAGGCGTTCTGCTTACACTCTCTCCATCTCTATTCATGCAGGACAAGCTGGCACATAACAAAAGGGAAAGGTCACAGGCTGGTGGAGGAATGCCTGATATCAAGGTCCTCACGGACTTTGAGAATAGAGCCATCCAGCTGGGCAGCGATGACCTGGACCATTCCTGTGCTGGCACTGAGGTCGGCGGTGCTCAACCAAGTGAGGATCCAGCAGTGTAACGTCCATCAGACAACCATGCTGTAAGAGTTCCCTGCCATGCACTAATTATCTCTCCTTGCTTTCTCCAGCACATCTGGGAAGTAGTCGATGGGGTCCACGAGCCAGGTCCTCAATTCAAGCCCCAAAGATACTGCAGAAGAAGAATCTATAACATGGGATCATCCACTTAGATTAAGGGGTTGGCCATTTTGGATTGAGATGAGGAGAAATGTCTTAGCTCAAAGGGTTGTGAATCTTTTGAATTCTCTGCCCCAGAGAGCAGTGGATGTTCAGTTATTGAGTATATTCAAGACAGAGTTCTAAAGGTTTTTGAATACTCAAGAAATTTAAGGGATGCAGGGATAGTGCAGGAAAGAGGAGATAAGGTAGAAGATTAATCATGATCTTGTTGAATGGTGGAGCAGGCTTCAAGAGCCAAATGGTCTGCTCCAGCTCCTATTACTTATGCAAAACTACTGGACTCCTATTAAGCGGACAGGGCCTCCATGAACAGAGATCAAAAACTCATTCTCTGAAAGCATCTGGTCAATGTGTGAATAATAACAATCTGTATTCAAATGAAGCAGAAAGAATTTAAATAGCATCATTCACGACCTCAGGACATCCCTAAGCATTTTACAGTCAATGAAGTGCTTTTTGAAGTGTAGTCACTGTTGTAATGTAGGAAACACAGGAGCCGATTTGCACACAGTAAGCTCCCACAAACAGCAGTGTGACAATGACCAGCTGGTTTGTTTAGTGATGTTAGCTGAGAGGTTAATGACGACCAGGAGAACACCTCTGCTCTTCTTCAAAATGGAATCTTTCAAATCGCCTGAGCGGGCCCTTGTTGATGTCTCACCTCACCTCCATTGTGTGGTACTCCTTCAGTACTGAATGGAGTGTCAGCCTACATTTTGTGCTTCAGTGCCCGCTTTTTGACCCTAACCCACAACTTTCTGACTCTGAAGCAAGAGTACTACTCACTGAGCCACTAATCAAACTTGGCTTCCAGATGGAAAATGCTTACATCATCTTCTGTTGCTTTGGATTGGCTTATGTTTCTTACCTTTATGAACAGGGCTTCTCTGGACACTTTTTCTCATGCCCAACACAATAGTCAGCTTCCAGAGACAAGCCCATGCTTGTGCGCAGAGTAATCCAGCATTGGATGACCTGGGCAATTAATAGGCTTACCATTGTTTCTGGATTACATGTAAGCTTTCTGCTATACATTCATGTTATTTTAGAAGACAATTAGTACCAGTTGCACGAGACACTTGCATAAGCAGTTAAACTACCAAACACGTTTATTCATAGACATCCATTTATGAAAGCTAGCAGTAAGAAAAAGCTGTTGAATTAAGTCCCAGTGATGTAGCAATTTGAAATAAATCCAAGAAAGGGTTAAATAGCCAACCCCATCATTTAAATTCTCTTGGTTTTTGTTTTCTTTGCAGAACTTCCTGAAAACAAACAAACGAAAGCCTTTGAAAATGGGAACAAATACTGATCCCCAATTTGACTAACACGCCTTCCCCCCTGAGCTGCTACCTGCCCACTGTTCTTAATCTACAATTGAAACATAACTGGGACATCAGAAGTGTCCTTATATCCACAAAAGCCATTGAAATACAGTCCAGTCAGAAGCCAGTCCTTGAGATAAAGGCATTTTACTCAGACAATGGACAACCAACTCTGCAGTGCATATACAAGAACACGCTAACAGTGTTTGCCATGTGCTATCTTTGTTAGACCAATTCTGATCAGATTATGTCATTGGGTAATCGTTCAGCATGTTAACCTGTTTTTAAAATCAGAATGTGATGCGAGTCCTCTCTCACTTGGGGAACGGAACAGGAAAACTCCTTGGATTTCCATCCTCCTTCAAGAGCAATCAATAATATCTGAGCAGAAAGGAACTCAGTCACTCTATTAGTGTAACTCACTCACACTCACTTTTCCACTTCCTAAGATACATGTTGGATGGCACACACAACATCATCAGGGTTGGTGACCACAACCCAGAGACCTACCTGAACAGGAAAGGCAACCACCCGCTTTGGTCTCAGAACACACCAATGCTTCATGTTGCATTGGTTGCCACCACCCACGCCGACGGAAGTTGACAACAGGTTATCCAGCTGGCTCTCTGGGTCCAGGCTCACCAAGTGCCACCATGAGATTGATTTTAATTCCTAGCCTGGGACACAGCCTATCCAGTGGCCTGCCCTTCCGAGAGTGGCGACGGGGATGCTAGCTTTAGCAGCCGGGCCACTTGCCAGCCTCCCGACCAAATCAGAATCAGGTTCTGCCCCGCCGTTAAAATTGGGCCGCTTGGAGGTCAAGCCCAGGATGCAGGAAACCAATCATTGGCACAAGGTGATCAGGGGCCTCAGGGAAGGGAATCAGGGCTGAGGGGGAGGCCTGGGGCAAGGAAGGCCTAGGATTTCCTTGAGGGGCCCAGGGAACATAGCTTCATTATCTGCTGCACAAGGATTCCTGTAGAAAATTTAAAGTTTACTCTTCCTGAGCCTCTTCCGGTCCTGGTTCCTGCTCTCTGTGGGATTTGGCCTGGTGGGGTTGGTCCTGCACTCACACCTCAGGTAAAAACAGTTTGATTACATCATCAGAGCCTGATCCAAATATTTCAAGAGGGACAAGTCTGATTCCCGCCGCATCCTTATCACCTTCATTGTACAGAATAAAATTACACCATAGAACAAGCCATTTGGCCCATCAGGTCTATGTCAGTGTTAATGTGCCAAACAAGCCTCCTCCTACCCCTCTACATGTAACCCTGTCAGTTTTTTTATTCTTTCATGCAAAGTGGGCATCACTGCCAAGGCCAGCATTTGTTGCCCATCACTAATTGCCCTTGAACTGAATGGCTTGCTGGCCCATTTCAGAGTCAACCACATTGCTGTGGGTCCAGAGGCACATGGAGGACAGCATATTTCCTTCCCCAAAGGGCATTAGTGAACCACATGTTTTTTTTTACAATAGTCATTGTCATGGTCACAATTACTGAGATTAGCTTTATATTCTAGATTTGTTAATTGAATTTAAATTCCATCAGCTGCTATGGTGGGATTTGAACCCACATCCCCAGACCACTAACCTGGGCCTCAGGATTACTAGTCCAGTGACATTACCATTATATCACCATCTCTTCAGTATAGCCTTCCATTCATTTTTCACTCATATGCTTCCATAGCTTTGCTTTAACTGCATCTATACAATTAGCCTCAGCTATTCCTTGTGGTAGTGAGTTCCACATTCCCACTATTCTCTAAGTAAGGATATCTCTCCTGAATTCTGCATTGGATTTATTCCTAATTATCTTATATTTATGGCTGTTAGTTTCTTGAGCTCATGGCTCCTAACATCTCAGTGGAATCACAGCTCAGCAGCAGGTCACTGGTACAAAGAAGCCTCCGCCAACACATGAGGTAGTTGAGAGTAACATAGGGATTTGCAAATGATGGTTGCAATGTTTGGAACAGTGTGGTGTTTCTCTATAGTCCTGTCAAAGACCATCACTGTCTGCTGCATACTGCATTATTGTGCCCCTTCAAGAGGGGTGCGCTGGAGGCTGAGGAGCCACTAGAGCAGCAACCCCATAGAAAAAGGAGCAACGAAGGAAAGGAAATTGAGATGGAGATCGGTGAAATGCTGGCTGACAGCAGGGTTTGAAACACTGTCATCCAGGAAAGTTATCAATAAGAAACACCAACATCCATATACCATCCTTTCCAACGTCCAGTTCACAATAGTTGCAAAGAAAGCCTCATAGACTTTGGATTGAAAAGACCAAATTCGTCGAGGGGTTAAAATGAGGCTGGAAGAGTTGCCTAGCTCAGGCTAGACGGAAAGTCTAAAGCAAAAGAAACCCTTAATATAAAAGACAGTTCTAAGATTGTAATTTACTAGGTTAAGAAAAGAACGGAAATAAACCTAAGAATCACTTTGGATTAATTCAGGAAAAATGAATGTTTACACAAAGGACAATGTAAAGTGTACATGAAAAGTGTGTTCTCTCAGTTGGATTAAGAATAAGAAGGGAAATATTCCATTCCGTGGTTTAAAATATAGGTTGCCTACAAAGATAGTGTTTAGTTAATACTGTTCTTATGGATAGGTGAGAGACAGGCAAACTGTACTTATTTCCTCTTACCACCTAACCCTAGGCAGAAGGTGTTTTGAGCTTTTTTGTTTGTTTTTAAAATATGCAATGGTGTCTTTTCCCAATCCCTTGGTTTTTGTGATCCAATTTATTAATAATCCACAGCAAACTCGAGTTAGGATTAATTCAGAAGGTTAAATTTATTTCATATTCAAAAGCCTGGAGGAGGAATGTCTGCAATGTCCCAATCCAAACACACATGCTCACACACAGTAAATGGGGATAGGAAAAAGGAACTTTCCAGTACAAGAACCATAGAAATAAATATTAGTTCACATGATTTCCGGAGTCCCAAGTCAGAATCCACTGAGGAATTGTTTCATGTAGGAGTCTGAGTTCAGTTGGCTGGAGACAGGAGTTTTCAGTTGGTGCTAACCACAGGATGAAATAGGTATGCAGCGACTGGGTTAGCTCTGTAGGCGATAGTACGAAATCTTCCAGCAGGGACAGGTTTCGAGCCACAGGCTGTTGGTCTGCCTGGAGGGGTCTCCTTCTTGGTTGTTCCCCAGCTGGATGTTACTGCATAGTACCCAGTTCTCAAAGGTGTATAGGGATTTCAAAATGGTTACTTTAGTCATGTGACCTTCCTTCTACACAATGGCTTCAAAAGGGGTGTTTGTTCAGTGTCTGCAATTGGCTTCGATTTCAGGGCTGATGATGTCCCAGTCATTAGTTGTTGAAAGAGGTACCATATATGCTGAGGGTCTGGTGTTGGGAAGCCACTGTCTAGGCAGACCCACTGACTCAGCTGGCAAGGTGAGCTTTTTAGATGCAAATGACATCCCTGTGGTTCTCTTTGAAGTTGGTCTGGGCAATCCCAGGTGTGACATGAGTCTGTTAGCAGCTCTCCAGGCAAAACATAATTGGATGTGCAAGCCTCATAGTCTTTTGTAATGACAAGGGGTCTCTACAATGAGGCGTGAGATTCCAGATCCTGAGAAAAGAATGATTTTGTTCTTGAAACTCCTGATGGCAGTTCTCAGACAAAAGGCCAACCCTCTGGTCAGGTGACATGTAGAAGTCAACTTTTTAGTTCAGCAAAAAGTCTCTTTTTAAATATAGCAATAAGGATAAAGTTTTGAACATACAGTGTTGGAGTTCTTCTCACGCTGCAGGAAACCAACAGTGTTTTTAATCATTTGTTACAGAAAAGATCTTAAAACATGAAATATTGATGTATTGTTATTTCAACCATTGACTGGAAATTCAAATTTTGTTTTAAAAGTTACCCATCTCCAAGGGGATTGTGACAAAGGCCATTTGACCCACTTTAGATTATCCATCCTGGAGGACCGTACCATCCCCCTGATTGCTGCATCTAGTTAATCATTAAATAATTTCAGGGTTTTCAATCTTCCACTTGGAGAGTCTGTTGTAGATCAAAGAGGAAACTCAAGACAGCAATTCTAATTAACTTCTGATGAAAGGTCATGACCTGAAATACTAACTTTTTAAAATTAATTCATGGGATGTAGGCGTTGCTGGCTAGACCAGCATTTATTGCCCATCCCTAATTGCCCTTGAGAAGGTGGTGGTGAGCTGCCTTCTTGAACTGCTGTAGTCCATGTGGTGTAGGTACACCCACAGTGCTGTTAGGGAGGGAGTTCCAGGATTTTGACCCAACGACAGTGAAGGAAAGATGATATATTTCCAAGTCAGGGTGGTGAGTGGCTTGGGGAGGAGCATCCAGGTGATGGTGTTCCCATGTGTCTGCTGCCCTTGTCCTTCTAAATGGTAGTGGTCGTGGGTTTAGAAGGTGCTGCCTAAGGAGCCTCGGTGAATTCTTGCAGTGCATTTTGTAGATGGTACACACTGCTGCCACTGTGCACTGGTGGTGGAGGGAGTGAATGTTTGTGGATGGGGTGCCAATCAAGGGGCTGCTTTGTCCTGGATGGTGTCAAGCTTCTTGAGTGTTGTTGAAGCTGCATTCATCCAGGCAAGTGGGGAGTATTCCATCACACTCCTGACTTGTGCCTTGAAGATGGTGGACAAGCTTTGGGGAGTCAGGAGGTGAGTTACTCACTGCAGGATTCCTAGCCTCTAGTCACAGTATTTATATGGCTTGTTCAGTTCAGTTTCTGGTCAATGGTAATCCCCAGGATGTTGACAGTGGGGGATTCAGTGATGGTAATGCCACTGAATGTCAAGTGACGATGGTTAGATTCTCTCTTGTTGGAGATGGTCATTTCCTGGCAGTTGAGTGGTGTGAATGTTACTGCCACTTGTCAGCCCAAGTCTGGATATTTTCCAGGCCTTGCTGCATTTGGACATGAGCTGCTTCAATATCTGAGGAGTCGCAAATGGTGCTGAACATTGTGCAATCATCAGCGAACATCCCCACTTCTGACCTTATGATGGAAGGAAGGTCATTGATGAAAGAGCTGAAGATGGTTGGGCCTAGGACACTACCCTGAGGAACTCCTGCAGTGATGTCCTGGAACTGAGATGGTTGACCTCCAACTACAACCATCTTCCTTTGTGCTAGGTATGACTCCAACCAATGGAGAGTTTTCCCCCTGGTTCCCATTGACTCCAGTTTTGCTACAGCTCCTTGATGCCATACTCGCTCAAATGCTGCCTTGATGTCAAGGGCAGTCACTCTCACCTCACCTCTGGAGTTCAGCTGTTTTATTCATGTTTGAACCAAGGCTGCAATGAGATCAGGAGCTGAGTGACCCTGGTTGAACCCAAACCAAGCATCAGTGAGCAGGTTATTTATAAGCAAGTGCAGCTTGATAGCACTGCTGATGACCCCTTCCATCACTTTATAGATGATTGAGGGGGAGGTGGTGGCATAGTTGTGTTGTCACTAGGCCGGTATTCAAGAGGCCCAGAGTAGAGTTCTGGGACTTGGGTTCAAATCGCACCACAGCAAATGGTGAAATTTGAATTCAATATAAATCTGGAGTTAACTCCAGATGCCCAGCAATGTGGTTGACTCTTAAATGCCCTCTGAAGATGGGCAATAAATGCTGGCCTAGCCCATGATGCCCACATCCCATGAACTTCAGCCTTTTCTTGATATCACACGGAGTGAATTGAATTGGCTGAAGACTGACATCTGTGATGCTGGGGACCTCCAGAGGAGGCCGAGATGGATCATCCATTTCTGGTTGAAGATTGTTGTAAATGCCTTACCTTTTGCACTTATGTGCTGGGCTCCCCCATCATTGAGGATGGGGATATTTGTGGAGCCTCCTGCTCCAGTGAGTTGTTTGGACTGGATGTGTCAGAATTGCAAAGCTTAGATCTGATCCATTGGCCATGGAATTGCTGAGCCCTGTTGATCACTTGTTGCTTATGCTGTTTGGTATGCAAGTAGTCCTATGTTGTAGTTTCACAAGATTGACACCTCATTTTTAGGTATGCCTGGTGCTGCTCCTGGCCTGCCCTCCTGCACTCTTCATTGAACCAGGGTTGATCCCCTGGCTTAGTGGTAATGGTAGAGTGGGGGATATGCTGGGCCATAAGGTTACAGATTGTGGTTGTACACAATTCTGCTGCTGCTGATGGCCCACAGAGCCTCATGGGTGCCCAGTCTTGAGTTGCTAGATCTGTTTGAAATCTATCTCACTTAGAATCACAGAATCTTAATGGCACAGAAGGAGGCCATTTGGCCCGTCGTGTCAGCACCGGCTCTCTAAATGAGCATTATGACCTAGTGCCATTGCCCTGCCTTTTCCCTGTACCCTTGCACATTGTTTCTATTCTAATAATCATCTAATGTCCTCTTGAATGCCTCGATTGAACCTGTCTCCACCACACTTCCAGGCAGTGCATTCCAGACCTGAACCACTCATTGTGTGAAAAAGTTTTCTCACCTCACACTTGCTTCTTTTGCGAGTCACTTTAAGTCTGTGCCCTCTCGTTCTGGACTCTTTTACGAGCGGGAACAACTTCTCCCTACCTACTCTGTCCAGTCCCCTCATGATTTTGAACATCTCTAACAAATCTCCTCTCAGCCTTCTTCTCTCCAAGGAGAACAGTTCCAACCTCTCTAATCTATCCTCATAGCTGAAGTTTCTCATTCCTGGAACCATTCTTGTAAATCTCCTCTGCATTCTCTCCAATGTGTTCACATCCTTCCTATAATATGGTGCCCAGAACTGTACACAATATTCCAGCTGAGGTCTAACGAGTGTCTTATATAAATTCAGCATAACCTCCTTGCTCTTGTACTCTATGCCCCTATTAATAAAGCCCAGTACACTGTATGCTTTATTAACTGCTCTCTCCACCTGTCCTGTCACCTTCAATGATCTATTCACTTATACAAACAAGTCTTTCTGCTCCTGCGCCCCCTTCAAAATTTCACCCCTTATTTTATATTGTCTGTCCATGTTCTTCCTACCAAAATGCATCACCTCACACTTCTCCGCATTGAACTTCATCTGCTACCTATCTGCCCACTCCACCAACTTGTTTATATCCTCTTGAAGTTCCACACCATCGTCCTCGCAGTTCACAACATTCCCAAGCTTTGTATCATCCGTAAACTTTGAAATTGTTCCCTGCACACCAAAATCTAGATCATTAATATACATCAGATAAAGCAAGGGTCTCAATACCAACCCCTGGGGAACTCCTACAAACTTTCCTCCAGCCCCAAAACTATCCATTGACCATTACCCTCTGCTTCCTATTTTTCAGCTAATTTTGTATCCACGTTGCTACTGTCCCTTTTATTCCATTAACAATAGCTTTTCTCACAAGTCTGTTGTGTGGCACTGTGTCGAATGCCCTTTCAAAGTCCATGTACACCACATCAATAGCATTACCCTCATCAACCTTTTCTGTTACCTCTTCAAAAAACTCCAGCAAGTTAGTTAAACATGATGTCCCCTTTAGAAATCTATGCTGGCTCTTCCTTATCAACCCATATTTTTCCATGCAACTACTAATTCTATCCCGAATAATTGTTTCTAGAATCTTGCCCACCACTGAAGTTAAACTGACTGGTCAGTAATTGCTGGGTTTATCCTTACGACCTTTCTTGAACAAGGGTGTAATGTTTGCAATTCTCCAGTCCTCTGGCACCTCCCCTGAGTCTAGGGAAGACTGAAAGATTATGGCCAGTGCCACTGCAATTTCTACTCTCACTTCCTTCAATATCCTTGGACGCATCTCATCTGGTCCCAGTGCCTTGTCAGCTTTAAGTACCAACAGTTTATCCAACACTTCCTCCTTATCAATTTTGAACTCTTTCAGTGACAGAGTTTCCTCGTCGGTCACCATGGCCTGGGCAGCATCTACCTCCTTGGTAAAGATGGATGCAAAGTATTCATTTAATACCTCAGCCATGGCCCATTTGTCCAGGTGTAAATTCCCTTTTAGGTCCCTAATCGGCCATACTCCACCTTTTACCATCCTTTTACTATTTACATGTCTATAGAAGACTTTGGGATTCCCCTTTATGTTGGCTGCCAGTCTTTTCTCAAAATCCCTCTTCGCTTCTCTAATATGCTTTTTCACCTGCCCTCTGAACCTTCTGTATTCCTCTTGGTTCTCAATTGTATTTTATACCTGACACCTGTCATAAGCACACTTTTTCTTCTTTAACTTAATTTCTATCTCCTTTTTCATCTGGGGAGCTCTGGATTTGTTTGTTCTACCATTCCCTTTCGATGGAATATACCTTGACTGTGCCCAAACCAATTCTTTTTTGAAGGTAGCCCATTGTTCAGTTACAGTTTTTCCTGCCAACCTTTCGTTCCAGTCTATCTGGCCCAGCTCAGTTCTTGCCCCATTGAAGTCGGCTCTTGTCCAGTTAATTATTCTTACTCTGGATTGCCTATCGTCCTTTACTATCATCATCTTAAAAGGTACAATACAATGATCACTGTCTCCTAAATGTTCCCCCACTGACACTTGATCTACTTGGCCAGCCTCATTTCCAAGAACCAGGTCTTTTCTTGTTGAATTGGACACATACTGCTGTAGAAATTTCTCCTGAACACAATTTAGGAACTTTAGCCCCTCTCTGCCCTTTACACTACCCAGTCTGCATTCGGGTAAATAAAGTCCCCCATTATAACTACTCTACAATGCCTGCACCTCTCTGTAATTTCCCTGCAGATTTGTTCTTCTATGTTCTTCTCACTAGTTGGCGGTCTATAGATTACACCGAGCAATGTAATTGCACCCTTTTTGTTCCTTAGCTCTAGCCAAACCCATTCTGTCCTTGAACCCTCTGGGACATCCTCTTTCTCCAGCACTGCAACGCCCTCCTTAACATATACCGCCACCCCTCCTCCTTTCCTATCTCTTCTGAACACCTTGTACCTGGGAATATTTAACACCAAGTCCTGCCCTTCCGTGAGCCAGGTCTGTTATCACCACAACATCATATTTCCACATGGCAATCTGTGCCTGTAACTCCCCAATCTTATTTACTGTACTCTGTGCATTCACATACATGCACAGTAACCCTGATTTAGATATTGTTACTTCTCCCTTATCCCGACTTTACCTATTAACTTACTACTCTCTATACTAGTGCTATCTGTCCTTCCCAGTATTTTGTGCACCCTGGTATTCCTCTCTAATATTTTCTCTTGGTTCCCACACCCCTGCTGAATTAGTTTAAAGCCCTCCCAAAAGCACTTGCAAGGAACTCAGTCCCAGCTCTGTTCAGGTGCAACCTGCCCGGCTTGTACAGGTGCCATCTCCCCTAGAGCCAGTCCCGGTGTCCCAGGAATCTAAAGCCCTCCCTCCTGCACCATCTTTCCAACCACACATTCATCTGCCTTATCTCCTATTTCTGTACTGACTGGCACGTGGCACTGGGAGCAATACAGAGATTACTACATTAGAGGTCCTGCTTGTTAATTTTCTACCTAGCTCCCTAAATTCTGATTGCAGGACCACATCCCCCTTCCCACCTAAGTCATTGGTACCAATGTGGGCCATGACCTCTGGCTGATCACCCTCCCCCAGAAGAATGTCCTGCAGCTACTCTGTGACATCCTTAACCCTGGCACCAGGGCAGCAACATACCATCCTGGAGTCAAGTCTATGACCACAGAAATGCCTGTCTGTTCCCCTAACCAATGAATCCCCTACACTAAAGCTCTTCCTTTTTTCTTCCTTCCCTCCTGTACAGTTGAGCCACTCATAGTGCCACAAACTTGGCTCTGACTGCACTCCTGAGAAACCAGTGCCCTCATCAGCTTCCAAAATAGAAAACCGATTTGTAAGTCCTTACTCCCTTCTTCTCCTGGGCTGCCTGGTGGTCACCCATTCCCTCTCTGTTTCCAGGCTCTTAAAGCTGCAGTGTGACCACCTCCCTGAACGTACTATCCATATAGCTCTCAGCCTCGCAGATGCACCACAGCGACTCCAGCCACCGCTCGAGCTCTGAAGCCTGCAGCTCAAGTTTCTGCAGTTGGCAGCACTTCCCGCACATGTGGTTGTCTAGGACACCGATGGAATCCATGACTTCGCACATATCACAGGACACGCATTCCACTCGGCTGAGCTGCCCTGCTATGTCTTAACTTTCATTCCCTCACGTTAGCTTTATTCTACTTTGGATTTTTTTTTACTTTATTATATTGGCCCTAAATTTCCCTTATTCCTGGCGCTTCGCAGTTAAATCCAAGTATAGGAACTTTAAAAATATTACACTTTTCTAATTCACTCACCAGTTCCTACATACCAAGGCCGCCGCTCTTCTTTCTGAGCAAAGGTAGAAAAAGAAAAGAGCACCTCCTCCCTTCTCACCAAACTCCCTCAGTCACCAAACTCCAACTGAAGCACTCTATTGCAGCCAAAAACAGCACTCCAGTGTAGATGGTGGCAGTGCCACACAACATAATGGAGGATATCCTCAATGTGAAGGCAGAACTTCATCTCCATAAGGAACGTGTGGTGGTCACTCCTACAGATGCTGTCATGGACAGATGCATCCGCGGCAGGCAGGTTGGTGAGGATGAGGTCAAGTATGTTTTTCCCTCTTGTTGGTTCCCTCACCACCTGCTGCAGACCCAGTCTACCAGCTATGTCCTTTAGGCCTCGGCCAGCTCGGTCAGTAGTGGTGCTGTCGAGCCACTCTTGGTGATGGGCATTGAAGTCCCCCACCCAGAGTACAATCTGCACCCTTGCCACCCTCAGTGCTTCCTCCAAGTGGTGTTCAACATGGAGGAGCACTGATTCATCAGCTGAGTGGGAGGGAGTGCGGTGAGGTAACCAGCAGGAGGTTTCCTTGCCCATGTTTAACCTGATGTTATGAGACTTCATGAGGTCCAGAGTTGATGTTGAGAATTCCCAGGGCAGCACCCTCCCGACTGTATACCACTGTGCCGCCACCTCTGCTGGGTCTGTCCTGCTGGTGGGACAGGACATACCCAGGGATGGTGATGGTGGTGTCTGGGACATTATCTGTAAGGTATGTTTCCATGAGGGTGACTATGTCAGGCTGTTGCTTGACTAGTCTGTGAGACAGCTCTCCCAATTTTGGCACAAGCCCCCAGGTGTTGGTCAGGAGGACTTTGCAGGCTTGACAAGGCTGAGTTTGTCGTTGTCATTTCCGGTGCCAAAGTCTTTTGTCCTGTTCATTAACATGAACTATTTTTTGATCCTGCACCTCTCCCTCACAGACTCTCGCACTGGTGGCATCAATTTCTGACTATGTTCTTGGCTCTCTTTCAGGATGTGTGGGATGTAAACTCTCCATAACCTTCTTCTTGGAAGTCACCGACCTCCGCAGATGGAGATTTCTGCTCCTGATGTCTGCAGTAAAAAGGCGATGAACAGAGATTTTCATTGCACTCCTTTATTTCTTTCCCTTCTTCTTGTATTTTGGGGAAAGGTTGGACTGCTGGCTGCTCTTGCTTGAAAGAATGAAGCTCGTTCAGCTTGTGTGAAGATTTGTACAGCTGTGGAGTACAAATGAAAATGCTGAGGGCCTACAAACTTCTACTGCTGCAACGAACAAAGTATGATGTACTACCTCATCCACGAATGAATCAGATGGACAAAGAGAAGGCCGAAGAATATTCTGAAGGAGAAAATGATTATCCTGTTAATACTGTAGGAAATTCCTTTTCTGTAGGTAATTCAGCTTGCACACTCTCTTCAGTGTGAGTGCGCTCCTCAGCGTACATTAACATCTCTCGTTCGTCAGATGTATGCTGTCACTAGCATCAACAGTGAAAGAAACATGGAGAGGCGTGGAAATTACACTTTCTTGTACACCTATGGCGTTAGTAAGATCTATAGTAAGCACATCTGTAGTTTTTTGATCTCCAGGTTTAACTTAAGATTGGATGATAGCAGGGATTTGTTCTTAAACAGTTACAGTGGCAATAGTAAGAACTTCTGGCCTCGGTTCTTCATTGTACAAAAGAGTTGCTGCATCAGGTTTGTGTATGTCATTGTTGTCTTCAGAAGAACGAACAGACGGATTTGCATCTTTAGCACCTTCTACAACATGCTGATCCCCCTCAGCAGAAATATCTGCGCCGTCATCATCACCAATATCTACACTGTCTTCAAAAGTAATCATCATATCAGTGGCATCCTGGTTATCATCATCTTCCACTCTTTCCTGAAAGAACAAGAATGTCATCTTGCGGCTGGTCACCTTCATCCTTGGTGCACCTGTCTCCCGCTGCATCTAGTCTCTCCTCAAAGAGAAGTGAAAGATCTACGATGTCCTCCTGTGATGGTCAGGGTGGAGTTTTATCTCTGCAGACTGATTCACAATGTTCTGTGTCAACTTGAGTTTCTTCTGCAACTTGTGAATAAAGAAGATGCAAATCTATACAAACTTCTCTGCTCAACAAGGAACAATGTTGATTGGGAATGACATATAGGGTATCAGTGAGCTCTATACCATTCTAACAAAATGCAGCAGTCATCTCTCCCCGCACCTTGAGTGGAATACCTCCTGCGCCATGAAATTGAATGCTAGACTGCTGGAGGCATTCAGACTTCAGCCGTGATGTGGTATCAGAAGGAATGGACACTCCTGCTCCTGTGCCCAGTTTAAAATTCATTTTCTGGCCATTAACCATGATATCTGCATAGCTGAAATCTTCTTGCTGCTCTGTCACTTCACCTAAGACCACTCTATCCTGTTCTTCAGTATCAGCTATTTCTTGGACACTTGCAGATTGGAATGGCCTGTCTTTAAGTTTTTGACCTGAGAATGGAAGTTTCCTGCTGCTGTGGCATACTATTTTAAAATGCTCCATCTTGTGGCAGGAGCGACACTTGCATTAATGTTTGGGCAGGCTTCGCGCCAATGAGGTTCTTTCCTGTAACAACAAGGACATGGAACAATGGCACTGATCGTGCTCTCTTCATTCTGGCTCTGTTTTCTGGCAGGCACAGTGAGAGCCCTATGGTTCATGAATGAGACCGAGTTGGCAGTCTGCCCCCAGAAAGGATCCCTATCACTCAGGATGAATAGCCTGTTTTGCTTGCGGCATTCAGCCTGCCTGGTTAACTGTGCTGCTTTGGACAAAGTGAGATCTTCCCTGGACTCCGAGAAGTCTGACAATGCTTCATTAATCACCCCCACCATGATGTGGCCTCTGATGAGCTCCTCTCTTCATGTCTCATATTCACAGTTATCTGCTAAGCGATATAGATTGCTTATAAAAGAATCAATATCCTCCCCAGGTTCCTGGCTATGCCAGGTTAATTTTACCTAATCTATTATAGTATTGCACTGTAGGCTAAAGCAGGAATCAAAAACTTTGATGACCTCTTAGTTTTTAGTGGTTTCTTCATCAACACCTTCTTAAAATGTCATTGGCACAGCTCCCAATTGTATAGAGGAGAAAATTGACCTATCCGATTTCGGAGTGAGTCCAGAGGCAGTCCCATATCGACTGAATCCGCAATGCCAGTTTCTCCAGTGCGCAGCTTGGCCAAGGCTCTACACGAGGTCCAAGGGCTTGGGCAGATGTAAGACTTTCTCCATAGCTCTGGGCACTTGTAATCAGCTGCTGTGGGACTCCAGTAACAATTCGTGGCTCTGTTTGCTGCTACAGATGTTTCTCGAGTGCGCTCTGCTGAGCTGACCGCTTTTCTGCTTTTCTTGGCATCGACGGGGATCCTTAAAAAATGGCTGGCAGACTGCTACCACTATGTAATGGTGTCTTTGATGGAAGAGAGCTGGAAACCATGTTGTTGCAAACTAGTTAACATCTATTGACTAATTACACTTTTGCAGAGACGGACTTTAGCAGGACTCTATTAGAACCTTCTTCCCTCAGGTTCCAATTACATGTGTTCTGACACCTTCTAACACTGCCAGTGATGCATTCTAGCTATTAGCATAATAGCTATTAACCCTTTTTACTACAATGGTGTCCATGAAACTATGATTGATTCTTATAACCAATTCTTGCTTCATTAATGTCCTTTAGGGAAGGAAATCTGCCACCTTTACCTGATCTGGCCTACATGTGACTCCAGATCCACAGCAATGTGGTTGACTCTTAGCTGCCTTCTGCAATGGCCTAACAAGCCACTCAGTTCAAGGGCAATTAGGGATGGGCAACAAATGATGGCCTTGCCAGCGACACCAACATCCCATGAAAGAGTACATTTTTAAAAATTAAGGATTAGCCTTGAGGTGTTTGTCTGCACTACTTTCTACTCCGTATACAAAAGCAAAATACTGCAGATGCTGTAAATCTGAAATAAAGACAGAAAATGTTCAGCAGATCTGGCAGCCTTTGTGGAGGGAGAAACCCCATCTTTCAGATCTGATGAAAGATCACGGCCTGAAACTTTGTTTGTCTCTCTACAGATGCTGCCTAACCACCTATATATTTCCATAATTCTAAATAGAGTTTGTTTGTGATTTCCACTGACTTCTGCTAATTTGTTTCTGAAATTCAGCATTCTATTGTGTTGGCTGTTTTCAGTGGTCAGGCAGGCTGAGCATGAAGACTATGCAGACTCTGGCCTTCATCCTTGACTGTACTATTGTTATGTTCCGTGTGTGTCTTGTGGTGGCCTTGACCACATAAGGCAATAAAGCAATGTTGTGGAACAAAAATTGAATAAGTTTTACACAAATGAGTCTTCAGTGATGAACCAGGGCCAGAAAGCATTGTTCTTCTGATAAGTGCTTTTCCAGCACATTGCTGTTAAGCAATTTTAGTATTACAAAGGTTAGATAGCTGCCTTAAGTTATCTACTAGTTTTAAGTTGCAATCTCGATGTGAACAATAATGGTTTGTATCCATAATCAATTATTGGCAATGAGACGGGGTCAATGAGAAAGGATCAGTAGCCGCAATCATCTCTTTTAGTACTTGCATTCACAGGCTTTATAGCAATCTCTGAGAGTTGTGGTTTAATTGAAATGTTCATTGTTGTTTTTTAATGGAGCCTCATTCCTAGATGCCCCAATGTTTGTGAAAAAGCGTACAGGTTAACCAGGTTTGAGGGATTACAATTTGTTTCTTGCTTTTCCTTCAAGGTGAAGATGACCAGGTTCATCATCTGGGGGTGTTTGGTAGGGTTCGGGTAACCTGTTCTGCTGCAAATAGGACAGGATGCTGCAGACGATTGAGCTTTGGACGAGTTGCTGGCTCGGGATTTCCTCTGCTTGTGATTTCTCTCTGCCCCTGACATGCACTTACTTTCGAAAGGAGTCCGCGCTGTTTTTTAGTTGCATACGTCAGGTGCAGCGATCCTGGGCGGGCTTCTCGAAGTCGATTTCAAAACCTAAGTGAAACCTTCAGAGTGTCCTTGTAGTGCTTTCTTTGACTACATGAGATGGCACCCCAGCTCTTCATACAAGATTTGCTCCGGTAAGCGAGTGTCAGGCATTCTGACTACGTGACCAGCCCACAAACCCAAACCAAACAAGGTGGTATGAAGGTCTCCTCTCCAAAGGTTGCTGATAAAGATAAGGGGGAAGAATGTTGGTTGATCATCTGCTGAAGCCCTTAACAAATACTGATTAAGGACGCTGATCAAATCATTAACAACATTCAGGGAACAACAACTTACTTATCAATATAATAGAAGCTGCAATCAAAGAGGTTGGTCAGAAATTTTTTGTCTAGGTTTTGATCATTTTTCCTTTGTACATTTCCAACCAGACACAAAATTGTAGCTATGTCTGCAGGTTTTACTATGCAGGCACAGCAAGTGATTAGGGAGACAAATGGAATGTTGGCATTTATTTCAAGGGGAATGGAATATAAAAGTAGGAAAGATTTACTGCAGCTGTACAGGGCCTAGGTGAGACCACATCTGGAATACTGCGTACAGTTTTGGTCTCCTTATTTGAAAAAAGATATAATTGTGTTAGAAGCAGTACAGAGAAGGTTCATTTGACTCATTCCTGGGGTGAGGGGCTTATCTTATGAAGACAGGTTGAACAGGTTAGGCCTAAACCCTTTGGACTTTAGAAGAATGAGGGGTGATCTTATTGAAACATATAACATCCTGAGGGGACTTGACAGGCTGACAGACTGGATACTGGGGGGATGTTTCCATTTGTGGGGGAGACCAGAACTAGGGGACAGTTTAAGAACAAGAGGTATCCCTTTTAAGACTGAGATGAGGAGAATTTTTTTCTCTCAGAGGGTCGTTAGTCTGTGGCATTTTCTTTCCCAGAGAGCAGTGGAGGCTGGGTCATTGAATTCATTCAAGGCAGGGTTAGGCAGATTTTTGATAGACAAGGGTTAACATGACAATTGAGGCCACAACAAGATCAGCCATGATCTTATTGAATAGCAGAGCAGGCTTGAAGGGCTGAATGGCCTACTCCTGCTCCTAAGTCCTATATTCCTACATTCCCATGTTTTAGCTAATTTATTTTTGGTCTGGATTTTCTACTGCACATTTACACAGGAAGTGTTTTCCACACCCACTCTAATGGCTCAGTCATTTTCAGAGTTTACCTCACATGAAGTCACTGAGGCTGGTGACAAATGAATAACATCATTAAAGCAGCCTGAGATCAGATGTGACTCAGTTAATGGCATTCTTACTTCTGCGTCAGAGGAGGATGATAAGGGTGGAGACAACAAGGAGCAGGAAGGGTTTGAGAGGTGGGAGGGGATGTAGACTATGTAAGGAATTGGGGGTGGGCAGAGGGCAAGGCACCGGGTGTGTACAGGGCAATCCAGACTTGCAACCAGAGCCTCAAAAGGTGTTCGGACTCCTATTCACCTAAGTCATTCAGGTGTGGCCCTTGGCACCTCATTTTCTGCCTTTACCACCATGGCAGGTGGCACATACTGAGTGTGCACAGCCAGTTGCCATGTTGATTTGCTTAATTGCCTTTTTGGCATCTGAAAAATGGGCGCATCACCTCCAAATGCCTAGGCTAATATTTCTGCATCGTGCCGTTATGCCTTGGCCTAGTTTCAAAGCTGTTATTGAAATGATTACTCCCAGGAACTCCTCTCAGTCTTGGTATTTGGAGATTATCTCATCAAAGTGTTTTCTTAAGATGAGCTCCCTGGATCACCATCTGTTAGGAACAGCTTCAAGTACTTTTTCTACTAATCACCAGCAAACAAATTGAAATGTGGCAGCAGTGACTGATCCCTCAACCCCATTGATTGTTATTTTTTTGAATTTAACTTCACTTCAAACCCTGTAGGTGTTGGAAAATCAGCAGGAAATGTATTCTATTAAGTTTGGGTTACATACAAAAAGGAGCCAACCCAAACATACCAGAAGGCACTTAGACGAACATACGAATGAAGAGGAGTAGGCCACTCAGCCCCTCAAGCCTGCTCTGCCATTCAATAAGATCATGGCTGATCTGATTATCACCTTCCGCCTACTCCCGATAAACTTACACCCCCTTGTTTATCAAGAATCTATCTACCTCTGCCTTAAAAATATTCAAAGACTCTGCCTCCGCCACCTTTTAAGGAAGAGAGTTCCAAAGACTCACAACCCTCTGAGAGAAAAAAATTCTCCTCATCTCTGTCTTAAATGAGTGACCTCTTATTTTTAAACAGTGACCCCTAGTTCTAGATTCTCCCACAAGAGGAAATATCCTCTCCACATCCACCCTGTCAAGACCCCTCAGGATCTTAAATGTTTTAATCAAGTCGCCTCTTACTCTTCTAAACTCCAATGGATACAAGCCTACTTGGAATGTTAGCACAGGGATCGGGGAGGGGGGTGGTTGGAGAGGGATGGGGTAAGTTGCTACAAGAGAGGAGGAGGGCAGAAAATTAACAAGATTCATAAAATAAAAAATACTTGCAGTCTTTGTGTTACAGCCTGGAAACTGCAGGGAATGATCAGGAGGTGGGGGATGGGGAATAAAAACAGAAAATGCCAGAAAAGCTCAGCAGGTCTGGCAGCACCTGTGGAGAGAGAAACAGAGTTAATGTTTCGAGACTGTATGACTCTTCTTCAGAGCTGGAGGATGGGTGTTGTCTGGGGGACAGAGCAAGTGATTGGGACTCAGGTTGGTGGTGGGGAGGCATGTGGTAAATTGTCTGGGAGGAACAATTCCCAAAGCTCTCCAGAATGAGCATTTCCTTGCCTCATATTTGGGTCTGTTCTAAACTAATTGGTAGACTTTGATTGCCATAATTATCAACGATTCCATTATTATTGTATCATGTGACTAGCAGGATGGTGGAAGGCAAACTTGATGGACACCCAGCCTTTTATCATCTGGCAAGTTTTCTGTTCCAAAGCGATCGATCGGAGGACACAGCGAGAGGGGAAGTGATCAGGAGAAAGGAGGGATAGGGAGGGGGAAGTGATTGTCGTGTAATATGTAATATCGGATAGTTAATGGGTTCATTCTAATTGTTTAATAGGCTAATCATATGTGTACATCATTACAGGAAGTGATGCAACTTCACATGATTTGATCCCTCGTACAGCCTCACAGAAGATGTCAGCCAGAGTCAGATGTGTTCCAATAAAGCTCCTGTTTCCTATACCTCTGCAGGCTTATTAAGTATATTTTTCAGTCCTGTGTTCCCCTTTGTACAACCGTGAACTGCAGTTTAAGTGTTTCAGCCACACCATCCATAGTTCCGTTGATTTTGCCGACAGATGATCACTTGTGTTGCTGACAAGAGATTGCACAGATTTGCACAACGTTCCCTCTGTTATGTTGGGAGGTGTAGTGCCTGGAAGGAACAGGCTCTAAAGGACGGAATTGCATTTCTCTAGTGTCTTTCATCACCTTAGGACCTCCCAAAGTGCTTCACAGCCAGTGATGTATTGAAGTGTAGACATTGTTGCAGGAGCCAATTTGTGCACAGGAAACTCCCACAAATAGCAATGTGATAATGACCAGATAATCTGTTTTTGTGCTGTTGGTTGAAAAATAAACATAGGCTGGGACACCGGCGAGAACTCCTTCTTCCAATCATGCCAAGGGATCTTTTACATCTACCTTAGAGAACAGATGGGCCTCGGTTTAATGTCTAATTTGAAAGGTAGCAGTTCCTACAGTGCAGCACTCCCTCAATACCGTACTGGACTATCAGCCTGGATTATGTGCAAGCCTCAAAGGTGAGGCTTGATCCTGCAACCTTGTGATTCAAGCGAGAGTGCTACTCACTGAACCAAGGCTGACAGCACAATAACTATTAGCAGTTATTGGTGGGTTGCAACTCTGGGACATAACTAAAGGATCCTTTGTTAAACTAGCAAAATCACTAAATGACACAATATTTTGAAATACAGGCCAAAATCAGAACTATTGACTTGTAAACTCAACATTACTTTGACAAATCCATTTTTTTCTTTATGAAATATTTATGAATCATATACAATCTGCCTTGCCCCTCTCCACTGAGTCCCTTTAGAGCAGGAATAGTCACCAGAAGCTAACTTAATCTCAGTCAATCAAATACAATCCTCAGACAATTATAGGTCAGCCAATATCTTAGATAGAAATAAATCAAATATATCATCGTATTGGTAGAAGTGACAACCACACAGTCATTATGGAGACGAAGTCCCACTTTCACATTGAAGATACCCTCCATCATGTTGTGTGGCACTACCACCATGCTAAATGGGATAGATTTCGAACAGACCTAGCAACTCAAGACTGGGCATTCATGCACAGCGCTGTGGGCCATCAGCAGCAACAGAATTGTATTTAACCACAATCTGTAACCTCATGGCCCGGCATATTCCCCACTCTATCATTACTATCAAGCCAGGGGATCAACACTGGTTCAATGAAGAGTGCAGGAGGGCATGCCAGGAGCAGCATTAGGCATACCTAAAAATGAGGTGTCAACCTGTGAAGCTATAACACAGGACTACATCCATGCCAAACAGCATAAGCAGCAAGTGATAGACAAAGCTAAGTGATCAAACAACTAACAGATCAGATCTAAGCTCTGCAGTCCTGCCACATCCAGTCGTGAATGGTGATGGACAACTAAACAACTCATTGGAAGAGGAGGATCCACAAATATCCCCATCCTTAATGATGGGGGAGCCCAGCACAGCAGTGCAAAAGATAAGGCTGAAGCATTCGCAACAATCTTCAGCCAGAAGTGCCGAGTGGATGATCCAAATTGGCCTCCTTCGGAGGACCCCAGTATCACAGATGCCAGTCTTCAGCCAATTCGATTTTCTCCACGTGAAATGGCTGAAGGCACTGGATACTGCAAAGGCTATGGGCCTTGACAACATTCTGGCAATAGTACTGAAGACTTGTGCTCCAGAACTTGCCGCACCCTTAGCCAAGCTGTTCCAGTACAGCTACAACACTGGCATCTACCTGGCTATGTGGAAAATTGCCCAGGTTTGTCCTGCACACAAAAAGCAGGACAAATCCAACCCAGCCAATTACCGCACCATCAGTCTACTCTTGATCATCAGTAAAGTAATGGAAGGGTGCTATCAAGCAGCACTTGCTTAGCAATAACCTGCTCACTGGCGCCTAGTTTGGGTTCGCCAGGGCCACTCAGCTTCTGACCTCATTACAGCCTTGGTTCAAACATGGACAACAGAACTGAACTCCCAAGGTGAGGTGAGAGTGACTGCCTTTGACATCAAGGCAGCATTTGACCGAGTGTGGCATCAAGGAGCTCTAGCAAAACTGGAGTCAATGGGAATCAGGGGGAAAACTCTCCACTGGTTGGAGTCATACCTAACACAAAGGAAGATGATTGTGGTTGTTGGAGGTCAGTCATCTCAGTTCCAGGACATCATTGTAGGAGTTCCTCAGGGTAGTGTGCTAGGCCTAGCCATCTTCAGCTGCTTCATCAGTGATCTTCCATCATAAGGTCAAAAGTGGGGATGTTCGCTGATGATTGCACAATGTTCAGCACCATTCACGACTCCTCAGATACTGAAGCAGTTCATGTCCAAATGCAGCATGACCTGGACAATATCCAGGCTTGGGCTGACAAGTGGCAAGTAACATTCACGCCACACAAGTGCCAGGCAATAACTATCTCCAACAAGAGAGAATCTAACCATCGGCCCTTGACATACAAAGGCATTACCATCACCGAATCCCCCCCTATCAACAGCCTGGGGGTTACCATTGACCAGAAATTGAACTGGATTAGCCATATAAATACTGTGGCTACGAGAGCAGGTCAGAGGCTAGGAATCCTGCAACGAGTAACTCACCTCCTGACTCTCCAAAGCCTGTCCACCATCTACAAGGCATAAGTCAGGAGTATGATGGAATACTCTCCATTTGTCTGGATGAGTGCAGCTCCCACAACACTGAAGAAGCTTGACACCACCCAGGACAAAGCAGCCGCTTGATTAGCACCACATCCACAAACATTCACTTCCTCCACCACCGTCGTACAGTAGCAGCAGTGTGTACCATCTACAAGGTGCATTGCAGGAATTCACCAAGGCTCCTTAGACAGCACCTTCCAAACCCACGACCACTACCATCTAGAAGGACAAGGGCAGCAGATACATGGGAACACCACCACCTGGAAGTTCCCCTCCAAGTCCCTCACCATCCTGACTTGGAAATATATCGGCTGTTCCTTCACTGTCACTGGGTCAAAATCCTGGAACTCCCTCCCTAACAGCACTGTGGGTGTACCTACACCACATGGACTGCAGCGGTTCAAGAAGGCAGCTCACCACCACCTTCTCAAGGTCAACTAAGGATGGGCAATAAATGTTGGCCCAACCAGCAAAGCCCACATCCCGTGAATAAATTTTTAAAAAAGCACCCATTCATGAGGCTCTTCTTGGTTTCCTGATAAGGACGTCAATAGGTTTTGTATGTACAAGGAATGGCTGTTCTAAATATTTTCCGCTTGAGATTGTTGGCTGGGTCCTCAGTGAATAGTTTCATTTGTAAATTCATGCCATAGGCAAAGTGTTCAAAAAAGAGCTGCATTGGAACATCATCAAGTCACCACCAAGTCACACATCATATTGACTAGAGATGCCAACTCTCTAGGATTGTCCTGGAGTCTCCAGAAATTAAAGATTAATCTCCTGGACACTGCCAGGAGCAATCAGGGAGAAAAACAGGTGGCATTAAAATAGTTTTTTTTCAATTTATGTTAGTTATAAAAATATTGGAAATGCCACAAAACCTATTTGATTCTGTGGGGATATTGAGGACAGGCATATTCATGGGATGTGGACATATCTGGTAAGGCCAACATTTATTGCTCATACTTACTGCCCTCTAGTGGGTTACATAGGATTGCATTATATGGCAAGGAATCAGGCCATTTACCCAACCAGTCCATGCTGATGTTTATACTCCACTCGAACCTCCCCTCATCTTTCCTCATCTAATTCTACCATCACAACCCTCTATTCCCTTCTTACATCTCCTTGTCTAGCTTAAATGCTTCTATACAACTCGCTTCAGCCACATTCTATGGTAGTGAGTTCCACATTCTCTTTGGGTGAAGAGGTTTCTTCTGAATTCCCGATTGGATTTCTTTGTGACTATCTTATATCGATGGCTTCTAGTTATGCTGTTCCCCACAAGAGCAAACATTTTCTCTATGTATCTAATCGATCAAAACTTATCAGAATTTTAAAGATCTCTACTAAGTCACCCCCTCAGCCCTCTGTTTTCAAGAGAGAAGAGACCCAGCTGGTCAATCCTTTTCTGATATGTATACCTACACATTAACATTATCATCCCTGTGGTGGTGATGGTGAGCCACCTTTTTAATGACTGAGTGGTTTGCTCAACCATTTCAAAGGGCAGTTAAGAACCAATCATATTGGCTGTGGGTCAGGAGTCACATACAGGATAGACCGGGCAAGGACAGCAGATTCCCTTCCTCGAAGTACATTTGCGAACCAGATGTTATTTTAAATGACAATCTGGCAGTTACATGATCACCATTACTGATGCTAGCTTTTAATTCCAGATTGAATTGATTAACTGAATTTAAATTTCCCCATGGTGAAATTATGGACTCGTGGGTTTAATTTCAGGTCAGGAGCAGTGGTGGGGCTGCCCAGAAATACAGGCGCTGGCCAGCATATCAGTTCCCGAAGCTGGCAATGTTCATCTGGGCAGGGGAAGGACTGTGCAGCGATCCTGTCCACCTCCCAGTTGAGGCCAATTAAGTTAAAATAATTAAAAAGTTCATTATGGGCTTGTTGAAGGGGGAGGATGCCAATTTGAAGGGGCCGTGAGGATTTCAGGAGCTGTCCATTGGCTGTTCAGCTGAAGGGAGACAGGTACAGAGTGGGGAGCCAGTCATGGCTGCCCCAGGGCATCACCCCATAAGAGGGTCAGTGGGTCAAAGGGGGGCTGGGCATTTGCCCACGATGGCAGGTACAGAGTGAGGAGCCAGAGCCCGGGCATTGGATTGGGTCATCACACCGTGTCCCCACTACCCCCCAACCCGACTCCTCAGCATCATGTGGGCAGAAGACCTCGAGGCAAGGTTGCCAATCACAATACGGTGGCACCTGTCCAAAAGGAAGGCATTGGAGGCATGACTGTCAAATTTTGGGCTTGGAGTGATGAGAGGGTAATGCCCTCTGCATTCCAAGAATGAATATTTAGAACATTCATTCCAGAAGGCTGACCTGCGATACAAGTGAGCTGCAACGCTCTACAATATAGGGAATTATTAATCTCATCTGGGAAAAGAACCATCAGCTACTCTTCCTTGAGCTCCGGATAACTTAGCTGAATACAGCCCTGTGCCTGCAAGGATTAATTAGCCATTATCCGGCTTCCTCAGTGCATAAGGGCTGAGCAATAAGCACTTCCTATGTAGTGTAGTTTGCATGACATTCATTTGTAAGCACGCCTGCATGCACCTTGGTGTAACAAATCAACCAATACAGTACCGGCGGGGGTCTTTGTGAAGTCTAAAGGCTGAAATCAGGATGGGCCTGAACTGGCGATTACAAAGTAAGTCACCCTCATCGCTTGGAACCAGAATATTACAGCACAACACCAACTTGTGGAAGTTGCTAATTTCGGAGATCTCCACATCATTTGCAGGCTGCTGTAATACAACCTTGGTGCTCTTGTTACCAAAGGAGGGAATTCCTTCTCCCTCTCCTGACAGCAGCAACTTGCCTGAAGTTCCACAACTTGTAAAGGGAAAATCAAGAAAGTAAAAGTGGATCTAATCTGAAAACAAAGGATTCATTGTTTTATCAGTAGTTTTCCTTTTGGTGGTTCCTTCAGATGCCTACTTTTCACAGGGTCATGGAGACTTTGTGCAGTCGTGTCCAATGAGCCAATGTCAATTCATTTACTCATCACACATCTCTCTCCTTCCTATCATATAAGGAGAGACTGAATTGACAGAGCCCACAGTACACTATCATCCAAAGTCACTGTTTATGTCAGCTCAGACAGTGGAAGTCAACAATACTTACCTCGTGAGGGGTGAACTTTACCTCAAGGTGGGGGTGTGGTCCTCTGTACGTTATCAATAACCAAATTAGAATGCTGTATGATGCCTGAGAGATGCTTTCCTTCCCACAGTCCAGCTAATCCACCTTGAGTCCACCTGTGCTTCAGGTTATTCCTACTGGTCCAATGTCACTTGTGCTGCAGGGATTCCCCTTTGGCAGGGGCCTACACCCAGAGGTGTGGTGAGAGTTCTGAGGACAATGACTTTCAGTTCTTTTGGCTTTGGGCACAAATACTAAAGGATTAGCCATTCAGCAACAGATCGGGCTGGGCCACATAAAGCACTATAAGGTGCTGCTCACCTCAGCGAAAACTATTCATTATTCCAGTCATCCCCAGCTTCTTAGAGCCCTTCCCACCTCCTGCACCCCCAACCAACCCCAGGCGTCCAACAACAAGTGCGAGGACTTCTTTGTCATCAAGACTGAGACTATCCAATGAGCTGCCTCTGCTGCTTCCCTCCCTTCCAATTGGTCACTGGGCCAATAACCCATTGCCCTTGCCATACCATTATCAACTTCCACTTGAGGTGTCAGCTGTGGCTCAGTTCATAGCACCCTCACCTTTGAATCAGAGGGTTGTGGGTTCATGTCCCACTCCCGGAAACCAAGAACTGTGTTTGTACTTGAAAAGAGTTGCAATCTGTGACTGTTGATAACTCGAAAGAGTATCAACTTCCAGCAAGTTATAGGGCAAAAGATGTTTGAGCTTAATGATGCAGGACAAGGTATAACTTATAGTGCAGCCATGAGATGTCCCACTTCAAGAAGAATTGGGCTAATCTGGTTTCTTTTGATCCTCTTATGGCTGGTGGTGGGTGACTTATAAGGAAAAACACTGGGGGCCCTGATGCTTAGTAGTAACATGATACGTGGGATAAGCTCGACAGACCAACTGGTTGTTCCCTGTTATCCATGTTAAATTATGAGGACAGCTTGCATAAACTTGCCTTTTATTCCCTTGAGTGTAGAAGATTGAGAGGTGAGCTATTTTGACATGTTTGAAATGATAGAAGTGTTTTAACGGAGAAAGGATGGGGGCAGTCCAGGATCTTAAAATTAGAGCTAGATTATTTAGGAGTGAACTCAGGAAGCATCCTTTATCACAGGAGGTAGTGAAAATCTGGAACTATCTCCATCCAAAAGGAATTTTCAAAGCTGAGATCAATAAGTTTTTGTTGGGTATCAAAGGATGTGGTGAGATAATGGAGGTGAGGTTTTAGCTGAATGACATTACAGGCTCGAAGGGCTCAGTGGCCTCCTCCTCTTACCATGTTTCATGTGGGCTGAGGAGCAACACCTGAGAAAAATTAAACACAATTACGTTGCTGCATAATGCAACATTCTTGACCTTAGATATTTGTTGGCAATAAAATATTTTTGTACAAAGTATTTGTTATAGAACATTGAGAAATCTTGATTCTTGTATTGCCATGTGGTGGCAACTTTAATTCACTCTCTCTGCCCTATCCACTCTGCAGTGTTATACCGGGTCAGAGTAGAAAGTGGAAACAGTTCCCTCTGCTGCATTTACCGAGCAGTTAGTTATTTGGCTTGTTTTTTTGCTCCTTCATTCCTCGGATAGCATCAGTTGCAATTTTTCCCCACTCAATTTTTTTTTCTTTATTCTTTCATGGGATGTGGGCATCGCTGGCAAGGCCAACATTTGTTGCCCATCCCTAATTACCCTCGCACTCTTGCTGAATTATTTCAGAGGGCAGTTAAGAGCCAACCACATTAATGAGGGTCTGGAGTCACATGTAGGCCAGAGCAGGTAAGGACAGCAGATTTCCATCCCTAAAACGTATTAGTGAACTAGACAGGTTTTACAACAATCAATGCCAGCTTCATGGTCACCATTACAAGCTTTAGATTTCAGATTTTTAATTAATTGAATTTAAATCTCACCAGCTGCAGTGGTGGGATTTGAACCCAGGATTTGTTAATTAACGAATTAACAAATTAAATTAAAGTGATAGTCCCCTAAAGGGGCACTGTGACAGAACAAACCCTCCAGTGGAAACATATCTAACTAAATTAAAATGTTGTTTTGGGGGGCCGACGATGTACTCCAGCCCCCCACAGTGCCCACCGGTCGCACAAGGGGTTCGCTCTTTATACTTTTGAGTGTATCAATTAACGAAGGGACAAATATCAATTAACGAAGGGATAAATTAATGTGATAGCCGTTTAAAGGGGCATGGTAACAAAAGACAAAAATCTTAAAAGGAAACTAATCAAATCAAAATAAAAACAAAAATACCTGGAAAAACCCAGCAGGTCCGGCAGCAACTGCAGAGAGGATCACACTTAACGTTTCGAGACTGTCCACCAATATCCATTACAAATCTACCGACTCCCACAGCTACTTCGACTACAGCTCCTCACACCCCACTTCCTGTAAGGACTCCATCCCATTCTCTCAGTTCCTTCGCCTCCGTCGCATCTGTTCTGATGATGCCACTTTCCAAAACAGTTCCTCTGACATGTCTTCCTTCTTTCTTAACCGAGGTTTTCCACCCACGGTGGTTGACAGGGCCCTCAACCGTGTCCGGCCCATCTCCCGCGCATCCGCCCTCACGCCTTCCTCTCCCTCCCAGAACAATGATAGGGTCCCCCTTGTCCTCACTTATCACCCCACCAGCCTCCGCATTCAAAGGATCATCCTCTGACATTTCCGCCAACTCCAGCATGATGCCACCACCAAACACATCTTCCCTTCACCCCTCCGGCGGCATTCCGCAGGGATCGTTCCCTCCGGGACACCCTGGTCCACTCCTCCATCACCCCCTACACCTCAACCCCCTCCCGCGGCACCTTCCCATGCAACCACAGAAGGTGCAACACCTGCCCCTTTACTTCCCCTCTCCTCACCATCCAAGGGCCCAAACACTCCTTTCAAGTGAAGCAGCATTTCACTCGCACTTCCCTCAATTTAGTCTACTGCATTTGTTGCTTCCAATGCGGTTTCCTCTACATTGCAGAGACCAAACGTAGACTGGGTGACCGCTTTGCAGAACACTTTCGGTCTGTCCGCAAGCATGACCCAGACCTCCCTGTCACTTGCCATTTCAACACTCCACCCTGCTCTCACGCCCACATGTCCATCCTTGGCCTGCTGCATTGTTCCAGTGAAGCTCAACGCAAACTGGAGGAACAGCACCTCATCTTCCAACTAGGCACTTTACAACCTTCCGGACTGAATATTGAGTTCAACAATTTTAGATCATGAACTCTCTCCTCCATCCCCACCCCCTTTCCGATCCCCCCCTTTTTTCCCCAATAATTTATATAGATTTTTCTTTTCTCACCTATTTCCATTATTTTTAAATGTATTTCCATTCATTGTTTTATCTCTACCTTTTAGCCTATTTTGATCCCTTCCCTTCACCCCACCCCACCCCCACTAGGGCTTTCTGTACCTTGCTTGTCCTGCTTTCTACCCTTAATTAGCCCATTCCTTAGATAATATCATCACCTTCAACACCTCTTTGGCCTTTTGTCTATGACATCTTTTGGCTATCTCCACCTATCACTGGCCCTCTATCCAGCTCTACCCCCACCCCCCTTAAACCAGCTTATATTTCACCTCCATTCTATTTTTACTTAGTTCTGTTGAAGAGTCAGATGGCCTTGAAACATTAACTGTGTTCCTCTCCGCAGATGCTGCTAGACCTGCTGGGTTTTTCCAGGTATTTTTGTTTTTGTTTTGGATTTCCAGCATCCGCAGTTTTTTGCTTTTAAATCAAAATAAAATGTCATTTTGAAGGCCAATGATGTACTCCAGTGCCCACCACTTGTGGAAGCGTTTCTCTCTTTATTAGTGCTCTAGGTACTTAATTAATCAATGCCCTTTACCTGTGCATCGTAACAATATAAGTAACACACCTTCAACACATGGTTTCACTCAGGTTTAAGCTCCCCCAGTGAGGAGGAGCAGCAGAGAGCTGACTAACAGGCAGGGCCGCCAGCTTTTGTGGGTGGGGTTGGGTGGAATGGAGGAGAGAGGCATATAGGGGCTTGCAACCAGTCTTTTGTGTGAAGAAGTTACCCATCAGTGAGGGTCTGCTGACTGAAGCTCAATTGCCTAAAGGTGTCAAATACTGTGCCTCTTCCGCAGACCGTCACAGAGCTGTGTCTAATTCTGGAGCATGAGCTGAGCCCTATGGGATGTGGTGGACATCCAATGTCTGAAGGTCACTAGTGCTGAATTTCCACACCTCCGAATCATTTCAGCGATCCACCAGTGCCAAGTGTGGGATCTCGCAGTCTGTGGCTCATTGTTGCATCAAGATGGTCACCAACGCCATGGTCAAAAGCTCCAGCCAATACGTATGCTTTTGCACTGGTCTAGACAGTCAGACTTGTGGGATTCAGGGCAATCGCTGGACTCCCCAGGTGCAGGGGGTGGTCGACTTCACACATGTGGCCATCAAGGCTCCCACTGAACAGCCTGTGGCCTTCAACAAAAAGAAGAGCTTCCACTCGCTCAATGTACTCGTGCTTTCTCCAGGTGTGTGCATGCTTCCCGGGTACTAGCTACAATGTCTACAAAATGCCATAGCCCCATGTGTTTTCAAACCCCTCGCGTGCCTTCCAGGATGTATCCTGGGTGACGAAGGCTGCTGCAGAGGAGAGGTACAACACCAGCCATAACACAAATCGAGCGACTTTTGAGCAGCCCATAGGGCTTCTGAAGATGTAGTTCAGGTACCTAGACAGACCTGGTGGATCCCTGCAGTATGTCCCAGCAAGAATCTCACTTTTTTAAAAAAATTCATTTTTTATGGGATGTCAGCATCACTGGCTAGGCCTGCATTTGTTGCCCCTTGAACAGGTGGCATTTAAGAATCAGCCACATTGCTATGAGTCAATGTAAGGACAGCCAATTTCCTTCCCTAAAGGACATTAGTGAACCAGACGGGTCTTTACAACAATGGTTTCGTGATTGTCATTATCAACTTTTAATTCTAGATCTTTATTGAATTCAAATTCCACCGTCTGCCGTGGTGGGATTCGAACCCAGGTCCCCAGAGCATTACCCTGGGTCTCTAGATAACTAGTCCAGTGACAATACCACTATGCCACTTACTGCCTGATGCAAAATAATTGACTAATGAGGATATCGTTGAACACGATGCCTCCTCCGGTGATGAGGGGATGGAGGATGATGAGCAGGTGCAGGATGCTGGGGAGCCCCAGGGACCTGGCAGGAGATGTTTGGGACACACGAATACAGGAATAGTTTACATGATCCTTATTGACAGATCGATACAATTTAATAAAGCTTCAGCACTCTGGAGCCTTGGCACTGCCTTGTTCATCTACCTCCCCCTTTACCTGATCCCAGTTAGGCAGCACACTGCAGCATGATAAAGACCCTTAAATGGAGCCAGAATACTCCTGCAGGTCAAGCAGCCCCCAAGAAATGCAAGGAGAACTCAAGCCTTCTAACATCAGGCATTTAATGGCAGGACAAATATCTGCAAGGCTTCATGAATCCAAAAAAACCCTGTGAACCCTGAGTGCAGCTGGGTGTTCTTTTTAAATCTCCTCCATGTGCTCCTATGTGGCTCTCCAAGCTTTCAGGCTGAGGTGGAGGCTGGCCCTGTCGCCCCATGGCTTGGCATGACTTTGGCCATTGTCCTCTAGCTGCCTGAGGCCTGGTGGCGGGGGGCGGTCCTTGCATGCTGAGGTGCTCCTGCATAGGTCCAGAATCTCCTCTGTCGTCGTGGCTGAGTGAAGTGATAGTGTCACTGACAGAGGGGCTGTGAAGGAGCACACTGTGAGGAGCTCCAGGTGCATCAGGCAGCTGCTTCACCTCCTTTACAAGGCCCAGCTATCCCTCCCTGCTCAGCTGAGGAGTACCTGGCTGTTATTCCAGGGATGCCGCTACCTCTTGCCAAGCCATTGCTTCACAAGCCTCTTGGAGGTGATGGTGGCATTCACTGGGTGGTGTACTGGATCTGGCGGGTTGGCAGTCTCTCAATGGAGGAAGCCGTGTGTACATATGTCAGAGACAGGGCAGCACTCAGGGCCTGGATGGATTCCTCCACTGTCTGTGCCAGGGTGTCCATAGCCTCTGGAAACTTCGCTAGGTGTTCTCTCACTGTGCCCTGTAGCTGCAACACCTGCCACTTGCTAATGGATCCAGAGGCATGTCACCATCCTGAGGCTCAGTGTCACCGTCCCTCCCACAGACCTCTGAGTGTCAGTGGTATTGCCTGTCATAGCCTCCATCAGCTGCTCAGGTGTGCCTGTGATATGCTCACCACATTGTGATCCCAGGTCTACTTGTAAAAAGATACCCACTGACTTGAGAATATCTCTCCACTAGCCTGGATGAGTGCAGCTCCAACAACACTCAAGAAGCTCGACATCATCCAGGACAAAGCAGCCCGCTTGTTTGGCACCCCATCCACAACCCTCAACATTCTCTCCCTCCAAATCTCATGCACAGTAGCAGCAGTGTGTATCATCTACAAGATGCACTGCAGCAACTCATCAAGGGTCCTTAAGCAGCACCTTCCAAACCTGCGACCTCTGCCTCCTAGAAGGACAAAGGCAGCAGACACATGGGAACACCATCACCTGGAAGTTCCCCTCCAAGCTACTCACCATCCTGACTTGGAAATATATCACCGTTCCTTCACTGTCGGTGGGTCAAAATCCTGGAACTCCCTCCCTAACTGCACTGTGGGTGTACCTACACCACATGGACTGCAGTGGTTCAAGAAGACAGCTCACCCCCACCTTCTCAAGGGCAATTAGGGATGGGCAATAATTGCTGCCCCGGCCAGCGACACACAGATCCTGCAAAAGAATTTTTAAAATTTGTGCTTGAGGAGGAATGATGTAACAGCGCATCCTCTAAGGCTCACTCCCCCTCCTCAGAGTTGGACAGCTGTTTCCCTATCTGTACAGCTGTGCCCCTGTCTGTAGAGCTGTTCCCCTGTCGATACAGATGTTCCCGTGTGTGCAGCTGTTCCCTTATCTGTACAGCTGTTCCCCCGTCTGTAGAGCTGTTCCCTTGTCTATGCAGCTGTTCCTGTCTGTGCAGCTGTTCCCCTGACAGTGCAGCTGTTCCCCTGTCTGTGAAACTATTCCCCTGTCTGTGCAGCTGTTCCCCTGTCTGTGCAGCTGTTCCCGTCTGTAGAGCTGTTCCCTTGTCTATGCAGCTGTTCCTCTGTCTGTGCAGCTGTTCCCCTGACAGTGCAGCTGTTCCCCTATCTGTGCAGCTGTTCCCCTGTCTGTGAAACTATTCCCCTGTCTGTGCAGCTGTTCCCATCTGTACAGCTGTTCCCCTGCCTGTGCAGCTGTTCCCCTGCCTGTGCAGCTGTTCCCCTGTCTGTACAGCTGTTCCCCTGTCTGTAAAACTATTCCCCTGTCTGTGCAGCTGTTCCCCTGTCTGTGAAACTATTCCCCTGTCTGTGCAGCTGTTCCCGTCTGTGCAGCTGTTCCCCTGTCTGTGAAACTATTCCCCTGTCTGTGCAGCTGTTCCCCTGCCTGTGCAGCTGTTCCCTTATCTGTGCAGCTGTTCCCGTCTGTGCAGCTGTTCCCGTCTGTACAGCTGTTCCCTTATCTGTGCAGCTGTTCCCGTCTGTGCAGCTGTTCCCCTGTCTGTGAAACTATTCCCGTCTGTGCAGCTGTTCCCCTGTCTGTGCAGCTGTTCCCGTCTGTACAGCTGTTCCCTTATCTGTGCAGCTGTTCCCGTCTGTGCAGCTGTTCCTGTCTGTGTAGCTGTTCCTCTATCTGTGCAGCTGTTCCCCTCTCTGTGCAGCTGTTCCCTTATCTGTGCAGCTGTTCCCGTCTGTACAGCTGTTCCCTTATCTGCGCAGCTGTTCCCCTGTCTGTGCAGCTGTTCCCCTGTCTGTGCAGCTGTTCCCCTATCTGTGCAGCTGTTCCTCTATCTGTACAGCTGTTCCCCTGTCTCTACAGCTGTTCCCCCGTCTGTGCAGCTGTTCCCCCGTCTGTACAGCTGTTCCTCTGTCTGTGCAGCTGTTCTCCTATCTGTGCAGCTGTTCCCCTGTCTCTACAGCTGTTCCTCTGTCTGTAGAGCTGCTCCCCTGTCTGTACAGCTGTTCCCCTGTCTCTACAGCTGTTCCCCTGTCTGTGCAGCTGTTCCCCTGTCTGTACAACTGGCTGCTCTAGTCTTTGACCTGAGTGAGAATGAAAATTAGTTTGAGGACGATGAGCATTCTACAATGTCTTTCAGTCTACTTCTAATGTGCCGTTCCACGTGACATATGTGGACATGCGGGCACTAGGCTTCCTGTTCGCCAGAAGCTTTCTTGTGCCCATCTATTAGGCCACTCACTCTCATCTCTCCACTCCTAGCTCATCATTTGTGATAGAATGCCCCCCATGATACCTGCCAAGCTCCAATGCTTCCTGCTTAATGTACTCAGGATTTGTAGATATGGACACCACACTGGTCGTCACTTTTTCCCATGACATTGCGGGATGTCTCTTCCTGAAAGCACACAGATGACCATTGTTAATCATCCGACAAAGACATGCAAGTCGCCTATGATGCTGGCTGCCTGATTGTCCATGATGGTTCCTGTTGTAGGTTATATGTTGTCTCATGAAGACATCTAGAGGCTTGTATGAAATGAATGAAAATGAAATGAAAAAAAGATGAAAGTCACTGTAGTCCCAGAGGACCATAGGCTGCTCTCTCATTAGAGAGAGACGACTGGTGATGAGTTTATCCTGAGGGTCACCACACCTCATGGATGACCTCAGCCAGTACGGGAATTGAACCCATGCTGTTGGCGTCACTCTGCATCACAAACCAGCTGTTCAGCCAACTGAGGCTTGTATGGTTGAACAATAACTGTTTATTAATAATGTATTAATAGGATACAGTCGTGACGAGGTGCTATCACCATGCCAACTTCGACCAGACTCTTTACATCATAATGTGGGTAGTACTGTTTCCCCTGCCCCACATTAACCCTCATAGTCCAGGGATGACACTAGTTTCTATATGTGCAACAGGTTTTATTCACAATGCTTTAAAGTGTCTACTCCATTCTTCAGCTCTAGCTTCCAGCTCTTTCTACTTTTCTCTGAGTCCATACCCAGGCTTAACCAATTGAGCACAGTGAACATAGATCAGTCAACAGTCACCCATAATCAAGCACAGAATAATTGAACCATTAAGTACTCCACCAGTGGAATGCCTTCTGCATTTTGTCACTCAGAAGTGGCAGAGCAGGAATCACCTGAGTTGGAGCAGGGCCATTCACTGATATGCTGCCATACCAGGACCAGCCAATACTGCTGCCTTGCCCCATTACCAGTGGCTGGGCTGGCATTCCTTTCCTAACTAGCCCACTCTCATGCTTTGCCACATGAATGCCCCTAAGGAGAGCACATTGTGGTGCACCTACCTTGTCGGATCGCATAAGGTCATTCACCCTCGCGTGGTAGCGCTGCCAGATTTTAGGGACAACCTCATGGCTGCTGACCTGTGTGATCTCCATCCTGGCTTGTTTTGTCTGGCGGGCAGGTCTTCTCCTCCTCCTGTCCCGGGAGAAGGGGACCTCCCACCTTGTCCGAGCAGCCTAGAAGAAAACCTGCAGGGAGGTATCGTTAAACCATGGGGTCACTCGGGATCTTGCCTCCACCATTGCTGCACCAGCCTGCTTTCTGCTGCAGTCATCTTTGCTGCTACAATAATTGAACAGAGTGCTGGGAGCTCTTTAAAGATGGTACCATTATTCCAGTGCCTGCTTGGGCACCTATTCCGCTTGTCGGCAGTTAATTGATCAGCCACCACATAATTTTAAACATTATTTCCTGGGACTTGGGCATCACTGGCTAGGCCAGCATTTATTGCCCATCCTTAATTTCCCTTGAGAAGGTGGTGGTGAGCTGCCTTCTTGAACTGCTACAGTCCATGTGGTGTAGGTACACCCACAGTGCTGTTAGGGAGGGAGTTCCAGGATTTTGACCTAGCGACAGTGGGTCAATGGCAATATATGGGTGGCTAGTTTTTTCAGCCGGCACAGACAGGATTGACTGAATGGCCACTTTCTGTGCCGTAACTTTCCTATGGTTCAATAGTTCCAAGTCAGGGTGATGTGTAACTCAGAGGGAAACTCGAAGGTGGTGGGGTTCCCATGCACCTGCTGCCCTTGTCCTTCTAGGTGGTAGAGGTCGTGGGTCTGGAGCCTTGATGAGCTCCTGCAGTGCATCTTGTAGATGGTACACTCTGTTGCCAACGTGTGTTGGTGGTGGAGGGAGTGAATGCTTGTGGATGTGGTGCCAATCAAGTGGGTTGCTTTGTCCTGGATGGTGTTGAGCTTCTTGAATGTTGTGGGAGCTGCACTCATCCAGGAAAGTGGGGAGTATTCCATCACACTCCTGACTTGAGCCTTGTAGATGGTAGATAGGCTTTGTGGAGTCAAGAGGTAAGTCACACGTCGCAGAATTCCTAGCCTCTGACCTGCTCTTGTAGTCACAGTATTTATATGGCTAGCCCAGTTCAGTTCCTGGTCAATGGTAACACCCAGGATGTTGTTAGTGGGGGATTCAGTGATGGTAATGCCATTGAACGTCAAAGGGCAATTGTTGGATTCTCTCTTGTTGGAGATGGTCATTGCCTGGTACTTGTGTGGCATGAATTTTACTTGCCGATTATTAGCCTAATATCCCGCTTCACAGCCCGTCCCCCCCAACCCGTCTGCACAAACGGCAGTGCTTGCTGCTTCCGGCTTGGGGGCAGGACTAGAGGCAGAGCTGAAAAACTCAGCCCAGCGGCCCTACTACTGGTTGTCTCTGATTTTTAATATTTGTGCCCATGATCTACAAGTAGCAGTTAAGGGAACAGTTTGAACATAATATACTTCTCCAGAACATCCCTTCCTCTTCAAGTGAAACACCAATAACAATTTGGATTTATATGGCACCTTTTAACATCGTAAAATATCTTAAAGCTCTTCGCAGGCTCATAAATGGACTAAAATGGCATCAAGTTAAAGATAATGAATTGGGGCGGATGACCAAATGCTTTGTCAAGGAGGTAGGTTTTAAGAACATCTCAAAAGAGGAGACAGACAGAGAGGTTTAGGGAAGGAATTCCAGAGATTTGGGCTTAAGCAGCTGAAGCCATGGCTGCCAATGGTAGAGTCATGGAAATTGGTGGCGGGGGTGGGGTGGTGTGGTGTACAGAAGAGGCCAGAATTGGTGGACCATCAATTTCCCAGTAGGGCTAGAGGAGGCTACGGCAATAGAGAAGGTTGAGGCCATGGAAGGATTTGAACACGAGGTTGAGAATTTTAAAATAGAGACACTGCTTGACCAGGAGCCAATGAAAATCAGTGAGCAAAAGGGTAATTGGTGAATGGGACTTAGTGCGAGTTATAATAGAGGCAGCAGAGTTTTAGATGAGCTGAAGTTTATGGAAGGTGGAAGGCAGGAGGCCAAGTAGGAAAGCAGCAGTGGATCCAAGTGGCTGAAAGAGTCTCTGATAGACTGCCAGAAATAGGCAAGGTTAATGACAATGCTAAAGCTGTCAGTTGCCTCAGTGATTCTTTCACATGTCCAAGAAAAACACAGGCTGTGTAAATACTGTAAGCAAACTAGCCAGGGACAGATTAAACCTGCAGACAGGTGTCACATGTAGCAAAAAAGAACTCAGCTTGTAATTCTACACATGGGGAGTTAGAGGGAAAATTCCAAATAATTTGAATCATTTCAAGTTGGTCTTTTTTCTACCAAAAATGATTACAGATAGTGAGAAACTCATGGCCAGAATTTTACCCATCCCACAGGAGCAGGCTGGCAGGTGGGGGCGGGGGTGTAAAATTAGGTTGCATGACAAATGGAACATCAAGCCTGTTTCCTACCTGCCTCCACTGTTATTTTACCAAACTCATAGACCCATGGGCAAATTGAATCTCTTAAACGGCTGCCGCTAGTAAATCGTGGTGACCTGGATGCGGGCCTGGGGTTGGGGGAGGGAATCCCCTCCTGTTCGGACATCTAGGAGCAGAATTTTTCACTGAGCGGGCGGGCACATGCCCAACCCGCTCGAGCATGAAACGTTCAGGCAAGCATCCCGATGTCATCACACACTTGTGCGATATTTCGCTTGGCGGGTGTGCGCTAAACCTGGAAGCACGCCCGCCGACAATTAAGAGGGCCCTTAAGCCCAGTAATGGCGCAATTAACAGAGATTTTTCATTTTGAAGCCCAACGCAAACTGGAGGAACAGCACCTCATCTTCCGACTAGGCACTTTACAGCCTTCCGGGCTGAATATTGAATTCAACAACTTTAGCCATTTTAACACTCCACCCTGCTCTCTTGCCCACATGTCTGTCCTTGGCTTGCTGCATTGTTCCAGTGAAGCCCAACGCAAACTGGAGGAACAGCACCTCATCTTCCGACTAGGCAATTTACAGCCTTCCGGGCTGAATATTGAATTCAACAACTATAGCCATTTTAACACTCCACCCTGCTCTCTTGCCCACATGTCTGTCCTTGGCTTGCTGCATTGTTCCAGTGAAGCCCAACGCAAACTGGAGGAACAACACCTCATCTTCTGACTAGGCACTTTACAGCCTTCCGGGCTGAATACTGAATTCAACAACTTTAGCCATTTTAACACTCCACCCTGCTCTCTTGCCCACATGCCTGTCCTTGGCTTGCTGCATTGTTCCAGTGAAGCCCAACGCAAACTGGAGGAACAGCACCTCATCTTCCGACTAGGCACTTTACAGCCTTCCGGGCTGAATATTGAATTCAACAACTTTAGATCTTAAACTCCCCCTCCCCCCATCCCCACCCCGTTTCCTCCCCCTCCCTTTTTTTTTTGTTTTCAATAATTTATATAGATTTTTCTTTTCCCACCTATTTCCATTATTTTTAAATCTACAACTAATACCTTGTCAGTCTTTCCACCCCACCCCCACTAGAGCTGTACCTTGAGTGTCCTGCTATCCATTCTTAATTAGCACTTTTCTTAGATAATATCACCACCTTCAACACCTCTTTGATCCTTTTATCTGTGACATCTTTTGATTATCTGCTCCTATCACTGCTTGCTTGTCCCTACAACCACCCCACCCTCAACTTCTCTCCCCCCACCCCCCACCTTAAACCAGCTTATATTTCACCTCTCTCCTAACTATACTCAGTTCTGTTGAAGGGCCATGTGGACCTGAAACGTCGACTCTTTTCTTCTCCACTGATGCTGCCAGACCTGCTGAGTTTTTCCAGGTAATTCTGTTTTTGTTTTAGAGATTTTTCATTGCCCATCCAATATTACGGTTGGCAGGTGGGCCAACCGGGCCAAGCGGCCTTTGCATTTTGCAGGAAACCTCATCCACAGGTGGGATGAGGTTTCCGTGATAAATTAAAATTAAAATAAATTTCTGTGGGCAGCATTTTCATTACCTACATTTTCAGATGACTGATTATCACAGAATTTTAACAACACAGATGGAGGCCATTCAGCCCATCATGTCTACACCGGCTCTCCAAATGAGCATTATGACCTAGTGCCATTGCCCTGCCTTTTCCCCGTACCCCTGCACATCGTTTCAATTCAAATAATCATCTGATGCCCTCTTGAATGTCTCGATTGAACTTGCCTCCAGATTATGAAGCATGGACACTTTTTCCTCTTTCTGTGACCTTTATTTAGATTGTTCAGGTCTTCAGCTCCCTGAGGCTGGAAGCTTTCTGTGAATGTTTGCCTGTACTGACTTCAGCACTTGCCCTCCTCCTGCCCCCACCCTGGCAGCACTGAGCCTTTTAGTGCGCACTTCATGCTAATTAGCCAGCCAGTGTGAACGTGCGGTTGGGGGCCGATTGTGGTCAGCAGTCCGTTCCCCGGCCAATCCCGAACCCGCCGACTTGCCCGCCAGTTGAACTGAAAATTCTACCCCTAGTGCCCAGCAAAGACCCCCCTCCCCAACCACCTCACCAGGGCCTACCTGACTGACTCCAGAAAAGCTGCCCTGTCTCACCTTTGAATTGGGCCTCCATGCTGCTCCTCATGAAGTCAGCTGCAATCCAAGCACTGGCCACCACTCCCAGTGGCACTGCTGAAACTGGAGAGCTGCTAGCCCCACTCTGGCATGGCAGTCTCTGCCACATTTGCTGCAGAGGGAGACAGTGGGCTGAGAAGGTGCACGATTCACTGGCTTCTGTTTTCTCTGGACCCTCTTCTCGGCCAACTGACCTTTTCATTTCTGCTCACCTATTCCGATGCCCTTCCGAACAGTCGGCCTCCAGAGGTCACGGCCATCAGCGAATGTCTCCCAGTTGTCAGTGTCAGTGTCGGCCATCTTCATATCTCACTTGCAGGTGTCCTTGTAGCGGAGGTATGGACGCCCAGGAGGTCGTGACCCAGTGGCCAGTTCACCGTGCGGAAGGTCTTTGGGTTTATGGCCATCAGCCATTCGGATAGCCTAGTCCTGATCCTGAGTCCTGTGCTCCTGTGTTCCATACGATGAATGTGATGAGCCAGTGCAGATGTTGTTGCCTCAGCAATAAGTGTTTGCTGATGGAATTAACATGCTCCAGGACCTCTGAGTTGGTGACCTTGTCCTGCCAAGAGATGCTGAGGATACGTCTGAGGCAGTGAAGGTGGAAACTGTTCCCTCTTTTTCCTGCCTGGCGTACGTTGTCCAGGTCTCACCACTGTAGAGGAGTACGCTGAGGACACAGGCTTGGTAAACTCACAGTTTGTTGTTCTCAGTCAGGTTGCTGTTGCTCCACACTCTCCCACTCAGCTTGGATATAAGGGCTGCAGCTTTTGTGATATGTGAGTTGATTTCAGCATCAAGTGATAGATTGCTGGTGTTTGTGGAGCTTAGATATGTGAAGCTATCAACCACCTCCAGTGTCACATTGTCAATGCTGATAGCTGGCGATATGACAACATCCTGAACCATGACATTTGTCTTCCTGATGCTGATGGTCAAACCAAACTCTTAACAGGTGTGAGAGAGTCTGTCCATTTGTGCTGAAGGTGTTCCTTGGTATACACTCCCTAGAAACTATATACTTGGCCAAGCTTTTGGTTACTTGTCCTAATGTCTCCTTCTCAATGATTTGAGTACCGCAGCCTGATTAACTTTCCTCTGAGGTGTGTTGGGACATTTTACTGTAATTTAGATGTTATGTAAATGGAAATTCTTGTTGTTGTAGATTGTTTATACACTAATGATCAATGATCCCCACAAAATATATTGTCGATGATCAATATTTCACAGAATCACAGAATTTTAACGGCATAGAAGGAGGACATTTGGCCCATCGTGTCTGCCCTGGCTCTCCAAATGAGCATTATGACCTAGTGCCATTGCCCTGCCTTTTCCCCGTACCCTTGCACATTGTTTCTATTCAAATAACCATCTAATGCCCTCTTGAATGCCTCGATTGAACCTGCCTCCACCACACTTCCAGGCAGTGCATTCCAGACCCCAACCACTCGTTGTGTGAAAAAGTTTCTTCTCACATCACACTTGCTTCTTTTGCAAATCACTTTAAATCTGTGCCCTCTTGTTCTTGATCCTTCTACAAGTGGGAACAGCTTCTTACTATCTACTCTGTCCAACCCCATCGTGATTTTGAACATCTCTATCAAATCTCCTCTCAGCCTTCTTCTCTCCAAGGACAACGGTCCCAACCTCTCCAATCTGGTTGTGGTTGTAATTGCTCACTTTACCCAATACCCTGGCTGGGAAGTTAGATGATGCTGCTTTTGCTCTGCCAGTCAGGGGCAGTGTTAGGACCAGGATCCCCAGGCCGGTCAGCATTGCCAAATGGACCCAAGGCTAAGTGTTTGTTATTGCTTTCCAGTAAACTGTAGAAGGGTCCACAAGGCAAAACGTGGCAATGCCACCAACATAACTTTGCCAGAAGTGTGGCGGAAATCTCATCACACGCCAAAGGAAATGCCGGCATCTTGTGTCAGAGATGTTGAAGCCACATCAGACGGCCCACCATCATTACCAGTTCTCCTGTGAGAACCGCCCGTTGACAACGCCAAGCTTTATTAAGGTGACATTGAAGTTGTAATTGGACAGTGTCAATACTGCTTTGACAGTATTACATAGAAAACAAGAACTTGAATTTATATAGCACCTTTCAAAAGCCTTGGGATATCCCAAAGTGCTTCACAGACAATTACTTACTCCTTGAAGTTTCATAGAAAGTTAGTGATACAGAGGCAGCCTTGTAATGATAGTTACGGGGAAGTATGAGAATAGTTCCCCAACCTTGCCATCTTTGCAGGTCATTACTTGTTGTCCTTGTGAAATAAAATATCATCAACTCTTCACAATTATTTCTGGCGGCTGACGATGTGGTTACAGCTGTTGAAAAGAAACTGCATCAGATAACAGCACAATAGATCTTGAAATCAGTGCCAGCAGCTGCCAATATAATGTACTTTTTAGTAGCACAAGTTCTGATTTAATTGTCTCCATTCAAATTACACTGTTGTGCCTCATATTGAACAAGTCTGCAAGACACCATGATTCAACGACTCAAATGTGCCAGATGCTTCCTACACTGAGATAACAGCGGAATTCACCACAGCCTTAATTCGGCAAATCTCAACTGATGCCCTCCTGACAAGTGGAACATTTTCTGCATGTCTCGTGTAGCTATGTAGTGCAACACTCCCCAACCGTTGACAGAGTACAGATGCACTTTTACTTCAATGACGTGACGGTGCAGTTGAAATTGTTGGGTGCATTTGGACAGGGCTCCGTGACTAAAAGGAACTTGGCAGCTGCTCCATGAAGAACACATTTATTTAAACACCAGGAATTTGGAAGTGATCGTTGGCAATTGCTTCAAGCCATCATTGAAAGAACAGAGAGCTAATGCAGCGAGATGCGATCATTCCCATCCTCTCCGGCACAGGCTGCACAGATGCCAATGTCATAACACCATGTTATTTCATGGATTGCTCCCTTCAACTCCCATAATAAATAGAAGTAGGACTTTATCACAGTCAGTGCAGCATCCACTTTGAATGAAAATATCACTAGAAACATGATACATTTCTCATAAATTAGTAAAAGTTTATAGATTAATAAATTAGACATGACAAGAGGTCCATAAAAACAATTAAAGGGCTGGATGGTGTCCCTATTGATAGATTATTCCAGTTTAACAGATTGGGGAGAGCCACGGACTTGAGTTTAAACTTTTTAGGGGTGCGGGTAGACTGGATGCTGGGCAGATCTTTCCTCAGAGAGTATCGTGACTCTGGAATGCATTGCCAGCTGGTTTTGTGGGTACTGACTCTCTGTTTGCCTTCAAGAGGGAGTTGGACTGGGCAGAGATCACATCATATGGAGCTGTCTATAGATAACACTTGGTCTGGGTGATATCCTGGGCTGGTTTGATGGCCTGAGGTGGAGGGAAGGGAAGGAGGGGTGTCAGAGAAGTATTTATCAGGATTGACCTGACCTCATTGCCCAACAGGTTGGTACAAGTGGAGACGATGAATGATTTCAAAGGAAAATTGGATGGGCACTCGAAGGAAAAAAATTGCAGGGCTACGGGGATAGAGCTGGGGAATGGGGTGGACTGGATTGCTCTACACTAGCATCACATAGACTCGATGGGTTGAATGGCCTCCTTCTGCGTAGTGATGACAATAACTCCATGACACCATTTGCCTTATTGGCCCTTGGCTTTTTCTCTTTGCCTTTCCCAGGAGATCACATGGCTAAGAGGGTGATGGCTAAACATACGCATCTTGATGCTGCAATCACCAGGAGCTGTAAGATTTCCTGATGTACAAGCTGATCTTTTCCTGCCATTCAATTTTATATGTTTGTGTGATTAAAGGCAAACATTGGCTGTATCTCTCTGCTACGGCAAGTGAACAATTTAGAATCACTAATTCTAGATTTTAAAATGAATCCTGAATGTATCAACTGCATGTTCACTGCACTCTTGTTGCATTTTCAGAATATATAAGATGATAAAACCTTTGTTTCCAGTGTGCTTTCAAAGGGGATGAGTTTTGCAAATTCATTATCTCTATCTGACTTGATTGGGATTGGAGATATGAGTTTAGACCTTTGGCACCCCCTCTGGTCATTCCTGTAAGTGCAGGCCTTTTTTGTCCAAAAAACACTTATTACAGAAAACGTGTGTCATTCAGTTTTTTAAAACCTTTTTTCTGGTTCATCATTCATTGTCCCATTGGGGTCATGTCAGTCAAGATATGTGCAGGAACTTGTTCCTAGCTTTGCAATGAAGGTCATTCTGGGGCTTTCGTCCTGACCTCCAGCATCAATTGTAAAGAACTCATGGGTGGAATTTAATGCCTCTCCCCATCACCCCGGAGATGAGTTCAGAGGTGGGGGTGACTGTGTAATTAGGCTGGAGGGTGCGGAGTGGAGATCCCGCCACCTTACTGACTCCCCCAATCAAGCTCTGGGTGGGAAGGCTTTCCTGTCCATAAGCCAATTAAGGTCCTTAAGTAGGCAGTTAAGGGCCTCATCCCACCTCCGCTGGGATTCAACAAGCAGCAGCGGGGGATTCGCCATCCAGGACAACTGCAAAGCAAACCCTGAATTGGGAGGGGAGCCCCACGAGATGCCAGCCCCATGCCCTTGGCCCCTCTCCCCATCCTCGCTGGTTCCCCCCCCTCCCAGGGTCTCCCATCCTTCCTCACTTACCTCTGTTCTATGGCTCCATCGTTGATCCATGGTGAATGCCTGAGTGCTGTACCAGCAGTGGCCACTAGTACCACTACTACCAGTGGCACTGGTGGTACTGGGGAGCTGCTGGCTTGTTTGGCTGGCAAATCTCCGGTGTGGGATTTGGATGATTCCATGGGATGCCCAATGCTGTGCAGGGAGGTGTCCCATTGGGACTAAGTCCCATCAAGCCTCTGGAATATGGCAGGGTTGTCACTAGCTTTCAGGCAGATGGACGCTCCCCCCCCCTCCAACCCAAGCTATTAATTTCTGCCCAAGGACTTCTTTGTCACTAAGATTGAGCCCATTCATTCAATTCCTCTTCCACTCCCCCCCCCACCCCCTTACCCCTAGCCAAACAGGCCAAGCCTTCTCTAGGTTCCAACAACAACAATGACAGCAACTTGCCAGGAAGGAAAGTTGGGTGGTCAGCAGTTTAGTGGGAAGAGCGTAAAGGAGCAGGAAATGGGTCACATTGACAAGATGAATTCAGAGGCAGCATGAGGGGAGATACGATGATACTAGAGAAAGATGTGAGTTCAGACTTTGGGCACAGAGAACTAAATATTGGGAAGACCCACCCATTGCCTTTAGTCCCTGCCACCGACTCCGTACTCTCCTTGACAACTGTCTGAGGTTGGACTGGACTGTTCACCAATTTGGTGTCGCATTTGATCCCGAGGTGAACTTCTGAACACACATCCACACCATCACCAAGACCACCTATTTCCACTTCCATAATACTGTCCAACTCCATCCCTGCTGCAACTCATCTGCTGCTGAATTGTTCATCTGTGTTATCACTGGACTCAACTATTCCAACACACTCCTGGCCAGTCTCTTATCTTCCCCCTTCCATAAACCTATGATCATTTAAAACACTGCTGCCCATATCCTAACTCACACCAAGTCCCTTTTAACCCATCATCCTGTGCTCACTAACCTACATTGGCTCTTGGTTAAACAACGTCTTGATCTAAAATTTTCATCCTTGTTTTCAAATCCCTCCATGGCCTCACACCCCCCACACCTGCTATCTTTGTAATCTTCTTCAGCCCCTACAACACACTGGGATCTCCGCGCACCTCCAATTCTGGCCTCTCCAATTTTAATTGGTTCCCCAGTGGTGGCTATATCTTCAGCTGCATAGGCCTAATCTCTGGAATTCTCTCCCTAAAGCACTCTGCCTCTCTTTAACCCTTTAGGATGCTCCTTAAAACCGACTTCTGACTAAGCTTTTGGTCACCTGCCTAAACGTCTCCTTAAATGGCTTGGTGTCAAATTCAATAACGCTTTTGTGAAGCATCTCCCAAACTCAGAGCTGTAGCTATTCATTTGTATTAGCTTCAAAGCCTTTTCTGGTCCAATCTGTGGTTCCTAATTTTTCCAGTGTCCTTGCCTCTCCCCTTCAATGCAACAAACTAACATACTTTCAAAAGCCTTGCATTAAAAAATATTTTTTAAAGATATTGAGTTAGCATTTTACTAAATTAAAACTTCTATTTAAATACAACTTGATCAGTCACAGCATAAATTTTCAGTAAAATTGTGAATAATTGATTGACTTTCATGGAAGAATGTGAGATTTTCAAGAGAATGCTGCTTTATAGAGAGGATAGAACAGAATTGTTTGAATGACCAAAAGGATAGAAAGTTATCACAAAACACCAGTACAGCACTCTAATTTAATATGTTGCTGAATATTCAAATGAGAATAATAATGACTGCAGCAACTTGCATTCAGGTATCGTTTTTTGAGATTGTAAAATGCAATTTATATTTAAATGTTGAGCCACAGCAGGATTGGCAATTGTAATCAGAAATATTCGTGAAAACCTTAAAGTGCATTGAGATTTGTATGGAAAAATTGTTTACTAGTCTAATCAAAGTAAAGTATTAGGACATATGATGCTATTAGACTTTACTTAGAGTATGTGAGTCAGGCATTCAGGGTAGGTATCAAGATCAAATGTGTTTGTTAAAGTGTATAACATGGAAGCAAGATTGAGTGGGAAGAATTGTTGGCAGGACAATTATGATGAAAGCAATGCACCATCATGCCTCAAATAGGAAGATTTATTTCATACATCATTTTGAAAGGGCATTGCGGCTTGAATGCCCGTCATGTATGATAAACAATGAAAGAACTGAAAAACTGTGTCAACACCAGGCCTAGGCCAACTTTTTTATATTCTTTCTTGGGATGTGGGTGTCACTGGGAGGGCCAACATTTGTTGCCCACCCCAAATTGCCCTTGAACTGAGTGGCTAGCTAGGCAATTTCAGAGGGAACTTTAGAGTTGACCAAATTTCTGTGTGACATGTAGGCAGATTTCCTAAATGACATTAGTGAACCAGATGGGTTTTTTTTTAACAACAATTGTTAGTTGGATGGTTACCATTACTGAGACAATCTTATATTCCAGATTCAGTCCCCAGATATTAAATGAAGTTAAATTCCACCAGCTGCCATGGTGAGATTTGAACCCATGTGCCCAGAGCATTAGCCTGGGCCTCTGGATTATTGATCCTACAACATTACCATTACTCTACCATCACCCCATACGGTAGACTGACAGGCAATACTCAGTAATGTGCAGACTGGAGCAATCTATTTGGTAAATGGCACCGTTGGGTAGTCTTATCTTGGCACTTCCATATCATGTGCTGTCTTCTTCCAGATCAATTCCTGTGTTGAGAGGAAAGTGTTCACACAGGTTACCAGCTCCTGCCAAATGCTGTTATCTGGGGAGGATTTCCTGGAGTCCCAATTCTCCTTTCACCCTCTAACAGCATCTCGAATTTGCCAGCTATCGTTTGCCCAGGTGTTATTTTTCCTGCCTCCATATTTGTTTTGCTTTTTTTTTTACATCAGCCACTTTTTTTTCTATATCTAATCTTGGGAATGGCTGAGGAATAAATGGCAAGTCTATGAAAAGGCTGAAACTGTCCTGTTAATTGAGGCAGGTAAAGGCTAAGATTATAAACTTTAAGATTACGCATTAATTTCCTGCACCTGCCCTGCCCCAGGTCCAATTCAGACAATGAACTTGACATTCATAGACTAGTATTATTCAATAAAAAGCACTGATTAGTCATGGGTGTGGTTGATTGTAGCAGAAAACACCTCACACACACACAGAACACATTTACTTTATGTGTATGTTTGCTGAATAAACATCTCCCACCATTCAGTAACCAAGGAAGGAAATGACTCAACAATAAATAAACACTTGCACTCTGCTTTTCCTCTCACCATTTTACCAACAAATGCACAAAAGGGTTTAAGTTCACATACGTATATGACTTTTGAGATCATGTGACCAATGACAATCTTTTTCTAATTATTCATTTGTGATTCACAAACACAATTCATCACATCTGGATATATTGGACAGCACTGCCCTAGGGTGACTCAATGGGCTGACTCTGGAAAATCTATTGGCATCAGTCCTGCATAATTTCAGGGAGCACAAAGCTCCCTGGTGTCACCACCAAGACAAGGAAATCTGCCCCTGTGTAATAAACTCATGCATATTTCACTTCCCAATTAACCTGGATGTACCCACATTCACTGAAATAAACAATCACTGCAAATAACACCCCAGAACTCCAAAGTGTATGAGTCTCTGTTCACTAATATTTGTTGAATGGCCTGAGTATGTAACAGTTTTCCTGCTTTTTACAAATGAAGGAACCAATACATCCTTGATTTTTTTAAACAATGTCACCAGCGCCAGCAGTGTATTTTAAGTGATAGTTTAAGAGCATTAGTTAGTGGTTGCTGCATTAACTTTCAAGAAAGTTAAACTAATTAAAATCTTCTACTCTTTAAATCTTAAATGGCACTAGGCGTAAATATTCTAATGTCTGCCAAGAATCATTGCTATTAGGCATGTATGTGTTTGGATGTCTGTGCGTGTGCCTGTATGTTCTGGGGGATGAGGATTAGTAATTAATAGTGTTCTTCTAGCATTTTGGTCCTCCCCCCACAAAATATACTTTATTCATAAAATTTGTAAAGGTATTTTACAATACAATTCAGGTGTGACAGTACATAAAACACGATAGATCAATTGGCTAAATACAATACATGGTACTCTAGGCTGTCTAACTTCACTTAAAGAGCAGGTTACTGCTGCATTTACATTGCCTTTAAACATAGCCCATGGGGTTACACATATGTTCCAAACCTTCAGTGTGCTATGGCATGAGAGCTCTGAGAGGTGGCATTTCCCCATTGATCGCTGCACCAAGACTCAATGTGTCCCTCAGTAGTCCTGGGTCTTTGGATGTGCTGGTCTGCTGAACTCCATCATGGACAGCTCCTTACAGTGAGGCTCCAGAGGCTTGAGCACAAAGTCCAGGCTGATATTCTAGTACAGTACTGAAAGGGTGCTGTACTATCAGTGTTGTCAGCATTTGGATGAGACATTAAATTGATGCACCAGCTGTCCTTTCAGGCAGATGTAAAAGATCCCATGGCACTGTTAAGCTCCTTACAGTCATTTGGTCAAGGAGAAGACCAGAACTTCACTGTCACTGGGTCAAAATCCTGGAACTTTTTTCCTAACAGCACTGTGGGTGTATCTACACTACATGGACTGCAGTAGCTCAAGAAGGCAGCTCACCACCACCTTCTCAAGGGCAATGAGAGATAGGCAATAAATTCTGGCCTAGCCAGCAACTCCCACGTCCCTTGAAAGAATATTTTAAAAAATAAGCTAATCTTTACTCAGTTTTCAATTTATTCACAGAGTAAAAGTGTGTAACTCCTAACTTGACTCCCCACACCAGTGTCAATTATATGTGCTCAAGTAATCATCCATCAATGCCCTCCACCTGTATATATTTAACCTTAATATAAACAATTAACAGACACTATTTGAAGAAAAATTTGGAGTGTACTCTGTATCCTAACCAATATTTATCCCTTAATCAACATCAATAAAACAATGATTATCTGATAATTATCACTTGGCTGTTTGTGGGAGCTTGCAAATGACAGCCCTATGTCCTACATTACAACAGTGACTGCACTTCAAAAGTACTTAATTGGCTGTAAAGCATTTTGGGATGTCCTATGTTTGTGGAATATGCTATATAAATGAAAGTCTTGCTTTTCCTCATAAAGGATCTTGTTATGATCCGTGTAGAGACCATTAACTTTGAAAGAGAAATTTGAAAATCCTGTGATTAAATAAAGAAAGTATTCCACAGGATTCCATAGTTTAAAACAAATTAATTTTTACAATTACAAGAGACAAGTAAAGCAAACACTACCAAATAAACACTGTCTTAGGTGAATACTTATACTTAATATCAAAAAGCATAATAAAACACAACCACATATCCTTTAGATTACAACTCTCAACTGAACTTCCCCTTTTCCTTATAACTTTCTCCCAGGAAGTCTTTGGCTACCTAGCAAACTTTTGAAGGTTGCTCATGTCCTGGGACCAAGTCAAAGTGCCCCATCTCTCAGGAATTCACTTCGATTTCTTCTCAATGTTCCAGCTATTCTCTGAGGTATGAAATTTCATGGGGGTTTCTTCTATTAGCTTTTGGTTAAGTTTCTTAATATTTCCAATATTCCAATATCCAACATTTCTTAAGCACCTTACGGCCGTAGACATCTCAGCTCGAGCGTTTGCTTCTCTGCAATCTTGCTTATTACCTCCACCTCAGAAATACCCCTGATTTCTAACAGCCCTTTGTTTCTGGTCTACAGTTACCCCTCCCCACCTCCTTATTAGATAATAGTAGTATTAGTTTTGGTTTAGTGGTAGGACTTTTGAGGAAAACAGGCATACAAGAAAAACTCCTGCAAATGATCACAATTCTTTGGGCACGTATTTAGGATAGAGAAACTATAATATGTGGTAGTTACTGGAAAAACTGAAGGTAGCAGAGCAAGAGGGCGACAAAAGGAGGAAATACACTGCCAGCTTATGAAGCAGAACAGGTACAAGATTTGAGAACAACACCAAAATATTCATCTGTCCATCTCAAGAGACGATGGACTGCGCCCAGAGGGTATCTCACTTCTGGATTGAACATCGTCTGTTGTGGCTGTACATGCCGATTTGTGAGTGGCAGTCCCTTCCACAGCTGGCACAGATGAATAGTGTTGGCCCGAGGTCGACTGATGTTTTTTCCTTCTGGCGGGCTCTCATTTCCACTACCTGGTCATTTCTCTTGCTCTCTGCTTTTTCCACGCCCTTCCTGACCGCTTGTCTCCAGGCACTTCAGTCAGTAATGAGGACTTCCCATGCATCAACTCCTATCCCAGTCAGCTTGCGGTCTCATTTGCAGCCATCCTTGTATCGCAGACGTGGGCGAGCCTGTTGGTCCCATGCTAATAGCAAGTTCGCCATAAAACATGTCTTTTGGAATGCGGCCATCGTCCATTCCGCTCATATGAACCAGCCAATTGAGTTGCCGCTGACTCAAGAGGGTAAACAGGCTGGGGATCCCTGCACGCTGGCGTACTTCCATATTCGGCACTCTGTCCTGTCAGGAGATGCTCAATATTCATCTGAGGCAGTGGAGGTGGAAGCTGTTCAGCTGCTTTTCTTGCCTTGCACAAGTTGTCCATGCTTCGCTGGTGTAAAGGAGAGTGATGAGAACACAAGCCTGGTACACGCAGAGCTTTGTTTTTTTCGGATACTTTGCTGTTGGCCCACACTCAACTTCTCATATTTGACATGACAGCTATGGCCTTGGCAATCCTGGTGCTGATTTCAGCATCAAGGGACAGGTTGCTGCTAATTGTTGATCCAAGGTATGTGAAGCTCTTGGGAGGCCTCCAGAGTGAGGTTGGCGTTGTTGATGGAAACTGGAATGTCTATGACCTAGACCATAACTTTGGTCTTCCTGACATGGATTGTTGGTCCTAACACCTTGTTGGCCAGGGAGAACCAATCTACAAGCTGTTGCAAGTGAACTTCAGTACGGAATGCCAGCGCGGCATCATCATTTGATTACCTCAAATTGTCAAGATTTGAAAACAACACCAAGATGTTCATAGGATTATAATAGGAGCAGCAGTAGGCCATTTAGCCTCTCAAGCCTGTTTCGCCATTCAGTAAGATCATGGCTGATCTGATTGTGGCTTTAACTCACTTTCCTGCCTGTTTACCATAACCCTTGACTCCCTTATAGATCAAAAATCTAACCCAGCCTTGAATATATTCAATGGTCCAGCCTCCATTGATCTCTGTAAAAGATAATTCCAAAGATTAACAACTCTCAGACAGAAGAAATTCCTCTTCCATTTTAAATGGGAGACCCTTTATTTTGAAACTGTGCCCCCTAGTTCTAGATTCCCCATGAGGAGAAACATCCTCTCAGCATCCACCCTGTTAAGCCCCCTCAGAATCTTACATGTTTCAATAAGATCACCTCTCATTCTTCTAAACTGCAATAAGTATAGGCGCTATCAAGGACCATGCAAGTTGGAGAGCCATGATCACCGATGTTGTAAAACATGACACCTGAAGAAGAGTGATAGGACCCTTGCTTCTGAAACAGGAGGCTGTGGATTTGAGCCCCATTATAAGGCAATACTGGGGAAATGCTCTGTTGGAGATGCCATCTTATTGATGAGATATTAGATCAAAATCATTCTATTTGTCAGATTAGTGTAAAAGATCCCATGGTACTTCTTGAAGAAATGCAGGATAGTTCCACACAGAATTCTGGTCAACAACGATTCCTCAATCAACATCACCGAAATGGAATAACTGGCCATTTAGCTCACTGCCCTTTATGGGACATTGCCTACATAACCACAGTAACTACACTTCAAAATAATTAATTAGCTATGGGGGTAGTGGACTGGCTATATGGGAATCAGGAGATTTCTCAAGTGCTCCTCCCCTTGTGATTGGTTCCATTGAGCATCATTGCACTACTTTTTTCTGTGAGAATCTCAGATCCTTTCTGGTAAACCAGTCTAAACCCAAATTGGCACTGAAGTGTTTAGGATGTCCTGAGGATTTGAAAGGAGTTACACAAATGTAGGCTTCAGTTTCTGTGCTTTAGAGCTGCAAGGGGAAGACAGTGGCATAACGGTAATGTCACTAGACTAGTAATTCAGAGGCCCAGGGATGTGGATTCAAATCCCACCACTGGTGGGATTTTAAATTCAATTAATAAAATCTGGAATATAAAGCTAGTCCAAGTAATGGTGACCATAACAACTATCAGTGATTGTTATCTGGTCCACTAGTGTGTGTTAGGGAAGGAAATCCTACATGTGAGTCCAGACCCATGGCAATTCTTGAAACGTTAACTCCGTTTCTCTCTCCACAGATGCTGTCAGACCTGCTGAGCATTTTCTGTTTTTATTTCGGATTTCCAGCATCTGCAGCATTTTGCTTTTACCACAGCAATATGGATGACTCTAAACTACCCTCTGAAATGGCCACTCAGTTCAAGGGCAATTAAGGATGGATAATGCTGACCTTACCAGTGACGCCCACATTCCATGAAAGAATAAACAAAAAGGCAAAGCAACCTTGTTTTTGGGGATTCTAAGAACTAAAACAATATGACATTTCAATACAGCACTCTCCACAATGACCTGGGGGGATCTCTATAGGAACTATCAATAATGTGTACTAATCACAGGATGCACTGTGGCAACTCGTCAAGGCTTCTGCTAGTGGCACCTCCCAAACCCGCAATTTCCACCACCTTAAGTGACAATAGCAGCAGGGGCATGGGAAGATCATGACCTTCAAGCCATTCACCATCCTGACTTGTACTTATTTTGCTATTCTTTAATTCCAGATCCCATCCTCCCTCTCAAGTGCATGTAAAAGATCCCACAGCACTATTTGAAGATTAGAGGAGTTCTCCATGAGTCCTGGTCAATACTTATCCCTCAATTATTATCTGAAACAGATTATCTGGTAATTTGTTTCCTTGCTGTTTGTGGGATCTTGCTGTGTGCAAATTGGCTGTCCTGATTCATACAGCAGTGACTTCTGCATGGCTGTAATATTTTTGGCTGACTTACTTGTACTTTTGATCAAAACTTGTGGTTGAGATTGCTTTGAAACCCATGGGAAGCACTGGCAGTTTAAAAAAATATAGAACCTTGTTGGCTGTTTGGAGCTGCTGGGTGGTTTTCATGACAGATGAAGAGAGTCACTGATAAAACATCTCTCGGGTATAAAAAGTCATAAAATGGGTTGTAACCAGTAAACAGACATGTTTAAAAGCTGTGCTCTCAGGGCCAGAAGGTTGTGCCTTCCCCCTTTTTTTCAAAAGTACTTAATTGGCTTCGAAATGTTTTAGGATATCCTCACTCAGACTGTGAGAGGGACTATTAAAGGTGTCAAGTCAGAACTTTGCAGAAGTTTTACATACAGGAAATACCTAGAGCCATCAGGTCAGAGAACACAGAGATAAGGGATTGATACATTTTGAAAAATGTTAATTCAGTTGGACTTAAGTACTTTGAGAGTTGAAACTTACATTGATGGGTGATATTTCCTTCTGAAATGTAGGGAAATGAGAAGACATGTTTATTTATACGCTTTATCCAATACATTGCCTTTAATTCTCCAAAAAACAATTTGTAAAAAGTCAGAAACTTAAGAGAAAAAAGCAAAAAACTGCGGACGCTGGAAATCCAAAACAAAAACAGAAACAGAAATACCTGGAAAAACTCAGCAGGTCTGGCAGCATCGGTGGAGGAGAGCACAGTTGACTTTTCGAGTCCTCATGACCTTTCAACAGAACTAAGTAAAAATAGGAAAGGGGTGAAATATAAGCCGGTTTAAGTGGGGGTGGGGGGGGGGGTGGGGAGGAGTTGTTGGGACAAGCAGCCAGTAATAGGTGGAGATAACCAAAAGAAGTCACAGACAAAAGAACAAAGAGGTGTCGAAGGTGGTGATATTATCTAAAGGAATGTGCTAATTAAGAGTGGAAAGCAGGAAAGACAAGGTACAGATAGCCCTAGTGGGGGTGGGGGAATACTAAAAGGTAGAGATGAACAATGGGTGGAAATACATTTAAAAATAATGGAAATAGGTGGGAAAAGAAAAATCTATATAAATTATTGGAAAAAACAAAGAGGGGGAAGAAACGGAAAGGGGTTGGGGATGGAAGAGAGAGTTCAAGATCTAAAATTGTTGAACTCAATATTCAGTCTGGAAGGCTGTAAAGTGCCTAGTCGGAAGATGAGGTGCTGTTCCTCCAGTTTACGTTGAGCTTCACTGGAGCAATGCAGCAAGCCAAGGACAGACATGTGGGCATGAGAGCAAGGTGGAGTGTTGAAATGGCAAGCGACAGGGAGGTCTGGGTAATGCTTGCGGACAGACCGAAGGTGTTCTGAAAAGCGGTCACCCAGTCTGCGTTTGGTCTCTCCAATGTAGAGGAAACTGCATTGGGAGCAACGAATGCAGTAGACTAAGTTGAGGGAAGTGCAAGTGAAATGCTGCTTCACTTGATAGGAGTGTTTGGGCCCTTGGATGGTGAGGAGAGAGGAAGTGAAGGGGTAGGTGTTGCATCTTCTGCGGTCACATGACTTGAATTGTTTTATTGTTCTATGGTCATAAAATGTGTGTGTGTGTGGGAGACTCAAAAAGAAGGACTGATAAAGATCTTGAAAGCATTTGTGACAGCCACGAGGGATAGAAAAGTACTGAAGGCTTTCCAACATACAGGCATTGTCAAGGAATGTAGAATATTGTGGTTTGAACAAAGAATTAGACACCACATTAGCTTAAGGGTGATTTCGATAGGACAAGATGATCTTGTCAATGAAATATCCTGCTCACCTTGAAAAGAATGGTGTAAGAATCATTGTGAAAGATTATTTGATGTGTAGCCAAAGCAGTTTGGTCAGCTGCTAGAAGGTACGATTGGCAGGGACTGATCATTGAATGATTGTACTTAAGATTTCTTGTAACTTATTTGTGAATAATGGGTTATTGTAACAGATGGTATTGTATTGTTCAAATCTAGTAAAGACAGGAGTGTTAAATTTGAGTTTTGAGTGTTGTCTCATTATTTCTGATAATTCTCATATCCAAGCAGTAACTTGTCAGGAGTAGAAGGTTAAGTCTTACACTTTGCTTCAAAAGTATTTAATTGGCCATAAAGTGCTTTGGGACATTCTCAGGCTGTGAAAGGTGCTATATAAATGCAAGTTCTTTCCCTTTCTTCATCATTGCCAGGCCAAAATCCTTTAACCCCCAAGCAAACAGCGTTGTCGCAGCACCTTCATCACATGGACCACAGCGGTCCAAGAAGGCAGCCCATCAACAACTTCTGAAGGGGGATGGAGATGGTGAGTGGCAGGGTGTACAACAAATGCAGACCTTGCTACGTAATAAAAATCAGGAAGCTCGAAAATTTCCCAAAACCCAGAGCCTGTTTGGTGGGTGATTCAGGTATTTACTTGCAAGGGACATGGTGCTGGTGGACAGAGGTCCCCTGCCAGATGTACTTATAAAATGCAATTTGTTTCCTATTCACAGGGGAGATGGTGGTATGGTGGTAATGTCACTGGACTAGTAATCCAGAAATGCAGGCTAATGTCATGGGATCAAATTCCACCATGGCAGCTGGTGAATTAATAAAAATTTCAAATATAAAGCTAGTCTCAGTAATGGTGACCATAAAAGCACCATCAATTGTCCTGAAAACCCGTTTGGTTCACTAATGCCCCCTTGGGGAAGGAATCTGTCATCCTTACCTGGCCAGACCTACCTGCAAGTCCAGACCCACAGCAACATGATTGACTCTTACCTGCTCTCTGAAATGACCTAGCAATAGGGGATTGCCAACTGTGATTAAACATATTCCCGGAAGTTCCATTACATGACTTGCCCCCACACTCTAGCCATTAGTCGGCCAACACGTCCATCCTTGTGACGCACTGTCTTCCTATGTCAATTTGAAAGCAAAAAGACTTATTACACAACTGGATGATGCTTGACCGTCAGCCAAACAGCCTTTTCTCCACATTTTCAGTATTTTTATATCTGGTAATGAGAAAAGCTCAAAGAAAATGACAAAAAAACTTATTTAATGTCCTGATGATTTTTCTCCAGGATTACACACAGCAGTGTCCTGGAGATTGATCTTCAATTCCTGGAGACTCCAGGGCATTCCTGGAGGGTTGACAACACTACCACTCAGTTCATGGGCAATTAGGGATGGGCAACAAATGCTGGCCTTGCCAGGGAAGGCCATGCCCATGAAAGAATAAAAAAAAGACAACAGTACAAAAATCACTAAGGACCAAAGCTAAAAAGAATTGAACACTAAGATAAAAGCAAAAAACTGCGGATGCTGGAAATCCAAAACAAAAACAAAAATACCTGGAAAAACTCAGCAGGTCTGGCAGCATCTGCGGAGAGGAGCACAGTTAACGTTTCGAGTCCGTATGGCTCTTCAACAGAACTTCAAAAGAAATGAACACTTGGCAATGCATGGACGCCCACATCTACAAGGTGCACTGCAGGAACTCACCAAGGTTCGTTCAACACACCCTCCAAACCCACGACCACCACCATCTAGAAGGACAAGGGCAGTAGACACATGGGAACACCACCGCCTGCAAGTTCCCCTCCAAGTCACTCACCATCCTGACTTGGAAATATATCACCGTTCCTTCACTGTCACTGGGTCAAAATCCTGGAGCTCCCTCCCTAACAGCACTGTGGGTGTACCCACACCCCATGGACTGCAGCTGTTCAAGAAGGCAGCTCACCCCCACCTTCTCAAGGGCAATTAGGGATGGGCAATAAATGCTGGCCTGGCCAGCGAAGCCCACATCCTGTGAATGAATAAAAAATCAAACCCATGAAAGAATAAAGGAAAAGAAAACAAAACTAAAATAATAAAAAGTGATGTTGTGTGATAGTGAGGAGCTGAGTTTTGATGTGAAGGAGTTAATGAGAATGTGGAGAAGCTGGGCTAGGGGCTGTCTCTCTCTCTCTCCCTGGCTCCTCCCTTCCCTTCCCTTCCCTTTCAGGCGGATCCAGTCAGACTCGGAGCCGGCCTCTTGCTGCTGCCAGGCGGTGGCTCACACCATCCTCAGGCCGGCCTCTCCCTCCCTCCTCCAGCCCCCGCCATGCTCAGGCGGATTTTACAGAGGGTGAGTGACCGGGGATGGGGCTGAAGGCGCTGCTTCCACCCCCCCCCCGGGCAGCAGGAGGCGGATTTGCTGCCGGCCCGGGGAGGGGAAGGGAAGGCGGCCTCTTCTGTGCTGGAGAGGCCGAGGCTTGAGTGAGGCCTGCGGAAGCCCAGAGTCCCCGCTCCCTCCCCCAGGACAGGCTGGACCCGAACCCCTGGCATTGGATGATGCGGGGTGGGGGGGGGGGTCCCCTGTCTGGTGGGCGGGGGTCCCCTGTCTGGTGGGCGGGGGTCCCCTGTCTGGTGGGCGGGGGGGGGGGGGGTCCCTGTCTGGTGGGCGGGGATCCCTGTCTGGTGGGCGGGGATGGGTCAATGTCTGGGGGGTGGGCCCGTGTCTTTGGGTGGGTGTGGGCTTGTGTCTGGGGGCAGTGGGCAGGGTGGTGGGTCTGTGTCTGGGCGGGTCCGTGTCTGAGGGGTGGTGGGCGGCGAGTCTGTCTAGGGGGTGGTGGGTGGGGGCGATGGGTCTTTAGGGGCAGTGGGCCTGTGTCGGTGGGGGGGGTTGGGGTTGAGGGGTAGGTGGGTGGGGGGCGGGGTGGTGGGCCTGGGCGGTGGGTCGGTGTATGGGGGGCAGTGGGTGGGGGCGGTGCGTCTGGGGTGCGGTGAACGGGGCGGTAGGTCTGTGTCTGGGGTGTTGTGGGTCTGTGCCTGGGGTGTGATGTGCGGGTACAGTTGTTCTGTGTCTTGGGGGGTGGGGTTTGTGGGCATGTGTGTGGGTGATGGGGGGAGGGATGAGGGTCTGGGTAATGAAGGGGAGTCTTGTGGGTCTGTGTCGGGTAATTCTAGCATAACCTGCTAGTACCTGAAATGATTGCTGGTTTTCTCCCCCTGCCCAGTTTCACTGTCTGTTGAAGTCGGTGGGTGGGTTTTGTAAATCTCTTACGAGTTAGGTTAAGCTACCCTCTGAGCCCTGGGATATTTCACAGATCTCCACACTTTAAGGGTTGTGCTGGGGATCCTTATAGTGTACTATGTTCTTTCTACTGTCAGTTTCCTACGTTTGACAGTTCTCTTGCTGTCTGGCATACAATGCAAGACAAATTACACAATAATGAGACAGTTTTGCTACAGGCAGCTTGACTATATTTTGGGAATTAAGACGTGTGTCCAGGAGTGTTAGAATTGGCAGAAGACGATGACGACGACAACTCTAAAAGAAGCTAGTTTGTTGCTGACGTCAATGCTGTATTATTGCTCCTGGTGCCAGTCTCTTCTCCATGTCACCGTTATTGTTCTCTTTTCAGATCACATAGAAACTTCTCAGAGTTTTTTTGTTATGTTATTTTTTTGTTGTTGTATTTACTTAAGAGACATGGCAATTCGTTAACAAACCAGTTTTCTGCTTTTTATTTTGTGTCGCATGTGACCATGTGGTATTTCCCTCGATTCTGAGTCAGGGTCATGGACTCAAGTTCCACTGCAGCAGCTTAGGTACAGAACCTCAGCTGGCAGTGCAATACTGATGGAGCGCTGTCCTGGTGGAGGGGTCACTCTCTGTATGCTGGCCTGGCAGAGGGGTCACTCTCTGGGTACGCTGTCCTGGCGGAGGGGTCACTCTTTGTATGCTGGCCTGGTGGAGGGTTCACTCTCTGGGTACGCTGGCTTGGCGGAGGGGTCACTCTCTGGATACGCTGGCCTGGTGGAGGGGCCACTCTCTGGGTACGCTGGCCTGGTGGAGGGGCCACTCTCTGGTTACGCTGGCCTGGCGGAGGGGTCACTCTCTGGGTACGCTGGCTTGGCGGAGGGGTCACTCTCTGGGTACGCTGGCCTGACGGAGGGGTCACTCTCTGGGAACTCGCTAAACCTCCTTCAACAGCACCTTCCAAACCCGCGACCTCCACCACCTAGAAGACACCACATAAATATAAGTTTATTCTTTGTGTTGCAATGGGCTGGTGTTCAAACGAGTCACTTCTGCTGCAATTGGGTTAGAATGACATGGGGTAGAAAGTGAGTGGGAAGCTTGACTGAGGGTTGAGAGGTGCGGTGAAGGTAGGATGTGAGAGATGCAACAGGAGAAGTTGCAAATCACAGGACAAATTCTTGCACTTTGTTACGTTATATTCATGAGACTAGATTTCACAAGTAGTTTAGTGAGGGTGCAGTTGAGGCACAGCAGTGATAACACCCTTGGACTGTGACATTTTTATCAACATGTTTTTGGTTCTGCATGCTGGTTTGCACAAATCCACTAAAACCCTTTGATGAGGGACCCCTCCTTTCTCTTCCCTGGGAGTCCGCTTCACTCGAGCCTGAGTTTGCTGCACTATGTGCAGTATAACTCCAGCCTGTCATTGCTGACGCACTCGATGGTTTGCTTCACACTGGTAGTCAGCACTGTGTCAGGAATGAGAAGTGTTTGATTTTGAGATTGTGGAGCTGGGCCCGTGGAAACCAACTAGTGCCCAGAATTGTTGTAATGTTGAATGGTCACTCGCACTATGTCTCCTGTGGCTAGCCAGTCAGTTTTCTCATTCCAATTCTGTGTGTGTGGCTGTTTAAATATTTCATAAACTGTTATTTGCAGAATATGATTAAAACGGGGCTTCACAGTGAGGGCATGTTACAGAAGTTGTCGATCTTGAAGGCAGAGTTTCTGTGGATCTGTGATGATGTGAGACCTGAGATTTTAAGCAGCAATTATGTGGATTAATTGAGGGGAGAACTGCCTCAATATTGCACTTTTCAATTGGGTTCACAGTCAGGTACAGGGCTATGTGGTGAATGTTGTTCTTTATCAACTGTTGGCAGTCCCATCAAATTTGCACCATGGAAACGGGCTACTCAGCCCAATGGGTCTATGCTACTATTTATGGCTCCACACAAGTGTCCTTCCACCTACTTCATGTACCCTATCAGCACATCTTTCTATTCCTTTCTTTCTCGTGTTTCTCTGGCTTCCCCTTAACTACATCTATGCTATTTGCTTCAACTACTCCGTGTGGTAGCAAGTTTCACGCTTTCACCATTCTCTGAGTAAATAAGTTTCTCTCAAATTCCCCATTGGATTTAATAGTGACTCTTTTATATTTATGACTGCTTGTTTTGGTCACCCCATAAATAGAAACATTGTCCATGTTGTTCCTATCAAACCTATTCATAATTTTAAAAACTTTTATTGAGTCATACTCTCAGCCTTCTCTTCGATAAAAGAGACCAAGCCTCTTCAGTCTATCCTGATAAGTATATCCTCTCAGATCTGACATCATCCCTGGAATGTTGTTTGCACCTTTCTGGTACCTCTTTGTTTGATTGGGAGAAGTGGAGGAATTTTTAAGTCAAGTTTTAGCACAGCTTAATTTAATTCCAGGCATGATGGTCTTCTCTTCTCTTCCCCCACCCTTCCCTTCCTGAAGCACCCACTCCTGTGTGGGTATGGTCCATCATGTTCGAAGCATCCACTTAAGCAACCATTCTTCACTATGGCTAAGCCTCATTATGCATTCTTGACTGAGCCCAGACATCCATTACCCTGTTAAAAGAGCTGTGTCCCAGGGAAAACATTGCTTGATTGACAGCTCTTGCTCTGTGATCTTTTCTGTTAATTGCACATGTTTATGTACATAAGTTAAAGAGTTGTCAAGTGCTTGCAGTTTCTGCTATTGATACTGTAAAGGATTTGGATGATTGACACTCTTGTAGGGCTGTAATAAAAACAACCATTTTAAGAAGGTAGAAAAAAAAATTTTTAAAGCTTTTTCACACATCCTTTTGTTACGATCATGCTCATTAGTTCTGTACCAAGTGTATAATAGGTGAATGGGCATGGAATTGCTGTAGCTTGGCATTGCAGATTTGAGGAGCCATGGCAGGTGGATGCAGGCATAGCTTGGCATGGAGGGTATGAAGGGCCATGGGTGGGGGGCTGGGTGGAGAGGCATTGCTTGGCATAGTGTGTTTGAGCTGGGGGTCATGAGGCAGCATGAGTTGGCATGGATGGGGTATGTGGGGTGTGTGTGGAGTGTTGGTGGGTGAGGGAATATGAGGGGTGAGGGCTAGAGGGCTGTTCTTTGTTTTGCTGTCATTATTTTAACTGGGACGAAGTCCCACAGCACCGAGATAGGCCTTTTAAACAACCCGCCTCAGCAACCAGCAGCCCCTGTGACTTCCTCTGACCCCTTTCCTATGATGGTTGGCTCGGCTGCTGTTAATGCCACACTCCCGCCATCCCGGAATGAAAATCCCGCATTTGCTGGCACTTTCTGCCACGGATTGTGGGCTGAGCCGGGAAATTTCTCAATTCCTGCCACCAGCCTCTAGGACGAAAATCCAGCCTTTCTCTTGCTGAGGACCAGCCTACCCTCTCAGATGGGTGGAAAAACCCCATGATAATACTTCAAAAAGAGGAGGGCGGTTCTCCCTGTTGTCCTGCCAGTAGTTATCCCTCAAGCAAATAGTGCAGTGGGATCTCTCACACCCTCGTGAGAGGATATAGCCAGTCCTTGGCTTAATGCTGTATCTGAAAGATGGCACCTCTGACAGTGCTGCACTCCCTTAGAACTACACTGAAGTGTCAGCCTGGATTATAAATGTTGGTGGGGAGTGTCATTTATAGTTCAAGTAAAACTAACTTGTTTATAATTGAAGTGAGTTGTAACTTTTCTAAACACGACTTTAAAACCTGACCGGTTTACATATTCCAACTGACTTATGCAGTATCTGTTGTGATGTTTGGAGTTCTGGTTGCAGAATGTTCACTTGTTAAAATTAACTGGGCGTTTCTTTAAAGAATTCAGTTAAATATTTCTTAACAGCCCTTAAACTTTAATCGTGAAGGAAGTGCCAATATTGTACTTCTAACAGAAACATTTTTATTTTTTGCATTTTGTTTTTTATTTTGGTGGGAAAATGACCAGGAAACATTTAGAAATTTAATCATTATGTTTAACCAATTCTTTCATTTATCTGATGCCTTCAGTGATCAAGTGTTCATTTAAGTGGAATTGATTAATATTTTACTTGCTGGTCAGTGCTAACTGTACAAAATGCTTGTTAAACTCAATGATTCCATTGCTCAAGAAGCAACAATACTGATCAAAATCTCTCTCCTAAAAGGAAGCATGGACTGCTGGTGAGGTGTGAGCCTCGGCTCAGTGGGTAACACTCTTGCCTCTTTAGCCAGCAGGTCCTGGGTTTATGTCCTACTTCAGGGATTTGAGCACAAGATCCAGGCTGATGCTCCAGTGCAGTGCTTAGAAGTGCTTTCTTTCAAATGAGACATTAAACTGAGGCCCCATCTTCCCTCTTGGATAGATGTGAGAGATCCCAGGAGCAGAGCAGTTCTCCCTGGTGTCCTGCCCAACTGAAAGGGATTATCTGGCCTTTATTCACGTTGCTGTTTATGGGGTCTCCTGCGCAAATTGGCTGCCAAGTTTCTTACACTTAAAAAGTACTTCAGTGACCCTAAAACACTTTGGGGTATTGGAGGTCATAAAGGCACTGTACAAATGGAGGTTTTTTTTGACAAATGAATTATCCATGAGCAATTGAGTTGTCGGACATTTTGGATTCCCACAGGAGGTGGTGGATAGAGTACTCTGCCCCACCATGGGGTGATTGGAGGTCTGCTTAGCTGTGAATGGTCTTTGGGTTGTAACTCTTTATGTTCCAAAACACTTAAACTAAATTAACCAATTCCGGGACAAGGCTTTGGATTGTAGTCATACTCGTGCAGTGAGCTGCCATGATTGACTGTTGGTGGAAGGTGAGGCACCACTCGCATCTCTGACTGTCCCCTTGGATCAGGAAGCCTGCAGCGGGGAGAACTTTTGGGAGTGGCGAGAGGGGTCGTTTTGGGCCTGCACAAACCTCTCCTGGGTTAGTCCAGTGTGAGTCACTTCCTGCGCTGGTGACGTTAGAGGATAACGCTCATTGACTCTGACCCAACAATGTTTTCCTTCTTTCATAGACGCCTCTCGGCTCTGCAGGTTCTGACCCGGACACCCCGGTAACAACAGCACCTGCTGTGGAAGTCAACGATGAAGGTGGTTCTGAGGTAAGTAACCGTGTTGCTATACATAGTAACTATACTATACATACACTTAAAATAAACTATACATACACTTCATTCTTCCAAAGTCAGCTGTCGAAGCATTTCTTCCCTTGCTGCAATAGACCTTCTGAAAGGGTTGAATTGAGGGCATCTGCACAGACCAGCCTTGTATGCTCTCAATTGCAGAAATGAGGGAGAATCTTAATTGAGGTGATCCAAAACGGTTAAAAGATTTTGCGGAGTAGATAGACTGAAACTATTTCCTCTGGGAGAGTCCAGAACAAGAGGGTATAATTTAAGATTACAGCGAAGCCATTTAGGAGTGATATTAGGAAGCACTTTCTATTTCATTTATTTATGGGATGTGAGTGTTGCTGGCAAGGCCAACAGATATTGTCCATCCCTAATTGACCATGAGAGGCTGGTGACCTAGGTTGTTGCCGGATGGTCCGACCAGTTTTATTCTTATTGATTTTTCTGTCGTGGGTTTGATCCAGTAGTTTCACACACAGGGTAGTGAAAATCTCGAATTCCTTTTCCCTCGAAAAGACTGGGATGCTGAGGATCTGCTGATAATTTCAAAACTGGGATTGATGGCTTCTTGTTTGACAGGGTTGTTTTAAGGTGGATAGATGGAGTTGATACAGGTCAGCCATAATCTCATTGAATGGTGGAACGGTCTCAAAGGGCTGTATAGCCTACCCCTGTTCCTTTGTTTCTTCAATCTAAGCATGAAGAAGGGTCGTTATTGTTGATTTATTAAAATTAGCACATTATATCATTTAAATCATTTTAGATACATTTCCTTTTGCTCTTGGAACCCGCCCTATGGCATTGACCAGTTCCCAGTTGAGAGTGAAGGTAGGCGGCAGGCTTACCAGGTCTGCTTGGGGAACAAGCACCAAGAGATGTACGAACAAAAGAAAACTGACACACTGGCACTCTGACGCAAAACCCGAAAATGCTAGAAATGCACCGTAGCTCAGTCTGCATCTGAGCAGGGATCAGGCATGTTAACACCTTGGGTGCGATGAACAAATATCAGAATAAAAAGGGAGAGAGTTGGGGAACAGGAATGATCCCAGTGGCATGGTTTGCAGTGTGTTTGAAAGAAACAAAGCATTAAAATGGTTAGATAGCTCAAGTCTTTATAGTAGGTGATACAAGGAATTCCGTACCAGGGAGAGAGACCAAGAAGAAATCGAAGCTGATGCAGTGAGGGATAAAACAGGGTTGGAACGGAAATGGACAAAAAGCAGGGTAGAATCTGAGCACCTGCAGGCAAGACCCTGGTGCAGACTCCTGCATGTTGAGACAGGTTCTAGTCCAGGTGTGTAAGAATTGACTGAGGTGGCTTGTCTCTATTTTACTTTCTCCCTTTAGGATGTGACTTACCCCTAAGAATGGCTTTGGTCAAGTTAAGGCTGTTAATCTATGTAGCAACAGGAGGAGGCTATTCAGCCCCTCAAGCCTCTTCCACCATTCAGTTAGATCATGGCTGATTTGTATTTTGTTTCCATTTACCCACTATTGCTCCGCATCCTTCAATACTGTTCCCAAAAAAAAGTCTATCAGACTTGGGACTTTCAGTTTTCAATCTCTCCACCATCCAGAGCACTTTGGGCGGAGAATTCTAGATTTCAGTTACGCTTTGTGAGTAAAAGTACTTCACGACCTCACTTCTGAATATCCTAACTCCTAACTCTAATGTTGTCATGCTAGCATGTGTTGCTCCTTCATTACACGACCCAAGGGGACAAAAATATTTACCTTTCAAGCTTTTTTTTTAAGCATGTCTTCAAAATTGAGTTTCATCTACTTATCTAGCGTGGTCAAACCTCTCTGTGTATTTTGTGTGTTTGGCCTTCAGAGCCATTGATGATGTTACAAGTTGCTGTGTTTGAACTTGCTTTTAATCACAACTATAATTCTGAAAGTTAACACTTTTTCCAGGGGTTCATCTGTCCAATCTGTATGCAATCGTTTCTAACACCAACTGAGCTGTTTGAGCATGACCGGAACGAGCACACTGTGGCAGACAGGAGCCAGCTAAATCCAGAAGCGGCCATTAGTGTGGGTTGCTTTTTTGTTGAATTCTCTCTGGGTGGGTGATGGTTGGTGAAATGGTGGTGGGTTTTCTTTCTGATGTGAAAGCCGTCCTGCTTTTTTTTTTGTTTTCCTGCAGTAGTGAGGAGCTGGCTTTTTTTCTGTCTGGTAGAGCACGCTTTATGCTAGCATGGTGATATATTGACTTTGACTACAATTGCAAAGTTTCCATCCTTCAGTAAGACGATTGGCTTAATATTTGGTGCAAATGAAGGCTGCTGGAATTCTTTATCCAAATAACGTGCCCCGCTGTGCAGTGTTTTTGTACCTCTTGATTTCAGCCAGGGGAGTGATGCTATATGCAAGCAGTAAGAATCAGTCCCTTTACTGTACTTTCCACTGTGCTACATAACAGAGAGATGAGGATACCTGTAGGCTTCAGGATGACATATGCAGAATGGTGAAATGAACAGAAGCGTGGCAGACGGAGTTTAACGTGGAGAAGTGTGAAGTGATTCACTTTGGGCAGACTTATCTGGACAGACAGTACATTATTAATAGCACGGTTTTGACAAATGTAATAAGCAGAGAGACCTTGGTGTCTATATATGCAAACCCTTAAAAAGGCAGGTCAAGATGATATGGTGATTAAAAAGCACATGGGCTACTTAGGTTTATGAACAGAGGAATAAAATATAAAAGCAAAGAGATCTTGCTAGAATTTTATTAATCACTAGTTAGGCCTCAGTTGAAGTATTGTGGACACTTCTGTGCCCCACACTTCAGGAAAGATGTAAAGGCTTTAGAAAAGATACAGAGGAGATTTATCAGAATATTACCAGGGATGTGGGATTTCAGTTATGAGGAGAGATTATAAAAGTTCGGACTGTTCTCCTCAGAACAGAAAATGTTAAGGGGAAACCTAATATAGGCTTTTTTAAGCTGTTGAGAGGTTTTGATAGTGTAGATTGAGTAAAACTATTCCCTTTGAGTGGGTTAATAAGCAGAGGTCAGAGATTGAAAATCGTTAGCTAAAGAGATAGATGGGAGATGAAGAGAAATATTTTCACTTAAGAATGTTGTTGGGAACTGAAAAGGCATGGAAGGCAGTTGGACAAGTCCATGCGGGTGAAGAATTTGAAGGGTTACAGGTTAAAAAAACAGATGTGGGACGAAACACAACTGCTTTTTCAAAGATCTAGCGTGGGTATGATGGGCCAAATGGCCTCCTTCTGTAAGCAAGTTTCTATAATTCCAGTGCCGAGCTGAGGATCAGTGGAAGGAGGGTTAGTCCGATCTAATTGACGTGTTTAAGATTGAAGGATATAATAGGATGGATCATGGAAATCTCGTTCCTCTGATGGGGGAGTCCAGAACAAGGGGACATAACCCTAACATTAGAGTTGAATAGTTTGGATTGAGTAGTAGATACAGTAGCATACTGGTAGTGATACTGGACTAGTAATCCAGAGACTGAGACTAATGTTTTGGAGATGAGAGTTCAAATCCCACCATAGTAACTGGGGAATTTAAATTCTGTTAATTAAATAAATATGGAATAAAAAGCTAGCCTGAGTAATGGTGACCATGAAATTACACCCATCTGATTCACCTGTGTCCTTTAGGGAAAGAATTCTGCCATCCTTACCTGGTCTGGCCTCTGTGTGACTCCGGACCCACAGCAATGTGTTTGATTCATAACTGCCCTCCCAAATGCCACTCACCACCTGCTCAGACAATTGGGGATGGGGAATAAATTCTGGCCTTGCCACTGATGCCCACGTCCTGTGAATGAATTTGAGAAAATTATCAAGAAACACACAAAGGGTCGTGGAAAAATGGAACCCCCCCCCCACACAATGGCAAGTGAGTCTAAACTGACATTGACAGATTTGTGTTAGGCAAGGGTAGCAAGTGCTAGTAGACAGAATAGCTATGGAGTGGACACATGGTCAGAAGCTGATCTCTGGGTTAAATATGATACTGAGGATACGAGTGGTCTGTTTGAGCTTCCTGCAGCTGCCAGAGATAGGAATGAAGCTGGTGGTTAGAGAGCAGAGTTTGTGACTGGGACCAAAGACACTCACTTCACTTTTTCTAATATTTAGTTGGAGGAGATTTCTGCTTGTCAGTACTGAATGACAGGCAAGCAATCTGACCAATCAGATTGAGAGAGATGGTGGTGAGGTAGAGCTGGGTGTCTTCAGTGTGCGTGTGAAAACTAAAGCTGTGCTTTTTGGTCATACCACTAAGGGACATCAGGTTTGAGAGAAATCGGAGGTTGTTAATGGTATCAGTGCAGGAGCAGGAAGAGAAGCCACTGCTGCAACTTGATAGATAAGGATTGAATCAGAGGGGAGCAGTCCCATTCAGTTGGACAGTGGTGCACAAGGATTAGAGGAGGATGGTGTGGTCAACCATGTCAAAGGCTGCAGACGGTTCGAGAAGGATGAGGAGGGATAGTTTACCTTTGTCACAGTCACATAGGATGCCATTTGTGACTCATTAAGGGCAGTTTTGGTAACATGTTAGGGGCGGAAATCTCATTTTGAGGGATTCAAACAGGGAATGTGGGTACAGATTATGGAGAACACATGTTTAAGGTCTTTGGAGAGGATAGGGATGTTGGAGACGGGGAATTAATTTACAAGGACAGAGGGGTTAAGAATGAGTGATTTGAGGAGAGGGGTGATGTTGGCAGATTTGAAGGAGGGGCAACAGTAACTAAGGAGAGAGAATGACTAGCAATGTCAGTTAATATGGGGGCCAGGAAAGGAAGTTGAATAATCAGCAGTTTGGTAGGAACATGGTCACTGTAGCAGGAGGTGGGTCTCATGGCCAAAACGAGCTCAAGCTAAGGTATGAGGGGGTGTAGGGGAGAAACTAGAGACAGATGCAAGTCGAGAACCTGGGCAGCTGGGAGGCTTCGGGGAAATTTGATGTGGTGGGAAGGGAGGGTAGCAGTAGAGGCAGCCGATCGAATGGCCTCCATCTTAGTGACAAATAATTCATTCCTCACATTTATTGTTGGAGTTGTAGGTGGGCAAGGCAGGGGAGCAGCTGGTGGCTGGGAATATGAATGAGGGAGTTCACACGGAGAAAGAGATTAAGAGATGATCAGAGGGCGGTGAGCTCGGAGGAAAAGAGCACAAGTTGAAATGCAGATTGAAATCCACGATGAAAAGTTGCTCAGTGCAAAGGCTGAGGGACAAAAGCAGGGAACATACCAGAGTCTTAGGACTGCAAGTGTTGAAGCTGCAGTTAAAACTGACTTTGTGTTACGATCCCAGCTGAGGTTATCCCTAGACAAGCCTGATCCTAGAGTGGAACCCAGCTTGATAGATCCTAACTTTTATTTGTTGTTTAGATACATGGAGAGTAGCTACTGAACAGAGGCACAAGAGTTAGGTGATGAATTTTTAACCAAAAAATGTATTTAACAAGAAAAAATGAACTATATTACAATACTCCTTCACCCACAACAATACATTTACAGATATTTACAGATTTGTAAGGATAACACAAGTTACAAAAGCTATCTTATACTCTAATGTCCACAGTAAGTACACAGTCTATGTAAACCTATGGTACCCTGTGGTCAGATACACCACACTCTGAAACCAAGTGACAGATGCCACCTCAAACAGATACTATGGATCTCTCCTCAACTCTCCACAGACGCCTGTAACACCATGAGCCAACCAGTCTCACTGAATTCCGTCCTTCACACAAGGATTTCCAATCCCTACTCTCCAAGACCTTACCTTGGAATCTTCTCCCAAACCGACTCTTTCTCTCACACACCTTCTGCAAGGGTTCACCTCCAGGGTTTCGAACTCTCCTCCTGATGTTCTTCCCTGGGTCACCACATGCACTCGAGCTGTCTTCCATGCACTGTCTCTCACCAACTCAGCCTTAACATTACACCATTGCTTCACATGCCCATAGCAAAGAATTACAGACTTTCTGTTGTCCCTTTGGGTCTTCTTGCCTCTTGCAAGCTGTTCTCGCTTTAAGTCTGTTTTCTTCAGCTTTTGTCTCTTTAAATTTGAGCATTGAGCCTTTCTCTCTGCTCTTACTCTTAACTTCAATTAACAGGACCTTTTCCCAGGTTCCTGTCCTTTGTTTGACTAGAAGGTCTGTTTGGACTTTCCCCTGTTCTACTCCCCTGGAATTTTGGGGTCTTCCTTTAGCTTGGCACTGGTTATCTGTCCCCTTTGCTTCAGTCTCTCCTGGCAGCTACTTTCAGAACCAACTGCACTCAAACAACTTTCAAAACAACTGCTGTTTCTCTTGTGTGTATGTGTCTGTGGGAGGGACCTGCCTCTCTGAGCCCCTGTTGCTAGGTAATAGTCTAATCCTCCTACCCCTGTATGTTTATTTTCTCTTTTAGTAAAACTCCTGATTAGAAATGCAAGCACCTTTCTAAAGTGAAACCAAAACTCCATTTGACCTTTCTTAACACACAGATACAGAAATGCAAATTAAACTTTAAAACTAAAGCTCATTCCTAACACCCACAAATACCAATATAACTTACTTATACCATCTCTACTTCCCAATACTTCGTGTGGCTGTGCGTGGGGGAAAATACTCTCCGATTTCAAGTGAACCAAGACCCACCATGACAGCCATTGAAACCCCGTCTGCTATCAGTATTGTATAAGCTATAAAGGCTATCTTCTGGTTGCCTCTCACTTTAACTGGGGAATTGGTGTGTTTGCCAATTTGTGGTATGTGATGCAAGCTCCATTTTACGGCCCTTTATTACTTCATCGGAAAACATTGTTCTTGTCAGCAGAGAAACTATGGCCATCTGTCTTAACAAAAGTGTATACCGATTTGAAATCTGAAAACGTTAACATTCTCTACCTGCAGCAATGGCTATTAGGGTTTATGTTCTTCCAAGCAATGGCAGGTTAGAGAGCTGGTCATCATATTTATTGTTAAGTATTTAGTCGAGGAATGGTTGAATGCAATTGAGACTTGTTGGAATTTATGTAATTCTCTATTTTCGTTATGCACCATTGCCTGTAGAGGCACAGAAAAGATTTGCAAAGGCAATACCAGAACTGAGTGGACACAACTATCAGGAAAAGCTGAATGGACTGGGGCTCTTTGCTCTGGAAAAGAGAAGGTCTAAAGAACTCTTTAAAATTATGAAGGTCTTCGATAGGGTAAACGTGGAGAGGGTATTTCCATTTTGTGGACAGCCTGAAATTAAGGGTTATCAATATAAGATAGTCAATAATAAACTGAATGTGGAATTCAGGAGAAATTCCTTTACCCAGAGAATGTGGAACTCCCTACTACAGGGGGTAGTTGAGGCAAATATCATAGATGCATTTAAGGGTAAGGCAGGCAAGCACTTGAGGGAGAAAGGAATAGGAAGTATCTGCTAATAGGATAAGGCGACGTAGGATGGAAGGAGACTCGTGTGGAGCATAAACATAGACCAGTTGGACCGAATGGCTTGTGTCTGTGCTGTAGAGTCTTATGCATTTGCTGGTTGTCCCTGGTTTAAAACGTGAATGTTGTTTCCATTAAGCAGGAGCTAAGTGTTTGACTCCATCTCTATTATTTTGTATGCAAACCTGTGCCTGATTTGCCAATGTGTTAGTAGGCTTTTGCAATGGGGTGCTCCACTTTGCAATAAATAAACCAGGGTCTCTTCTAGCCAGTAGATTAGTTTTGAAATTGCACGCTCTTGGGGTCACCCACATCCAAGAGCTGGATTATTTCCTCAACAACTTAAAACAACAGCATGGATTTTGCATGAGAGCATGTTAAATGGTAGCTGGAGTAGGCCATTTGGCTCCATGAGCCTGCTTCACCACTTAGAGTTCATGGCTGAACTTTGACCTCTGGTCTGCCTTCTTGCATGATCCCCATATCCTTTGATTCCCTTGGTATCCAGATCTTGAATATACTCAGCAGTGGAGCATCCACCACTCTCTGAAGTAGAGAATTCTGAAGATTCACAGTCCGTTGAGTGAAGAAGTTTCTCAGTCCGACATGGCCAACCCCTCATCTGGGCACCAATTTTCACCAAATATCAGCCATCTTTATATCTCTATCTTTTTGGCCTAGGTTATAGCAGTTTGTCCATCATGCCATTAGACCTTCCTTCCGATAACCTTTTGACTTTGATTTTCACAATCTTTTATGGAGCATAAACTGAAATAGATTTGCCCTCCTTCCGTTGCCTTTTTCATTTTTGAAGACTTTCAATGCATTTTGCGCCACTCCTGTGAGATTGTGACACACACAAGCACATTTTCTGACCATAAAAGATGCCTTGTTCTTCCCCTCCACCATAAGACCATAAGACATAGGAGCAGAAATTAGGCCATTCGGCCCATTGAGTCTGCTCTGCCATTCAATCATGGCTGATAAGTTTTTCAACCCCATTCTCCCACCTTCTCCCTGTAACCTTTGACCCCCTTACCAATCAAGAACCTATCTATCTCGGTCTTAAATACACTCATTGACCTGGCCTCCACAGCCTTCTGTGGCAATGAATTCCATAGATTCACCACTCTCTGGCTAAAGAATTTTCTCCTCATTTCTGTTCTAAAAGGTCTTCCCTTTACTCTGAGGCTGTGCCCTCGGGTCCTAGTCTCTCCTACTAATGGAAACACCTTCCCTACGTCCACTCTATCCAGGCCTTTCAGTATTCTGTAAGTTTCAATCAGATCCCCCCTCATCCTTCTAAACTCCATTGAGTATAGACCCAGAGTCCTCAAACGTTCCTCATATGTTAAGCCTTTCATTCCTGGGATCGTTCTTGTGAACCTCCTCTGGACCCTCTCCAAGGCCAGAACATCCTTCCTGAGATACGGGGCCCAAAATTGCTCACAATATTCTAAATGTGGTCTGACCAGAGCCTTATAAAGCCTCAGCAGCACATCCCTGCTTTTCTATTCTAGTCCTTTCGAAATAAATGCCAACATTGCATTTGCCTTCCTAACTACCGACTCAACCTGCAAGTTAACCTTAAGAGAATCCTAGACTAGGACTCCCAAGTCCCTTTGCACTCCAGATTTCTGAATTCTTTCCCCATTTAGAAAATAGTCTATTCCTCTATTCCTACCAAAGTGCATGACCTCACACTTCCCCACGTTGTATTCCATCTGCCACTTCTTTGCCCATTCTCCTAACCTGTCCAAATCCTTCTGCAGCCTCCCCGCCTCCTCAATACTACCTGTCCCTCCACCTATCTTTGTATCATCTGCAAACTTAACCAGGATGCCCTCAGTTCCTTCATCTAGATCATTAATGTATAAAGTGAAAAGTTGTGGTCCCAACATTGACCCCTGACTAGTCACCGGCCACCATCCTGAGAAGGACCCCCTTATCCCCACTCTCTGCCTCCTGCCAGACAGCCAATCTTCTATCCATGCTAGTACCTTGCCTCTAACACCATGGGCTCTTATCTTACTGAGCAGCCTCCGGTGCGGCACCTTGACAAAGGCCTTCTGGAAGTCCAAGTAGATAACATCCATTGGCTCTCCTTTGTCTAACCTACTCGTTAACTCCTTAAAGAATTCTAACAGATTTGTCAGGCATGACCTCCCCTTGATGAAACCATGCTGACTTTGCCCTATTTTACCACCACTTATTACTGCCTCTACTTCAATGAGCTGATAGTAAACAAGCTCTCTATTGTTGTCTGTTGAGTTGATGGGAGGAGGATGGGCAGTTTATGGAGCCAAAAACAAAAATACCTGGAAAAACTCAGCAGGTCTGACAACATCTGCGGAGAGGAATACAGTTGACTTTTCGAGTCCGTATGACTCTTCATCAGAACTTTTTGGAGTTTATGGATCCCTTGTTGGCACTGCCACACCTTGAATGTGCAACAGGGCAGTGCTGCTCTGTGTGACAGCCCTAGTTTCCTCTTTCTTCTTAGCATGTAATGGAATGCTAAATGATAGTGTTATCTCTGTCAATTGGAGATTAATGACCTGAATACACATTGTGTGTTGCTGGACCTCATTGGGGGCTGCAGAAATTTGAGTGACCTGAGAAGTAACAAGTGCCAGGAATCAATCAGACCCCCATGCCTAGTGAGCAGAGCAGTTTTAATAGAGCAGGAAAATGCCCAAGTCAGATTGAGAAGATTTCAGTACTTGACTGTGTTCCACAACTCTTGTGGTCAGTAAGGAAGATAACTCAATAATGTGCATTAACATCTCCAGAGATCAGTAGTTAAGTTTTTCGAAGCTGGTTCTGGAGTTTGAGTTACATTTATGACAGTCGGGTAGATATTTAGACTGCAGGTAATTTTGTTGTCCATTTGCAATTTTTTATGCCACTCTGCACGTTTTGCCAATTGTCAGCAATGAACTAGAAACAGCAATGTAGACAGTTACTAGGGAATGGGCCCAATTAACCTAAATAGGTCAGCCATATTCTGACATCTTAAAAGCCTTATGACAAGAGCACCCTTAATTTGTGGCTTCTCTGATTTTCTAGCTGGCTTTGCTTTTGCTGCCTATTGTGTTGAGTGAGGAGGAACAGGAAGTTAAAGCACGTCAGAGCAGGCATAGGAACAGGAGTTGGCCGTTCATCCCTTCAAGCCTGTTCTGCAAGTTCAGCAGGTCATATCAATTGGTTAGGCGGGTGTCAGACTAATTATTTTGAGCTGTGTAGAAGGGAGTTTAAGCTTACTGGGGAAGTTATGTAAAATACTGGACTTAAAGGTTTTCCTCAGTGATTCCAAATGTTGTATCTGTGGCCAGAAAACATGTGACACCCCGACCAACCTATCCTGTGTTTCAAGGCTGAATGAGGAGAATGTAAAAGGCAGACCTGTCCTTCTGCCTGTGTCAGGACTGTTCAGGAGCTTGGCCGATCCATTGTTTTAAGAGAGGGCTCTCCTTCCTCCATTATGGTTGGAGGCTGTAAGCACGGTCAAAAAATAGAGATTTGCAGGGATCACTGATTACACCTTGAGAGCATCAGTTCAGTGCGAAGAGTTTATCAGTAAGGCAAAGGTATTTATGAACTGTTGTGCATATGCAAGGTATTGGAAGACAAGTTAGAGCCCATTTCATAGATTGATGTAAGGCGAGGTCTGGAGTACAGTTTGCTCACCCGAGTGTAGAAAGAATTTGGATGCGTCAGATAAGTAGCAATTAAGTACTCTGTTTCATATCACTGAAATATTGTGCACAGGGGTCCCAGACAGACTCTCGTCCAATACTGTAGGTTGCTCTCTTTCAGGTGAGGCTTTGTCCTTAATCACCACTTAATCCTTAATCATCAATCCTCTTATCCAGTTGTGATTCTTTCTGGGCAATTTCCTGTCTTGGCTTTCCCAACAAGCCTCACATGAAGTGAACTCCAATAAATTTTAAAAAATAATTCATTCACACGATGTGGTTGTCACTTGCAAGGCCATCATGTGCTGCTGTAGTCCTTGTGATGTAGGTAATCCATCAATTACTTTTTCCACAGCAGCTTGGTACAACTGACTGGTCTCCTAGACCATTTCAGAGGGCAGTTGAAAATCAGCAACATTGCTGTGGGTCTGGAGCCACATATAACCTGGACCAAGTAAAGACTGCAGATTTCCTTCCTTAAAGGACAACAGTGAACTGGCTGGGTTTTTTATAACAATCTTGTAGTCGAAGGAGCAGCATTAGTTTTCACATGTACACTGAAACACCCAGCTCTACATCATCACCACCTCTCTCGACAACTCCACTAAATTATCAGGCTGCATTTCTGACATCCAGTATTGGATGAATAGAAATTTCCTCCAATTGAATATTGGGAAGACTGAAGCCATTATTTTTGGTCCCCACTTCAAACTCTGTTCCCCAGCAACCGACCCCATCCTTCTCCCTGGTAACGGTCTGAGACTGAACCAGTGGTTCGCAACCTTGGTGTCACATTTTCCCCTGAGATGAGCTCCTTACCACCCATTCACATTATCACCAAGACTGCCTATGGTAACATCAGTCAACTTTTCCCCTGCCTCAGTTCGTCTTTGCTGAAACCCTCATCCATGCCTTTGTTATCTGTAGACACGACTATTCCAATGCAATGCTGGCTTTTTAAAAATTCATTCACGGGATGTGGTCTTCGCTGGCTGGGCCAGCATTTATTGCCCATCCCTAGTTGCCCTTGAGAAGGTGGTGCTGAGCTGCCTTCTTGAACCGCTGCAGTCCATGTGGTATAGGTACACCCACAGTGCTGTTAGGGAGGGAGTTCCAGGATTTTGACCTAGTGACAGTGAAGGAACGGTGATATATTTCCAAGTCAGGATGGTGAGTGACTTGGAGGGGAATTTCCAGGTGGTGGTTTTAAGTGCTTTTCCGTCCATTGTGAGGTTTTACTTGGAGCTGGTCCCTTCCGACACGGTGTGCTTGGCCTGTTCCCCAGGCAGCAGCAGGTGCATGGCGGTCTGGGTCTCCCAGAAGCTGATGGTGCTGTGCTTGTTGTAATGGGTCAGGCAGGAAGCTTCACCTGCGATGCGCTCGAAAATATTGTTCACGAACAAGTTCATGATGCTCATGGCCTTGGAGGAGATGCCGGTGTCGGGGTGAACCTGCTTCATCATTTTATAGATGTAGATGGAGTAACTCTCCTTCCTTGACCTTCGATGCTTCTTTCCGCCCTTTGCTGATGGTTTCTTTAAGGTTTTCTTGGCTGCCTTCTTGGGAGCTGGTTTCTTCTCATCACCCATCTTCAGTTTCAGACATGGTGGTGTTCCCATCTATCCACTGCCCTTGTCCTTCTAGATGGTAGTGGTCGTGGGTTTGGAAAGTGCTGTCTTAGGAACCTTGGTGAGTTGCTGCACTGCATCTTATGATGTTACAAACTGCTGCCACTGAGCAGTGGTGGAGGGAATGAATGTTGGGGGCGGTGGATTGGGTGCCAATCAAGTGGGCTTCTTTGTTCAGGGTGGTATTGAGCTTCTTAAGTATTTTTGGAGTTGCACTTGTCCAAGCAAATGGAGAGTATCCCAACATTCTCCTGACTTACTGTCGAAGGAGGCTTGGTGAATTCCTGCAGCGCATCTTGTAGATGGTAAACACTGCTGCTACTGTGCATTGGTGGTGGAGGGAGCGAATGTTTCTGGATGAGGTGCCAATCAAGCGGGCTGCTCTGTTCTGGACCTTGTCAAGCTTCTTGAATGTTGTTGGAGCTGCACTCATCCAGGCAAGTGGGGAGTATTCGATCACACTCCTGACTTGGTGCCTTGTAGATGGTGGACAGGCTTTGGGGAGTCAGGAGGTGAGTTACTTGTCGCAGGATTCCTAGCCTCTGACCTGCTCTTGTAGCCACAGTATTTATATGGCTGGTCCAATTCAGTTTCTGGTCAATGGTAATCCCCCAAGATGTTGATAGTGGGGGAATTCAGTGATGGTAATGCCATTGAACGTCAAGGAGTGATGGTTAGATTTTTCTGTTGTTGAAGATGGTCATTGCCTGGCACTTGTGTGGCGTGAACGTTACTTGCCACTTGTCAGCCCAAGCCTGGATATTGTCCAGGTTTTGCTGCATTTGGACATGGGCTGCTTCAGTATCTGAGGGGTCACAAATGGTGCTTAACATTGTACAATCATCAGTGAATCTCCCCACTCTGACCTAATGATGGAGGGAAGGTCATTGATGAAGCAGCTGAAGATGGTTGGGCCGAGGACACTACCTTGAGGAGCTCCTGCAGTGATATCCTGGTGCTGAGATGATTGACCTCCAACAACCACAGCCATCTTCCTTTGTGCTACGTATGACTCCAAAGAGGAGAAAGTTTCCCCCCGATTCCCATTGACTCCAGTTTTGCAAGGGCTCCTTGATTCCACACTCGGTCAAATGCTGCCTTGATGTCAAGGGCAGTCACTCTTCCCCTCACCTCGGGAGTTCAGCTCTTTTGTCCATGTTTGAACCAAGGCTGTAATGAGGTCAAGAGCTGAGTGGCCCTGGCGGAACCCAAACTGAGTATCAGTGAGCAGGTTATTGCTAAGCAAGTGCCGCTTGATAGCACTGTTGATGACCCTTCCATCACTTTATTGATCGAGAGGAGACTGACGGGGTGGTAATTGGCCCAGTTGGATTTGTCCTACTTTTCGTGTACAGGACATACCTAGACAGTTTTCCACATAGCCGTGTAGATGCCAGTGTTGTAATTGTACTGGAACAGCTTGGCTTGGGGTGCCAAGCTCTGGAGCATAAGTCTTCAGTACTATTGCCGGAATGTTGTCAGGGCCCAGAGCCTCTGAACTATCCAGTGCCTTTGGCCATTTCTTGATACCACATGGAGTGAATCGAATTGGCTGAAGACTGGCATTTGTGATGCTGGTGACCTCTGAAAGAGTCTGAGATGGATCATCCACTCGGCACTTCTGGCTGAAGATTGTAGTAAATGTCTTGTCTTTTGCACTGATGTGCTGGGCTCCCCATCATTGAAGGTGGGGCTATTTGTGGAGCCTCCTCCTCCAATGAGTTGTTTGATTGTCCACCACCATTCATGACTGGATGTGGCAGGACTGCAGAGCTTAGATCTGATCCATTGGTTGTTGGATCGCTTAGCTTTGTCTATTACTTGCTGCTTATGCTGTTTGGCATGCAAGTAGTCCTGTGTTATAGCTTCACCAGGTTGACATCTCATTTTTAGGTATGCCTGGTGCTGCTCCTGGCATGCCCTCCTGCACTCTTCATTGAACCAGTGTTGATCCCCCTGGCTTGATGGTAATGGTAGAGTGGGGGATATGCCGGGCCATGGAGTTTCAGATTGTGTTCGAGTACAGTTCTGCTGCTACTGATGGCCCACAGTGCCTCATGGATGCCCAGTCTCGAGTTGATAGATCTGTCGAAATCTACCCCATTTAGCATGGTATTGCCACACAACACGATGGAGGGTATCCTCAATGTGAAGGTGGGACTTTGTCTCCACAAGGACTGTGCGGTGGTCACTCCTACCGATACTGTCTTGGCAGATGCATCTGCGGCAGGCAGGTTGGTGAGGATGAGGTCAAATATGATGTTCCTTTTTGGTTCCTTCACTTGCCACAGACCTAGCTATGCCATTTAGGACTCGGCCAGCTCAGTCAGTAGTGGTGCTACCGAGCCACTCTTGCTGATGGACATTGAAGTCCCCCACCCACAGTACATTCTGTGCCTTTGCATCCTTCAGTGTTTCCTCCAAGTGGTGTTCAACATGGAGGAACACGTAAAATCAGCCGAGGGAGGGCGGTACCTGGTAATCAGCAGGAGGTTTCTTTGTCCAAGCTTGATGCCATGGATGCCATGCCATTATTTAAATGGGGAGAAACTTCAGAATGCTACAGTGCAGAGGGATCTGGGTGTCCTCGTGCATGAATCGCTGAAAGCTAGTATGCAGGAACAGCAGGTAATGAGGAAGGCACATGGAATTTTGGCATTTATTGCTAAAGGAATAGAGTATAAAAATAAGGAAGTGTTGTTGCAACTGTACAAGACATTGGTGAGACTGCACCTGGAGTACTGTGCACAGTTTTGGTACTCTTACTTGAGGAAGGATGTAGTTGCATTGGAGGTAGTTCAGAGGAGGTTCACTAGATTGATTCCAGAGATGCGGGGCTTGTCTTATGAGGAGAGATTGAGCAGTTTAGGCCTATACTCGCTAGAATTTAGAAGGATGAGAGGAGATCTAATTGAGGTATATAAGATGCTAAAGGGGATAGACAAAGTAGACGTGGAGCAGATGTTTCCCCTTGTGGGGCATTCTAGAACGAGTGGCCATAGTTTTAGGCTAAGGGGTGGTAGATTTAAATCAGAGATGAGGAGGAATTACTTTTCTCAAAGGGTTGTGAATCTGTGGAATTCACTACCTCAGAGTGTAGTGGATGCTGGGACGCTGAATAAATTTAAGGAGGAGATAGACAGATTTTTAATTAGTAACGGGTTGAAAGGTTATGGGGAGAGGGCGGGAAATTGGAGTTGAGGCTGAAATGAGATCAGCCATGATTGTATTGAATGGTGGGGCAGGCTCGAGGGGCTGAATTGCCTACTCCTGCTCCTTATGTTCTTATGCCATGAGACTTCATGGGGTCCAGAGTTAATGTTGAGGACTCCTAGGGCAACTCCCTCCCGACTGTATACCATTGTGCTGCCACCTCTGGTGGGACTGTCCTGCCGGGGATGGTAATGCCCTTGAACGTTGAAGGTTTCATTCTTTTTTTGAGACTTTGCAGTGGTTTGAAACAACTGAGTTGCTTGCTAGGCCATTTTAGTGGACATTTAAGAGTCATCTACATTGCTGTGGGCTGGAGTCACATGTAGGCCAGGCCAGGTAAGGATGACACATTTCCTTCCCTAAAGGACATTAGTGAACCAGATGGGTTTAAACTTTTAATTCCAGATTTTTGTTGATTGTAAGTTCCACCACTGCCGTGGCGGTTTGAGGCCGGGTCCCCAGAGCATTACCCTGGGATTACTAGTCCAGCAACAATACTGCTACACCATCACCTCCCCTTTGCTGGCTGGTTTCCTATATTCTATCCTTGGTAAATTGAGGTAATCCAAAACTCTCGCGCCTTGATTGTAACAATACCCGTTCGTTCCCCTATCATCCCTGTGCTTACTGACCTACATTTGATTCCGGTCAAGCAAAATCTTGAAAACGGGATGAGAATTTTAAAATTGAGTTGCCCCATAGCCTCGACCCTCCTTATCCCTGTAATCTCCTCCAGCCCCACAACTTTCTTAGATATCTACACTCATCTAATTCTGACCTGATTGTATCCCTGATAATTACTCCACCATTGGTGGCTGTGCCTTTAGTTGCCTAGGCCCAAAGCCCCGGAATTCCCTCCCTACACCTCTCCGCCTCGCTACCTCATTTCCCCTTTAACACACTTCTTAAAATCTACCTCTTTGACCAATCTTTGGCCATCTGACCTATATCTCCTTATGTGACTCAGTCATAATATTGTTTTTTAATGATACTGTGAAGCACCTTGGGACATTTTATTATTTATTGCTAGATTAATGTAAGGTATTGGTTATTAATACACTGTAACCTCGCCATGCTTTGGACCAAGTCATTTCTGGATTTCAGAATTTTCTGGATTAATTCTCTGGATTACTTGTCCAGTAAAATAAGCACTGTGCTGCCTCTTTTTAAAAAAAATATACGGAATGCTTTGTGAATCTGCATATCACTCTTGTGGAACATTCACAGATAGAAAGTAGTTTCCATTAGTAGACCAATTCCCATGAACTATTACTTAAATTCTTTTATGTATAGTGAGTAGGATGGATTGCAAATGAGCACCCTAATATTGTGAAGCAATGAACTGAAGACCACCAGAGGCTCAGAGTACTTTGTCCACTCGATAAGGTGGTATATATAAATTTTAGCCTGAAGGCGACTGTCTAGCATTGAAGTAAATAAATGTAAGTTACTAGACAATTACACAGTAACAGAAAAACTGAGTGAGGATCTAAGAGAACAATACTTGGCTTATAGACCATACATGTATTATATTCCTGATAGCCAGCTGGTGAAGGAATAAACCAGAGCCGGTCTTTACTTGGAATAGATTTATTCATAGAGTGAAACATTACAGGTATATATCCTCTGACTCCACTCCTGTGTCAGCAAGTGTCTCTTTAAATGTGCCCCAATCAATGCCCCCCACATCTATGTACTTAAACCTCAGTTGATACAATTAACAGCCTGAGCTTTCTCTTTTCACTCTCGGGATGTTGGTGTCACTATTAAGGCTGGCTTTCATTGCCCATCCCTAGTTGCTCATGGATTGTGATGGGCTACTTTCTTGAACTTCCTGGGTAACAGTTTGATATAACTGGCTTGCTGCACAACTTCAGAGGGCAGTTAAGAAATGACCTTTGGTCTAAAATAATAGAGTCACAATTCTAGGTCATTGTCAGTAAAATTTGACTGAGTGAAATCAAAATTGACTCCATATCACCCACCTTGATTGCCTTGTGCGGACAGTTAAAGTCAGTGTATTGACTCTGCGCTGCTGTCTCTTTTTTCTATTGGTGTCGGAAGCAGATTTGTCTGAAGATGATCCTGGATTGTTCAATGTTAAGGGAATTGAGAAGGACATTAACCATTTTTACCACTTACGGTGTGAATTCTTAGACAGTTAATTCTGCTATCGGATCATAACAGAAACCATGACTAATGACTTTTAGAAGTCTGCCAATTAATAATATCCATTATCGTTAACAGCCCCTAATTTAATGACACTCTTTGAACAAAGCTGTTGCAACACTTACATATCAAACTATCTGTGTGCTTGCCTGTAGACAGATGCTCAGTATTAGAAACTGGGCTGTTTTATGTATTGACTGTACCCTGGTCACAAAGTCAGAAGAAGTAAGAGCCATTTTTTTTTAAGTTGAGTCTACAATTCTATTTGGTGAAGTAGCACACTAAGGTTTTCTCTGACGCATCTAAATCTACTCAGTTTAACCTTATTGACTCACCAGGGTAATTACTCAAGGGCTGTAAAGCTTAACCTATTGATTGCAATGCCGACTTTTCTACAATGACCATGTACTTCTGATGTTCAACAGTAATAACCTCAAGCATTCTTCCCCGCGCCCCCTCCAAATAACTGGACTGTAATTATTAGAAACTACAGTTGCTTTCTTCTAAGATCCAGTTTATAGGAGCTCCTGAAAAGAATAAATGAATCAGAAATGAGCTCTGTGGAGAAGCATACTATTACTCAATCCACATTTTCAGGCAAGGAGATATTAATGTTCTTAGGATTGTTGGATCCAGATCCTCGTACCATTTAATGACAGAATAATTGCTCCTTGCTCCCCTCAGTACCCTTCAATGTGACATTGGACATGTTGTATAATTTCAATTCTTCACTGACCTTGCATAGGTCTCTGCAGCCACCTTGTGTTGGGGGGGGAAATCCATTGGAAATCAATTATTCATGGACTCTGGGTGCAATGGGGTTCATCATCCCAATGGCTTCGTTGCACACTCTACCATAAGTCTTGACTTTGATGCATTGGGATTTGAAGAAAAGGAAAAGGGTGGCGCATTCTTAATTTGCGAGACCAGGTTCAGAAGAGCAGTAACATTGTTAGTGACAGAGAGAGACTTTAGCTGGGTAAGAGAAAGGTTTGCACTGACACAAGAATTGCTCAGGCTGGAATTTCTGTTGTTGAAAATCTAGAAATGGAAGACCAGGGTTGGAACGAGCCTCCCAAGTATTCAAGTCTTGTCCAGGGTTGGGATTCACATGACGTTGAATTGTTAAGGGAAGAAGAAATATTTGGCATGGCGGAGGAAAGGGTTTATAATAAAGAGCTTCAGCATTGGAGGATATGTAGGAAATCTGAGGTCAGTGAAGATAGTAAGGCTAAGAATTTTGATACATGTAGAAAGACTTGAGACTGAATTCACTGAAGACGGCAGCAACTGGTTAGGTTTGCTAGAGGCTTGTATAAATAGTGTGCAATGATCTCCATTGTCCTGTTGAGAGGCTTGAGGAGATTGAGGTTGAGATTCTGTCACTGCATGATCAGAGGATTGAGGGCAGCGAGCACTGCGTCAGTATTAAGACCAGAGGCAATCGATTGCAGAAGAGTGGATTAGACTTTTAACAAGTGAACCTAGGTAAAGGGGTGTAGCGGGAGAGGGGACAAAGCTCTTGGGGAAAGGCCCAAGTTAACAAGGAAAGTCAGATGATAATCCATGAACTGCATAGAGTGAGGGAGAGCTGGAGACCTGTGAACAGTGTTGGTGAAAGGCCATTTGATGGTAACATGTTTTATAGCGCGTGGACCCGGGAATATTGCCACAGGCAGAATCTATTTTAGACGATGAAGTATGATTCACCAGTGTTTTCAGGAGCAGAGAACTGCAGAAGTACAATCAGGTGATGGTCTCCAGTGGACTGGGTGAGCTGAAGCCTACATGGACCATCATGTCTCACAACAGGATCTCAATGGTAGAAGTGATAGATGGAGAGTTTGCTGCTAGCCTAAAAGGTAAGAGGGACCACTGTTCTTCAGGGTAGACTGGTGCGAGGAAATTTCCTAAGAGCTAGTCAGTCAGCTAGGGAATAGAAGAATTAAAACCAGAGAGAGAGGTAAATTTAGCAGCTGTTAGCTTGAGGAGAGAGACCTGTCATCAGGATTGAAGTTCTTATTGAAATTCCAATCTGGAATTTCCTGCACTCCTCCAATTGTGGCCTCTTCCACATCCCTGGTTTCCTTGGCCTCACAATTAGCAGCTACGTCTTGGCTGCCTAGGCCCGAAGCTTTGCAACTTCCTCCCCAAATGTTCCAGCTCTCCCTCTAAAACCTATCTCATTGGCTAAGCTTTTGGCCACCTCTCCAGATGTCCTTGTAACTTGGGACCAAATAATGCTTGAATTTCCCGTGAGAGCCTTGGGATGTTTTCCCAAAAAGAAAAGAAAGAAGCACATGCATTTATATAGTGCCTTGCAGAGCCTCCCAAAGCACTTTATAGCTAATCAGGTACTTTTTGAGTGTTATCCCTGCTGTAATGTAGGAAATGCGGCAGCCAATATGTGCATGACAAGATCCCATAAACAGCATAGGATAATGATCAAATAACCTGTTTTAACGATGATGGTCAAGGGAAAATGTTGGCCAGGCTCTTTTTTGAAATCTTTTGCATCAACCTAGGATTAATGAGAGGCACTATATAAGTGCAGGTTGTTGTTGCTGCTGGAGACCAGAGAGTGAGGTGTCCGACATATCCCAGCTCGGAGAAAGGTTCACTGCAGCAGGAGAGGGAGTATTGCCACAACCTAGATTTGAGTTGGAGAAAAGTATTCAACGAAAAGTTGAGAGCTGGTGGCACTGGTGGGCCGGGAGGGGGGTGGTGGCAGCTGGTGGCACTGGCGGGCCGGGAGGTGGGGTGGCAGCTGGTGGCATTGGCGGGCCGGGAGGGGGGGTGGCAGCTGGTGGCACTGGTGGGCCGGGAGGGGGGGTAGCAACTGGTGGCACTGGTGGGCCGGGCAAGCGGCAACTGGCTTTGCAGCCTGTGGCCAAGGTGTGGAATGTACAGAAATTGAGAGTTCGGGATAAAGTTGGCTGGGACACTTCCCAGTGATCAAGAGAAGAAATGTGATAGGAACCTTTGCTGAGAGACAGACCCAATAGGTATTTTTGAATCAAGGTGCAGGAGCAAGTTTGACAGAAGTGGAATAATGGGATATTCCACACACCAAAAAGAATATTATAGGTTACTTTAGTGACATGGTCAGGAGAGTATAAACAGCATTTGGCACACGCGTCTAAAGTGGTGGTTTCCTATCTTAAACCTCATTGGCCGGTGTGCTCATGAAGCTAATTTTGTTCAGGGTGTTCCTTTTGTAATACCTCTACCTATTGGCCAGGAGGTAATCTCGCATCATCAAGGCGGGTGGTTAAAGCTTTAACACTGAAGTTTAGTTCTTCAGGCTAGTTTCTAACAGTAGCTGATCAGAAAACAGTTCAGCTATGAATAAATGATAGAATTTTGGTTTTTGGTCGTTGGCTTCCTATCCAGCAACACCTCAAATACTTATAAAATTCTCGCCCTTGTGTTCAAATTCCTCGATGATCTCACATCTCCCTATCTGCTTAACTTCCAATACCTGTGCTCATCTCATTCTGCCCTCTTTGTATAGTCAACTTCTATTGGTGGTCATGCCTTTAGCTGACAAGATCCTAAGCTCTGGAATTCCCTCCCTACACCTCTCTACCTCACTTGGCTCCTTTTAAAATTCTCCTTTATCTCATTTTTTATCACCTGCCCTCATATCTCCTTAGTTGGCCTGGTCTGGAATTTTATTTGATCACCCTCCTGTAAAAGCGTTTTGTGACATTTCACTACGTTAAGGGACTAACGCAAGTTCTCGAGTCGGACTGAATTTGACAGAGCTGATTGAAATGTTGTGGTCAACGTGCATTCTGTGCATTTCGTTGAATATTACTGCACTTATAGCTGTTCATTCACATTTGTCTATCCAGCAAGAGATTACAGCAGCTTAGTGGGGATAGCACAGTTTTTGTGAGTTTTATAAAGGAATGAAGCCGAATAATTCAATACAAAGTAGGACTTTTTTTGTTTGGTAACACTCCTTTAGATGTGTTGCTGTGTTAAAAGCGCCATATCAATGCAATATTGTATTTGATGGACAGGTGTGAAAAGGAGTCTTCAATAAGAAGTATCAAATAGTCTCAATGGATAAGTGGCTTAATATATAACTCAAAGTCCACTGTACATCTGGGAATCAAGTGGACTAGTATTTATTCCTCTCTCCCTCCCCTGTTACGGTTGTGGAGATAGAAGGACCTGCTTCCAGTCCTTGTCATTTGTGTCTCTACTCAGTCTAGAGTGATTCTCCCTTCAAGATCAGCCTGACCTCCAACCAGTTCCTAACTAAAACCTGAAACTCAGGCCTCCATTTTATCTTTCGGGCCTCATTTCTATAGTTGGGTTCTTACCTCATGGCGGGAGCCACAGCCTGGCAGGTGGGTGAGCGCGAGAGTTCGTCACCATGAGCAGCATGAGGCTGCAACCAGGGACCCAGTGGCAATGATCCCCCGCAGTCAGGTAAGCAGTGGGATGGAGGGAGGACACTCAACTAGAGAAGGCTGGAAATTTCCTTGTGGGACCTGGAGGGTGCGGCTGCTTTCACCCCACCCCCACCTTTGGCAAGCAAGGAAGTTTAAAAAGCTAAGACTTTCCTTACTGGGTTCTCTCCTGGCCCTCAATCCAGCTTGGTAGGTTCGGCCTGGGAGAGACCGCCCACTGCTATCCCTGCCCCAGGCCTTGGGTTAAAATATTTGCTGGAGCCTGATTTTCAGGGGACCCCAACAGATTGCCGGGGGAATTGGTGGTGGGGCGGGGGTGTTATTTAGAGAGAGTGGAGAGGTTAGAGTTTGTTGAGCATGGAGGATTTGTTGGGAGAGTTGACTGTAACACAATAATGGCTAGAGGTGAACACTCGTGCACAGACAGCATGCAATATTCATCGTCAGCTTCTGCACCAGTGAGTGCTTCAGTGTTGTAGTGGAATTGCATTCAGCCTCTGATTTCCCAAATGACCCTATGCGCTTGGCATGATCTGTTTGGCATTGCAACCTTCTGCTGTGAGGTGTTACGTTTCTTTGCTTCCCATTTCCAACAATGAACCTCTTTTGTCTGTGAGCAGTGATATTCTTGTGTGCGTGTACAAATATGCCTCTTTATTTTTGTGTCTACTTTCCTTTCACAGGGTTTCATTTGCCCACTGTGTATGAAGTCTCATGATTCAGCAGAAGATCTCTTCAAACACTATGATGCATTTCATGAACCGGGAAATGATTCTGGCCCCAGAGAAGAAATGGCTTCAAGGAGGTTTGTTTCTTCTTATGGAAGTTGCTTTCTGCTATTTTTCCGGGTTTCTGCTGACATATTGAGTTGATTTTACACCTGTGCTGCTTTGTTATCTAACACACTTGATGAAACATGGTGAAATCTGGGTGTTTAATCATTCACACTAGTTTATAAGTTTAAATGTCATCCTTTTTAAATGTCAGCCTTAGCTCAGTGCTAGCACTCTCTTGCTTTTTGAGTCAGAAGGCTGTGAGTTTGAGTCCCACTCCTGAGACTTGAGCACAAAACTCTAAGCTGCGGGGGATTGCTGCACTGTCAGGAGACTCTGTCCTTTGGCTGAGATGTTAAACGAAGGCTCCGTCTACCCTTTCAGGTGGATGTAAAAGATCCAGTGCCACTATTTCAAAGTAAAGCAGGGGAGGTCTCCCCAGTGTGCTGGCCAATATCACTAAAGACAGGAGATCTGGCCATTTATCTGATTGCTGTTTGTGGGATCTTGCTTTGTGCAAATGGGCTGTAGTGTTCCCTGCAAAAGATACTTCAAAAGGTACCTAATCGGCCCTTGAGCACTTTGGATTAAATCAAAGCAAATCAGGGCTAAACGTCTACCAAACAATGTGACCTGATGACCATCCGGAGCACACAGTCCCCCATTGTGAAACAGATAGCAGCTTACAATACTGCAAAGGCTGGATTGCCTTTATTTGTCAACTTGGTACTACACAGAATTCCATACTACCAACCTGTGTACAATTGAATTATTTTTAAATATCCTATGTGAGAGTTTTGTACAGAAAGCTTGGTGTATCATGTTTGTTCTCCCTTATTAAAAGAGACCTTTTACAGCTCACTTATTTGCCTCCTCACGGCTGGAATAAACATACTCGCACTCTCTGCATACCTTGTGAAAAATGTTAAGTGTTGTATTCTAAAGTTTTTGAAGCTGAGTTATATCGAGTAGATATGATTTTGATGCAGGGGATGGTAGTGTGGGAAGGAAATATTTGGATCTGACCTTGCCAGACAAAACAAAATTACTTCAAATGGCTCATGTTTCAAATTAGTATCATAGAATGGTTACAGCACAGAAACAGGCCATTCAGCCCATCGTGTCTGTGCCTGCTGTCTGCAAGAGCAACTCTGCTAGTTCAACACCCCAGCCTTCCCCTGTAACCCTGTTTGTTTTTTTCTCTTCCAATAATTATCCAGTTCCCTTTTGAAAGCCACAATTGGGTCTGTCACCACCATTGTCTCAGACAGTGCATTCCAGATCCTAACTACTTACTGCGTTTAAAAAAAAATCTTACGTTGTCTTTGGTTCTTTGTAGATCACCTTAAATCTACGCCTTGTAGTTTAAAACCTTTGCACCACTTTGAACAGTTGCTCTCTATCTACTTTGTTTAGATCTCTCATGATTTTGAACACCTCTATCAAAGCTCTTAACCTTCTCTGACGAGAACAACCCCAGCTTCTCTCATCTGTCCATGTAACTGAGGTTTCTCAACCCTGAGACCATTCACGTAAATCGTCCCTGCACTCTCTCTAATGCTATCTCATCATTCCTGAGCTGTGGTGCCCAGAATTGGACACAATGCTCCAGTTGAGGGTGAACCAGAGTTTTATAAAGGTTCACCATAACTTTCTTGCCTTTTGTTTTGTTTTGGAATCGATAAGGTTCAGATGGAAGCATTATCACTTCCGTTATCCTAATACCTCAAATGAAGTGAACAGAGTAGGGGGGGGAAGAAAAGCCTTATTAGTCCAACTGCCAGTTATGGGTTGCTGTTTGATCAATAACTCCCGTTCTTTTCATTGCAATACCCTGGCAAGCATTCAGAAGAACCATCCCAACTTTATTTTTAAAAATTTGTTCATGGGATGGGGGTGTTGCTGGCTAGGCCAGCGTTTATTGCCCATGCCTAATTGCTGTGGTTACCACATTGCTGTGGGTCTGCAGTCACATGTAGGCCAGACCAGGTAAGGATGGCAGATTTCCTTTCCCTAAAGGACATTAGCGAAACAGATGGGATTTTATGACAATTGACTATTTTTGACAATATATATTTTATTGAATTCAAATTTCACCACCTGCCGTGACTCTGAATACGAGTCCAGTGACAATGCCACTATGCATCCAACCCTGACTGGTTGAATTGTACTGACCAGCTTGGGAAGAACATCCCTTGTTTTTTTGTGTTCTCTCAAGTAACCTAGGGCACTCTTCTTTTGAAAGAAGGAGTTACGTATGTCAGGGGCTGTTTTGGTGTTTTCCTACGCTGCTGGCATTGATCATTATTTATAGCTGACGGTAAATTAATTTGAGGCTCTGTCGGGCAACCTGGAGATGGAGGGGAAGGGAGTTGCTTCTGTTTGTTGAGGGTACTAGAGTGGGATATGTGCATGATTGAGAAAGACCTGCCTTCTGACTATAATAATTTTGTTTCCCTTGTGCAGAGACGACCTCGCACTCCATCAACAAGAGGTGCAAGATCTGCAGGCCTCCTTAAAGGTTGGGATTTGCACATTCAGATTTCTGCAGCCCCACCTATTGCAAGTAGCCACTGGGGCCACTGTATTCAAATGCTGGTCTGTTTTTTCCACAGGAGGAGCGCTGGTTCTCGCAAGAGTTGAAGAAAGAACTGGAAAAAGTGCAAGGACAACTGAAGCAAGTAATTCCTTTCAAATACCTAAAGCACCAGGCTTTGAGATAACTGATCAGCTGGGTTGGAACCAGTGTCACAATCTGATTTGTGAAACCTCTTACACATTGAGCCATGCAACAGCAGCCTTGACTGACTGCCTTTATGATGCTTAGATTAGGGTACAAGAGCAGGGAGATCTGGGGTGTATGTGTAGAAAGCTTTAAATGTGGCAGGACAAGTTGAGAAGGCTTTTTTTTACTGTTTGTAAGATCATATGGAACCCATGATATCAGTAGAAATAGAGTAAAAAAACAGCAAGTTATCCTAAACCTCAATAAAACGCTGACTCAGCCTCAGGTGGAATATTGTGTTCTATTCACGTTCTATTGGACTCACCTTAGGAAGGAAGTCATGCCTTTGCAAGAGTGCAGGATAGATTTACTAGAATGGAATCAGGAATTAGGGACTTCAGTTATGTGGAAATAACGGAGAAGCTGGGATTGTTCCCTTTAGAGCAGAGAAGATTAAGAGGAGATTTAATTGAGATGTTGAAAAATCACAAGGGTTTTGATAGAGTGAACAGGGTAAAACCATTTCCGGTGACATGAAGGTGGATAACCTGAGGACACAGATTCAAGATAATTGGCAAAAGAACCGGGAGGGAAATGAGAATTTTCATTATGCAGCGAGTTGTAATGATCAGGGTGCAAAGCCTGAATGGCTGGTACAAGCAGATTCAGTAATAATTTTCAAAAGGGAATTGGATGAATAATGAAAAAGGAAAAAAAAAACTACAGGGCTATGGGGGAAGATCACGGCAGTTTCACTAATTAGAAAACAATCCTCAAAGGCATGATGGGTTGAATGGCCCCCTTGTGTGCTGTATGATTCTTTGATTGTTACAGGGAAATTGTACTTTATTAATAATAAACAAGCACAATTCAGTGGCAATCAGACTGAAGATTTATTGAATCTTAAGTCATGGTGATGAGTTTAAATGATTTGAGATCCTGTTCTGGTGGGGGGGGCACCATTTTAAAAAGAGAAGTAATGTATTTAAAAGAATTGTTTTTGAATTAATGACAGTGCTTAAAATAATGTGGTTAACCAGCACGCCAGAGGAAGCCAGCTCCCTTGTGTCTTAGATGCGCATAAATTCTGTGCTCCAATTTTTGGTGATGTACAACATCAAAGGTCCTAAAGATAAACTTTGGCTTGGATTTGCAGTCATTTTACTTGGTATCGAGTGTCACATTGCTTTCTGATCCAGAATTATTGGCACAACATTGGAATTGTCGAGATTTTTTTTAACGTTAGTTTGAAAGGATGAAATTGGATTTGAAATTTGAGATGGTAAATTTATTTTGTCACCAGGATTGGCTGGCGGGGGGAGAAGGGGGGTGGAACCTGAAAGAAGCGCTCAAACCTGCTGAAAGGTTTGAGAGGGTCAGAGGGGGAAATATGCCACCTGTAACAAGGAGACATAAGGGAGCAGTTGGGAGGAACCTTTCACCCAGAGTCTTTTGGAGTATGGCCTGTGTTACATGAGGCTGTTCAAGTGCAGCTGGGTCGAGGTATTTAAGTGGGAGTGACTTGAAGATTTTTTTTAAAGAGGGTGAGGAAATGAAAGTGAAATGCGGCTGAAGTAGGTCTGATGTGAAGTCAGCTGCAGCATTTTTCAGTTTTACTTCAGCTCTATTTGATTTGCATTTGGAAGTAAAATCGTTTCCGATTCCAAGTACTTAAAATTATGCAGTTCTTTGAATGGAGTATTGTCCAGTCCATTAGTCACTAACTGCAAGTGGCTAATTGAATGTGGCTAATTGCATTTCTGATAAGTCAATAAGCATGTGTAATAGGCTTGTGAAGGCTTGTAGGGCCTGTGATCTTAATGCTCCGATTTCGCATGGCATATGCATGTGAACTTTAACCTTTTTTGTCCATTTGCTGGTAAAATGGTGAGAGGAAAAGCAGTTTGTGTGCTTGTTTATTGATCAATGTGAGTGCTTTACTTCCCTGGTTCCTGAATGGTGGGCAATGTTTGCAGAGTAAATATACACATGTAGCGCGTTTGCCTGTATTGTCTGAATGTGTGAGATGTTTTGTACTAAAATTACAATATATGGTTACAATATTGTCACCATAGCTTCAGGTCAGATTTACACCGGACTACATTGAGATTGCTTCTAGAATTATTGCTGCATTATTTTATTTAAAGACACTCCCTCCGCCCCACTTGATGTTGTGAGGTGTTTAATATGCTGTTGTAAACTTGTTCCGCATTTCTTTCCAGGCATCCCTGTCCGGTGGAGTGATACCCCCTTTTCCCCCAGGTAAGTTGAGTTCCACTTAAGATCATTCATGGCACAGAAGGAAGCCATTCGGCCCATTGAGTCCACGTGAGCTCTCCGCGGAGCAGTCCAGTCAGTCCCATTCCCCTGCTCTATCCCTGTGGCCCTGCAAGTTTATCTCCCACGAGTGTCCATCCAGTTTCCTTATGAATCATTCATCATCTCTGCTAGCACCACCCTTGAGTTCCAGGTCATTACCAGTCGCTGTATATAAAAAAGTTCTTCCTCAGATTGCCCGTGCATCTCTTTCCCAAAACCTTATACCTATGTCCCCATAGTCCTTGTACCATCAGCTAATGGGAACAATTTTTTCTTGTCTACCTTGTCCAAACCTATCATAATCTTGGACACCTCTGTCAAATCTCCCCATAATCTCCTTTGCTCCATAGAACCATAGAAAAGTTACAGCACAGAAGAGGCCATTCGGCCCATCTTGTCTATGTCAGCCCGAGGACACCCAGATGCCCTTTCTAATCCCACCTTCCTGCACCCAGCCCATAACCCTGCAGTTTACAGCACTTTAGGTGCAGATCCAGGTACTTTTTAAAAGAGTTTAAAGTTTCTGCCTCTACCACCAACTTGGGCAGCAAATTCCAGACACCGACTACCCTCTGCGTAAAAAAGTTCTTCCTCATGTCCCCCCTACACCTTCTGCCACTTATCTTGAATCTATGTCCCCTGGTTCTAGAATTCTCCACCAAGGGAACCAATTTTATCCTGTCCACTCTATCTATTCTCCTCATAATTTTGTACACCTCAATCAAGTCACCTCTCAGCCTTCTTTGTTCTAAGGAAAATAACCCCAACCTATCCAATCTCTCCTCGTAGCTACACTTTTCTAACCCTGGCAACATTCTTGTAAACCTCCTCTGCACTCTGTCCAGAGCTCTGTTCCTTCCTGTAATGTGGTGACCAGAACTGCACACAATACTCCAGTTGTGGCCTCACCAGTGTTTTATACAATTCCAACATTATATCCTTACTTTTATATTCTATACCTCTGCCAATGAAGGAGAGCATTCCATATGCCTTCTTTACAACTTTGTTTACCTGAACTGCTGCCTTCAGGGACCTGTGTACTTGTATGCCAAGATCTCTCACTTCATCTACCCCTCTTAGTATATTCCCATTTATTGTGTAATCCCTGTAACTGCTTGACCTCCCTAAATGTTAAAATCCATCTGCCACTTTACCGCCCACTCCACCAACCCATCTCTATCGTTTTGGAGATTATGGCTATCCTCTACACTATCCACTACTCGGCCAATCTTTGTGTCATCTGCAAATTTCCCAATCGTGCCCCCACGCTCACGTCCAAATCGTTCATATGTAACACAAACAGCAAGGGTCCCAACACCGAGCCCTATGGAACACCACTTGAGACAACTTTCCATTCACAAGGGCATCCATCGACCATTACCCTCTGTTTCCTGTTACCAAGCCAACCTTTTATCCAGTTTGCCACATTACCCTGAATCCCTGACTTTACTTTCCTGACCAATCTGCCATGTGGGACCTTGTCAAATGCCTTGCTAAAATCCATGTACATAACATCCACTGCACTACCTTCATCAACCCTTCTTGTCACTTTCTCAAAGAATTCAATCAAATTTGTGAGGCAAGACCTTCCTTTAACATATCCATGCTGACCATCCCTGACTAGTCCATCCCTTTCCACATGACAGTTAATCCTATCTCTCAGGATTGATTCTACTAATTTGCTCACCACCGATGTAAGACTAACTGGCCTATAATTGTTTGGTATTTCCTTTGATCCCTTTTTAAACAATGGAACTACGTTTGCATTTCTCCAGTCCTCTGGTACCTCCCCTGTGTCTAGTGAAGATTGGAAAATCATCCTCAGAGCATCTGCTATCTCCTCCCTGACTTCCTTCAGCAGCCTCGGAAACGATCCATCTGGCTCTGGTGACATATCAACTTTCAAGGATTTCAACCCTTCGAGTACTTCCTCTCTCTTTATGACTATCCCATCCAATATCTCACAGTGTTCCTCCTGGACTACTATATCTACATCCTCCCTTTCCTTTCTAAACACGGAGACAAAATATTCATTCAAAACCCTTCCCACAGCCTCTGCATCGACACACAAGTTTCCATCTTCATCTCTGATAGGCCCCACTTTTTCTTTAGCTAACCTTTTAGCATTAATGTATTGGTAAAACATCTTTGGGTTATCTTTAACTTTACTTGCTAATCTTTTTTCAAGCCCTCTCTTTGATTTCCTTATTTCCTTTTTTACTTCGTCCCTGCACTTCCTATATTCGTCTAGGCTATCTGCAGTGCTTAGTTCTTTGTGCCTATCGTATGCTTTCTTTTTCTGTTTGATCTTCCCCTGTATTCCCCTAGACAACCAGGGGGGTCTAGATTTGGCAGTACCACTCTTATTTTTGTAGGGGACATGTCTACTTTGTACAATTAGGATCTCCCTTTTTAGTGCTTCCCACTGGTTTTCCACTGTTTTATCCTCCAGCAGTGCTGTCCAGTCTACCTCAGCTAAGTCCCTTCTCATTTCTGCAAAATTTGCCTTCCCTCAATTCAAGACTTTTACTCCTGCCTTATCTCTGTCCTTTTTCATGATGATGCTAAATCTAACTGAATTGTGACCTCTGTCCCCGATATGGTCGCCAACTGTCACTTCACCCACTTGCCCTTCTTCGTTCCCCAAGACTAGGTCTAGAATTGCATCTCCTCTCGTTGGGTTTGTCACTAATTGGTTGAAAAAATTTTCCTGGACACACTGCATGAATCTTTCTCCCTCAGTGCCCCTTATATTGTTTGAGTCCCAGTTGATATTAGGATAGTTGAAGTCTCCTACTGTTATTGCCCTCTTGTTCTTACAAGCAGAAATTCGTCTACATATTTGTTCTTCTATCTCCCTTTCACTATTTGGGGGTCTGTACTATACTCCCAGTAGTGTGACTGCCCCTTTTTTATTTCTAAGCTCAATCCATAAAGCATCATTTGTTGTCCCATTTAGTATATCAACCCTTCTCACAACTGGAATTGATTCTTTAATCATTAGTGCTACCCACCCCTCCTTTTTTATCTCCTACTCTACCATGTCTGAAGACTCTATAACCAGGGATATTAAGCTGCCAGTTTTGTCCCTCCTTTAGCCAGGTCTCTGTTATAGCAATGACATCCTGCTGCCATGTGGCTACCTGTGCCCTTAACTCATCTACCTTGTTTGTAATACTCCTTGCATTGAAGTATAAACAATTTAACCCCGTCAATTTCCTTTGCTGGGCACTTTGTAAACTTTGCTTCTCCTGTAACTCCGTGTCTATCACAATGTCCCTAGCTAATGTTCTACCTCCATTTTTCTGATCTGAATCTGACCTATCTGATCCTACTCCTGGGATCCCATCCCCCTGCCACACTAGTTTAAATACTCCCCAACAGAACTAGCAAAAGCCCCCGCAAGGACACTGGTCCCAGCTCTGCCTGGGTGGAGCCCGTCCGGTTTGTACAGGTCCCACCTTCCCCAGAACCGGTCCCAATGCCTCAAGAATCTGAATCCCTCCCGGCTACACCATCTCTCCAGCCACATGTTCATTTGGTCTATCCTCTTATTCCTGCTCTCGCTAGTATGTGGAACTGGGAGTAATCCTGAGATGACTACATTTGAGATCCTGCATTTTAATTTATCTCCTAACTTCCTGTACTGAGCTTGCAGGTCCTTATCCCTTTGTTTACCTATGTCGGTACCAATGTGTACCATGACCACTGGCTGTTTACCTTCCCTCCCCAGAATGTCCTGCAGCCGCTCCGTGACATCCTGGACCCTGGCACCAGGGAGGCAACATACCATCCTTGATTCATGTTTGCAGCCACAGAAGTGTCTGCCTGTGCCCTTAACTATTGAATCCCCTATCACTATAGCCCTGCCACTTGTTTTCCTTCCGCCCCTCTGAGCAGTAGAGCCACTCACGGTGCCGTGAACTTGGCTGTTGCTGCTTTCCCCTGAGAGGCCATCCCCCCCCAACAGTATCCAAAGTGGTATATCTGTTAGAGAGGGGGATGACCACAGGGGACTCCTACACTACCTTCCTGAGTCTTTTACTGTTCCTGATGGTCACCCATTCCCTTTCTGCCTGTGTAATTTTCACCTGCGGTGTGACCACCTCGTTAAACGTGCTATCCACGACTTGCTCAGCATCGCAGATGCTCCACAATGAGTCCACCCGCAGTTCCAGCTCCGAAATCCGGTTAGCTAGAAGCTGCATTTGGACACACCTTTCACACACATGGTCATCCAGTGTCCCTCATTTCCCACACCCTGCAGGAGGAGCATATCACGGGTCTGAGATCTCCTGCCATGACGTCCCTCTCGATTAAGCAAGTTACTCCCTTAAAAATACGCTAGCTCGGGGCCTTATTTATGTTAGCTAGGAAGCTTGTTTCTTGACTAATTATATTTGTAAAGTACTACTCTATACTTTTTTGTTTTAGCTCCTACCTCAGTATTAAGCAATGAATTACTTTAATAGACTGAAAAAAAACTCACCAAGATTTACTCACCAATCAGCTGCTTTTTTTAAATCCACTTTCAGAAGAGTGTCCCTTGCAGGTCTGGTGCACTCCTTAAGGTACTGCCTCTCCCTCTCTCTTTTTTTGGTTTGAGGAGGAGGGAGGCATGGAAACACTGCAGCAATGTAATGTTTGGGGCTATTCCGTTCTTTGACAGTGGGTCCTCCTCGATCCCCTTCTGTTGTGGTGACTGCGCTGACTTCTCCCAGAATGCGTCTCAGTCACTTCTCACTACCACCCTCTGTTGGATGTTCTTCCTCCTGTTGAGTGCAAGGTTCCTTCTCCTTGATCCCCTTCTGAGTTGCAGTGACTGCGCTAACTTCTCCCAGAATGCTTCTCATCACTTCTCACTACAGCCCTCTGTTGGATCCAAGGAGAACAACCCCAGCTTCCTCAGTTTAACCCTATAGCTAAAATCCCCCAACCCTGGAACCATTCTCGTAAATCTCTGCACCTTCTCAAGAGCTTCACACCTGTTCTAAAAGGTGGTGATCAGAATTGAATGTAATACTCTAGTTGTGGTGTAACCAGAGCTTTACAAAAGTTCAGCATAAATTCCTTACTTTTTTACTCGGTGCCTCTATGACCCATCTGTTTTCAAACCACTCTCCTAATATGTCATGCCACCCACCAAGATCTATGCACATGCACCCCCACTTCCCTCTGTCCCTGCATACTCTTTAGAACCGTGTCATCCCTTCTGCCAAATTCATCATGCAAAATGTGTACCAATAGTACTGGCTACCTATTACTTCAATCCTATTTCTTCCAGTTTTGTCAGCAGTAACTTGAAACTCTGAGGTAACTTACTACACTGCTGTTCGTTGTTCTTTCTATAGAGCTAACAGATCTCCAGAGCCAATTGGAAGATGCACAGGTAGAAAATATGAAGATCAAGCAGATGAATCAGTTGTTGGAACAGAAAGCTGCCACATTAGCAACTGAATTAGTAGGTGAGTGTGCGTTCCCTTGCTGAAGGACTGAATTAAATGAAAGGAAGATTTGCATTTCGTAGAATGGTTACGGCATGTGGGGGAGACCATTTGGCTCCTCGTGCCTCTCTTCAAAAGGAACTCATCTAGATTCAATCCCCCACCTTTATCTGGAACCCTGCAGTTTTTCTCTTCAGATCATTGCCCAATTTTCTTTTGAAGGCTGCAAGTGCAATCTAGATCCTAATCAATCACTGTGTCTAAAACAAAATGTTTATCCTTGTTTCGCCATTGCTTCTTTTTCCAATCACCTTAAATCAGTGTCCTCTGGTTCTCAATCTTTCTGCCAACGGGATCAGTTTCTCTCTTTCTGTCCAGATCCCTCATGATTTTGAACACCTCTATCAAATCTCCTCTCAACCTTTTCTTCCCCAAGGAGAACAACCCCAGCTTCTCTAAACTATTTGCATAACCGAAGTCCCTCAACCCTGGAATCATTCTTGTAAATCTGTACTGCACCTTCTCTAATGCTTTCACATTGTTCCTAAAGTGTGCTGCCCAGAAGTGGATGCAATACTCCAGTTGAGGGCAAACCAGTGTTTTATACAGCTCATTGTAACCTACTTGTTTTTATACTCTATGCCCATATTTATAAAACCCAGGATGCTCTATGCTTTATTAACCTCTTTCTCAACTTGTCCTGCCACCTTCAACGATTTGTGCATATATATTCCCAGCTCCTGCTCCTGCTCCTGCACACCACCTTTAGAATTTTACACTTTGTTTTGCTTCGTTTTGTTCATCCCACTGAAGTGAATCACTTCACACTTTCCTATATTAAATTTCACCTGACACTTGTCCACCCATTCCACCAGCCTGTCTATATCCCCTTGTTTTCACTGCTCCGAGCCTCCTTTACACTGCTCCCCTGTCGACCAGCTCCACACTGCTCCCTTGTTGACCTGATTCACACTGTTCCCAGTTCTTTTCCCAACTCAGAACATTCCTAAGTGCTGTACATCCAATTAAGCCATTTTAAGATATGGTCACTGCGCCAATGTAGGAATAGCAGCAGCTAATTTGTGCACAGCAAGCTCCCACAGATAGCAATGTGATGGTAACGAGGTTCCACCAGGGCCAGCTCCTGACCTCATGACAGCCTTGGTTCAAACATGGACAAAAGAGCTGAACTCCCAAGGTGAAGTGAGAGTGACTGCCCTTGACATCAAGGCTGCATTTGACCGAGTGTGGCGTCAAGGAGCCCTAGCAAATCATGGGAATCGGAGGAAAAGCTCTCTGCAAGTTGGAGTTATACTCAGCACAAAGGAAGATGGTTGTGGTTGTTGGAGGTCAACCATCTTCCATCTCGGCTCCTGGACATCACTGCAGGAGTTCCTCAGGGTAGTGTCCTCAGCCCAACCATCTTCAGCTGCTTCATCAATGACCTTCCTTCCATCATAAGGTCAGAAGTAGGGATGTTTGCGATGATTGCACAATGTGCAATCTGAATGTGCAATCAGACACTGAAGCAGTCCATGTCCAAATGCAGCAAGACTTGGACAATATCCAGGGCCGACAAGTGGCAAATAACATTCATGCCGCACAAGTGCTGGGCAGCGACCATCTCCAACAAGAGAGGGTCTAACCATCACCCCTTGACATTCAATGGCTTTACCATCACTGAATCCCCCACTATCAACATCCAGGGGGTTACCATTGACCAGAAACTGAACTAGACTAGCCATATAATTACTGTGGCTACAAGAGCCGGTCAGAAGCTAGGAATCCTACGGTGAGTAACTCACCACCTGACTTGCCAAAGCCCACCATCTATAAGGCACAAGTCAGGAGTGTGATGGAATACTCCCCACTTGCCTGGATGAGTGCAGCTCCAACAACACTTGAGAAGCTTGACACCATCCAGGACAAAGCAGCTCACTTGATTGGTACCATATCCACAAACATTCACTCACTCCACTACTGACACACATTGGCAGCAGTGTGTACCATCTACAAGGTGCACTGCAGGAACTTGCCAAGGTTCCTTAGGCAGCACCTTCCAAACCCACAACTGCTACCATCTAGAAGGACAAGGGCAACAGATAGATGGGAACACCACCACCTGGAAGTTCCCCTCCAAGCCACTCACCATCCTGACTTGGAAATATATCGCGGCTCCTTTACTGTCGTTGGGTCAAAATCCTGGAACTTCCTTCCTAACAGTACTGTGCGTGTACCTACACCACATGGACTGCAGTTGTTCAAGGAGGCAGCTCACCACTACCTTCTCAAGGGAAATTCGGGATGGGCAATAAATGCTGGCCTAGCCAGTGACGCCACATCCCATGGTTGAATAAAAAAAAATCTCCCTTTGTGATGTTGGCTCAGGGATAAATATTGGCCAGGGGAGAACTCCCCACCTTCTCTCAAACATTTTTCTTCATTGTTTCATGGGATGTGGGTGTCACTGGCTAGGCCAGCTTTTATTGCCCATCCGTTTTTGCCTTTGAGAAGGTGGTGGTGAGCCACTGCAGTCCATGTAGTGTAGGTACACCCACAGAGCTGTTAGGAAGGGAGTTCCAGGGTTTTGGCGCAGTGACAGTGAAGAAATGGTGATATAATTCCAAGTCAGGATGGTGTGTAGCTTCGAGGGGAACTTGCAGGTGATAGTGTTCCCATCTAACTGCTACCCTTGTCCTTCTTGAGGGTAGTGGTCATGAGTTTGGAATGTGCTGTGTAAGGAGGCTTGGTGAGTTCCTGCAGTGCATCTCATAGGTCATCCACTGTGCATCGGTGGTGGAGGGAGTGAATGTTTGTGGATGCGGTGCCAACCTAGCGGGCTGCTTTGTCTTGGATGGTGTCAAGTTTCTTGAATGTTGTTGGAGCTGCACTCATCCAGGCAAGTGAGGAGTATTCCATCACACTCCTGACTTGTGCCTTGTAGATGGTGGACAGGCTTTGGGGAGTCAGGAGGTGAGTTAGTTGCTGCAGGTTTCCTAGACTTTGACCTGCTCTTGTAGTCAGTGTATTTATATGGCTAGTCCAGTTCATTTTCTGGTCAATGGTAACCCCCAGGATGTTGATAGTGGGGGATTCAGTGATGGTTTTGCCATTGAATGTCAAGGGGAGGTGGTTAGATTCTCTCTTGTTGGACATGGTCATTGCCTGGCACTTGTGTAGCGTGAATGTTACTTGCCACTTGTCACCAGCACGCTGGAATCTTTTACGTCCATCTGAGAGAGCAGACGGACCTTGGTTTAATGTCTTTACTGAAAGTTGGCAACTCTGATCGCCCAGCACTCCCTCAGAACTGCACTGGGAGTGTCGGCCTGGTTTATATGCTCGAGTCTCTGAAGTGGGATTTTAGACCCCAACCTCTGGCTCAGATGCAAGAGTGCTGAAGTGAGCCACTGCTGACATCTAAGGCTAATGAGGCAAATCAATTCCAAAAAATCTGCCCTTTAGAAAACAAACGAACATCCTACGTAGGTAAATATTCTTCATTCCTCGGCAGATATTAAGGCAAAATTTGACGATGAACAAAGCCACAAGGACCTTGCAGAGACGAGACTGAAAACCTTAGTGGAAGAGCTGGGAAGGGAAAGGACCAGGACTGAAGAACTCCAAAATGAATTGGTACGTGAGTTTTAACTTGTTTAGATATATAGTTTCATCTCAGAAATTCGGGAGAGTATTCAAGCTACCAAGCAAAGTCTTAGAGATTTATCCTTCCCCCACATTATAATTATTTTTCTCCTGTAAAATAAATTATTGTGATCATTTGAAATTTAGTATTCCTGCGTTTGTCCTGATGAATGCAGGAGGACAAGCCTCGGCAACAAATCTCTCTCTTCAGCAAAATTCAAGTTCTGTCCTACCAAGTGACTCTTTATAATTATTTTGTTCTGAGGCAGTTTCTTGCTGCCCCCAGAGTCTAACCAACGGCATTCAGCTCTTGACTTTTCAAGCATTCAGCCGCCTTCTTTCACCTATTGATCTTCTCGTATCATTATCTCCTCTGACCTCCGATGAGAATAACACACCACCTCCATTAATTAAAGTCCCATCTTATCCTTTGTGCCAAGCACAATGGTTCTTCCCAGCTTGTAAATTTGTCAGAGTAAGACCCAAATCGTTAAGGCAAGTAATAAGTAGTAACAACTGTTCAAAGGACGGCAAACAGTTTCGGTGAATATGTGTTTTCCAATATGGAGGGCTGTACCCAGTGGTATCCCCTCGCGGGATGTGTTGGGACTATTGCTGTATACATGAGTTTTGCCAGACAGTAAGAGGTCGCTCGGTCCATTGTGAGGCTCTTTGCACGAACTTTTCAATCAGTCCCACTCCCTTCTTCATTTCTTATAGTTCTATAAATTGTTCATTTTCAATGATGTGTCCAATTTCCCTGTTGAAAATTCCGATTGAATCCGCTTCTCTTTTGTTACTTCAGATTCCAGGCAAATTTAACCTAGTGATTCTGGTACTGCACCGGCAAACTAACGGTTATGAGTTCCAGTAACGTCTTGGCAAATTGTGGAATTGATTTCATATATTGTGGGCTGGTGCCAGAAAAGCTGAAAATGAAAGCAGCTGTTCTGTTATAAAAACCCAAGTGGTTCGTTGACTTCCCTTCAGTGAATGGTGTCTGCTACCCCTCCCCTCGTGGGGGAATCTAGAACCAGGGGACGCAGTTTCAAAATGAGGGGTCTCCCATTTAGAACAGAGATGAGGAGGAATTTCTTCTCTCAAAGGGTCGTTAGCTTTTGGAATTCTCTTCCACAGCGAGCGGTGGAGGCTAGGTTACTGAATATGTTCAAGGCTGAGTTACACAGGTTTTTGATTGACAAGGGGGTCAAAGGTTATGAGGTACAGGCAAGAAAGTAGAGTTAAGGCCATAATCAAATCAGCCACAATCTTATTGAATGACAGCGCAGTCTCGAGGGACCAAATGGTTTACTCCTCCTCCGAATTCTTATTAACTGATGTTATTTGGACTGGGCCTACACGTGACTCCAATCCCACACTTGGTTGACTGTCAGTGCATTCAGGGCAGCTGGAGATGGGCTATGAATGTCACCTACATCCCGTGAATTGTCTTTAAAATAATTTGTGTGGAACAGAGAAGTTAAGAATTAAATTAAGTTCTGTGGAATATCCAGGCTGAATCATAAAATGGCGAAATCCCAGGGTAAAAGGCATGAATGAATAGGCATTTTGACCCACTGAATCCTTTCTTTAACTTGTTAGTAAATGTGAACCTCAGAGTTTGATATTATTGGTGATAAAATGGAAGCTGCTCATAGTTCCTGGACCAACATTGGTCAGAAATAGTCGTTTGGTAGTACAGAACTTGAGTTTTACTGGAAAAAAACGATGTTGAAGCTTTCCATCTTGCACTCCTCAGGACACTTAGCAAGAATACCAATATAAGGGAAAATCAACAATTTGTACTGTATGTAAGGAGAGTGCTGATTGGTTGGCAAGTGGACTCTGATTAGTAGAGGCATTGCCATGGAGACTGCACCAGTGCTGGTGACTAACAGTTAACTGCCAAACATTGTTTGAAATTTAAACGAGGCAGCTTGATGCTGATTGGCCAAGGCATCGTCCTGAGGATTGAATCAGCGAATGGCTGTCACTTATTTTGTTCAGCTGAAACAGGCACAATGTATGTACATGCTTTTTCTGTCTGCAAAGAACAGGGCTCTGTGTATTAATATTTGTAGCTTCCAGTGCACACAAGTGTGCCACACTGCGAGCCCAACTGACAATCTTAAATTGGTTGTCAGCGTAATTTTTAGCACACTGAGGATTATTCAGCAAACGTTGTCCAATCACGGAATCATATCTAATGTTGGACACTGTTTTGAGATTTGCAAGCACGGACTGGCTAGGTACGGTCTGTACCTTGCCCATTGTGAACAGCGGCTGGGACATGCTGTTTGATACGATCCGCCAGTCTTTGGGACATACAGCCAACATACCCAGCAACTCACTGGCACTGAAATTTGTATACCACATTATTCATTTGTGTGATAGGCAAAATGTTTTTTGGTTTGACAGCAGCATCCTGTTAATGGTGAATACCACTCGTGTTGCTACTGCATAGTAGCAGCGTGAAGCACCTAGCTTCACCTGTTGCTCAAATTTTTGAGATACCTTTCCCTTCTAGGGTAATCTGAGGTAGACTGGGCACTTTTCAGGGCTGAAAGTGATGGCCTTAGGCACGTTCATGAGTTTGCGTGACATGCAGCACAAAATGATCTGATCATGGTAGCCATTATCCTGCAGAATGCCTTTGATGTGCCCTATTTCAGCATCAAGCTTGCCTGGTGAGCAATGGCTAGGGCCCTATTTACAAGGTTACCGATAATACCAACCTTATAGCACATCGAACTGTAAGAATTCCAATGCGTAAATTGACCAGTGAAGGTAAGTTTGCGATAGACCATGATAGAGAACCCCTGGCACATTTCTCAACTAGCATGTCAAGGAAGGGGAGTTCATTTGACTGCTCCATTTCAGAGAAGCACTGCATAGATTCACCAAGGCTCCTTAGACAGCACGTTCCTAACCCACGACCACTACCATCTAGGACAAGGGCAGCAGATAGATGGGAACACCACCAACTGGAAGTTCCCCTCCAAGTCACTCACCATCTTGGAAATATATCGCTGTTCCTTCACTATCGCTGTGTCAAAATCCTGGAACTCCTTCCCTAACAGCACTGTGGGTGTACCTACACCACATGGACTGCAGCGGTTCAAGAAGCAGCTCCGAGTTGCAAAACTTAAAAAGCAGTGTCCAACATTAGATGTGATTCCGTGATTGGACAACACTCGTTAAATAATCCTCAGTGTACTAAACAGTACACTGACAACCAATTTAAGATTGTCAGTTGGGTTCACAGTGTGGCGCATTTGTGTGTACTGGAAGCTACATATATTAATACGCAGGGCCCTGTTCTTTGCAAATAGGACACGAACATGTACATACATTACGCCTGTTTCAGCTAAACAAAATAAGTGACTGCAATTCGCTGACTCATTCCTCAGGGCAATGCCTTGACCAATCAGGGTCAAGCTGCCTGGTTTAAACTTCAAAGTATGCTTGGCAGTTAACTGCCAGTCACCATCACTGGTACATTCTCCATGGTAACGCCTCTACCGGAGTCCACTTGCCAACCAATCAGCACTCTCTTCACATACAATACAAATTGTTGATTGCCCTTTTATTTTGGCATTCTTGCCAAGTGTCCTGAAGATTGTAAGACAAAAGCTTCAACATGTCTCTTTCTTCAGCACTATTGGTCAGAAACCTAATTGAGGTTGCGTTTGCGTCTTAGCTTCAGCGGCCTGGACTGGAGGACGTGGCAGTACTGAAGAAGGAATTGGTGCAGGTTCAGACCCTGATGGATCAGATGAGTCTTGAGCAGGAGAGACGATCAGATAAACTGACAGATGAAAATGCGCAGCTGAAGGTGCAACGTAACATAGCGGAGGTAAGATCGCGTCCATGCCTGTCTGACAGCGACCCCTGATTCAACTGGTGATGTTAAATGCTGAATAATCAACTGTAGTTAAAGCTGTGCCTTTAAACTCAGAGATCTGTAACTTGCTTAGTTATTTGCCCATGAAAATATTGGTATCTGAACAGTCTTATAAGATCTTACAGCTCTGGAGGTGGCCATTCAACCCATCATGCCTGTGCTGGCTCTTTGAAAGAGGTATCCAATTAATCTTATCCCTTGTTCTTTTCATTGCCCATGGTCCTGCATTTTATTTCCTTTTCAAGTATATATCCAGTTGTCCTTCAAAGATCCTATTGGATGTGTTTGTGCTACCCTTTCTGACAGTACATTCCAAATCTTCATAACTGGCTGTGTAATTGAATGAATTTCATGAAACTCAACATCTCATATGAGCATTATTTTGCTTCTCCATTACCTCATATTAGATGTTTAATCAGCACACTGTGTATGTGTTTTATGTGTGTGTGTGGGTGTGTGTGTACACATGGGGCAATTTAAATCTAACTTACCAGTTGGAGTCTCCATCCCATGGGATGGGATGGAACGCTGTTGACTTCCACAGGATTGTAAACCAGTGTTGCACCTGATCTCACCAGTTTCTGGGCAGGTGGGTTAGGTTATAATTGTGCCACGTATATTGAGTGAATCTGTTGAATCAGTGTCAGTGTGATGGTGTGCTGCCGTTCATCCTCCTGTCTAACATGTTCCCTTATTTACTTCCGTCCAGTTCTCATTATTCAAATGAATTAAATAATAGGCTCCAGTGTTGATACTTTCATTGTGTAATTTTGTTGTTTGTAAAGTTGTTGAATTTTTCTCCATCTACCATGCTGTCATTCTTCATTTTCTGTTTTTCTTCTGATTGCTTCCCCGTGGAGAAACTTAAACTTGAGGTAAACCTTCACACTATCCCTCTCAAAACCAAATCCGCTCCTGACTGTCAAACCCTATGCAGCAAATCGGTTTGAAGTTTTTAGTTCAATCATTTCTGAAAGACCCTACCTGGCTCATAGTGGATTTAATAATGGCACTTCTTTAAAATTTGACAGAAAACCTAACGTCTCTGTAAAAAATTTGTTGGGAGTAGCAGTTATTGTTGCGGTTGCACAGACTTGCAAGAGGCACAGTGTATGTGATCTCTCATGGAATACCTCGTGTTGCTAAGTGTTTGCTCTGATTCTCAAGTTTGGGGTGGCTCTACATCTCTTCTACAGAGCAGTGATGAGTCATGGATGTGAAGATTGTGGCTGGAACATATGAAGAAGCTCTAATGAAATACTGTACTCTCACACTCTGCAAGACACCCTGCTCTAAAGCTGTGTACAAAGCTGAGTTCTGTACACTTGTTCTTGTTAGAATCAGTAACACACACCTCCTTCAGTTTAACACAAAGGCAAAATACTGCAGATTCTGTCAATCTGAAATAAGGACAAAAAAAGCTAGAAAATCTCAGCAGATCAGGCAGCATCTGTCAACATTTTAGGCTGATGACCTTTCATTGCAACTGAAGAAAGATAAAAACGTAAGAGTTTTTAAATCCGAGGAAGGGGAGAGGGGTCAGGAAGAATGAAGGAGAAGGTCTGTGATAGGGTGGAGGGCAGGAGGGATTAAATATCAAGAGATTACATGATGCAGCAGGCAGAGAGAGTGGTAAAGGATATAGGAAAGAAGGAAAGGTCGTGACCAAATGAGGTGTGATTGGCTACTTAAAAACCATCCGATTGCAACATGGAGGGATAAAGAGGGAAACAAAATGAAGACTGACCCAGTAAAACAACAAAAAAAAACAGAATAAAATGGCGGCAGAGGTTATGATCTAAAGGCGTTGAACTCGATGTTGCGTCCAGAGGCCTGTAGAATGCTGAGTTGAAACGTAAGCTGCAGTTCCTCGACCTTGCGTTGAGCTTCATTGGAACACTGTAGCAGGCCGTGGACAGAAAGGTCAGAGTGTGTAGCAGGCCGTGGACAGAAAGGTCAGAGTGTGTAGCAGGCAGTGGACAGAAAGGTCAGAGTGTGTAGCAGGCCGTGGACAGAAAGGTCAGTGGCAGCAAGGTGGAGAATTAAAATGACAAGCAACCGGAAGCTCGGAGTCATGCTTATGGACTGAATGGGGCTGTTTCGCAAAGCAGTTACCCAACTGCATTTGGTCTCCCCAGTGTAGAGGAAACCACATCATGAGCAGTGAATACGGTAGACTAAATTGAAAGAAGTACAAGTAAATCACTGGTTTACTTGGAAAGGAGTGTTTGAGGCCTTGGACTGCAACAATGTTAGATTATAACCTCTGTCTCTATTTTATTCTAAGTTTTTTTTTCTCTTTTACTTTGTTTTACTGTGGTCTTCATCTTGTTTCTCTCTCTCCCTTCATGCTGCAATCAGATGGGTTTTTTTTAATGTAACCAATCAGGCCTCATTTGGACGCGACATTTGTTTCTTTACTTTATCCATTAGCAGAATCACAGAATTTTAATGGCACAGAAGGAGGCCATTTGGCCCATCGTGTCTGCACCGGCTCTCCAAATGAGCATTATGACTTAGTGCCATTGCCCTGCCTTTTCGCCGTATCCCTGCACATTATTTCTATTCAAATAATCACCTAATGCCCTCTTGAATATCGCAACTGAACCTGCCTCCACCACACTTCCAGGCAGTGCATTCCAGACCCAAACCACTTGTGTGAATAAGATTTTTCTCAAGTCACATTTGTTTCTTTTGCAAATCACTTTAAATCTGTGCTGTCTCCTTCTTGATCCTCTTATTAGCGGGAACAGCTTCTCCCCATCTATTCTGCCCATCCCCTCATGACTTTGAATGTCTCTACCAAATCTCCTCTTAGCCGCCTTCTCTCCAAGGAGAACAGTCCCAACTGCTCCAATCTATGTAACTGAAGTTTCTCATCCCTGGAACCATTCTTGTAAACATCTTCTACACTCTCTCCAGTGTGTCACATCCTTCCTACAATGTGGTACCCAGAACTGTACACACTACTCCAGCTGAGGTCTAACGACTGTCTTATATAAATTCAGCATAACCTCCCTGTTCTTGTACTCTATGCCCCTATTAATAAAGTCCAGGATACTATATGCTGCTTTAACTGCTCTCTCCACCTGATCTGCCACCTTCAATGATCTATGTACATATACACCTAGGTGTTTCTGCTCTTGCAGCTCCTTCAAAATTTCACCCCTTATTTTATATTGTCTGTCCATGTTCTTCCTACCAAAATGCATCTCCTCACACTTCTCCACATTGAACTTCGTCTGCCACCTGTCTGCCCACTCCACCAACTTGTCCGTGTCCTCTCGAAGTTCCACATTGTCCTCCTCCCAGTTTACAACACTCCCAAGCTTCGTTCCATCTGCAAACTTTGAAATTGTCCCCTGCACACCAAGATCTAGATCATTGATATATACCAGGAAAATTAAGGGTCCCAATACCAACCCCTGGGGAACTTCACTACAAACCTTCTTCCAGCCTGAAAAATATTCATTAACCATTACTCTCCTTCCTATTTTTCAGCTAATTTTGTATCCACGTCCCTTTTATTCCATGAGCAATAACTTTTCTCACAAGTCTGTTGCGTGGCATTGTATCAAATGCCTTTTGAAAGTCCATGTACACCACATCAACAGCATTACTCACATTAACCTTTTCCGTTACCTCTTCAAAAAACTCCAGCAGGTTAGTAAAGCACAATTTCCCCTTTAAAAATCCATGCTGGCTCTTCCTTATCAACCGATATTTTTCCATGTGACTACTAATTCTATCCTGAATAATTGTTCCTAGAATCTTGCCCACCACCTAAGTTAAACCGACCGGTCTGTAATTGCTGGGCTTATCCTTACAACCCTTTTTTAAAAAGGGCATAATGTTTGCAATTCTCCAGTCCTCTGGCACCTCCCCAAAGTCTAGCAAACACTGAAAGATTATGGCCAGTGCCCCTGCAATTTCTACTCTCACTTCCTTCAATATCCTTGGATGCATCTTGTCCGGTCCCGGTGCCTTGTCAACTTTAGGTACTGACAATCTATTCAACACTTCATCCTTATCAGTTTTGAGCCCTTCTAATAACAGAGTTTCCTCGTTTGTCACGATGGCCTGGATAGCATCTAGCTCCTTGGTAAGGACAGATGCAAAGTATTCATTTAATACCTCAGCCATGGCGCCTTTGTCCATGTGTAAATTCCCTTTTAGGTCCCTAATTGTCCCTTCTCTTCCTTTTACCATTCTTACACTATTTATATGCCTATAGAAGACTTTGGGATTCCCCTTTATGTTGGCTGCCAGTCTTTTCTCATAATCCCTCTTCGCTTCTCTAATATGCTTTTTCACCTCCTCTCTGAACCTTCTGCATTCCTCTTGGTTCTCAGTTGTACTTTCTATCTGACACCTGTCATAAGCACACCTTTTCTTCTTTATCTTAATTTCTATCTCCTTTTTCATCCAGGGAGCTCTGGATTTGTTTGTCCTACCTTTCCCTTTCGATGGAATATACCATGACTGTGCCCGAACCAATTCTTTTTTGAAGGTAGCCCATTGTTCAGTTACAATTTTTCCTGACAATCTTTCGTTCCAGTCTATCTGGCCCAGCTCTGTTCTTGCCCCATTGAAGTTGGCTGTCATCCAGTTAATTATTCTTACTCTGGATTGCCTGTTGTCCTTTTTCTATCATCATCCTAAAAGATACAATACAATGATCACTGTCTCCTAAATGTTCCCCCACTGACACTTGATCGACTTGGTCCACCTCATTTCCAATAACCAGGTCCAACAGTGCATCTTTTCTTGTTGTACTGGACACATACTGCTGCAGAAAATTCTCCTGAACACAATCTAGGAACTTTTGCCCCTCTCCGCCCTTTACACTACCACTGTCCCAGTCTACATTCAGGTAATTAAAGTCCCATATTTTAACTACTCTATAATGCTTGCACCTTTCTGTAACTTCCCTGCAGATTTGGTCTTCTATTCCTTCTCACTAGTTGGTGGCCTATAGGCTACACCGAGCAATATAATTGTGCCCTTTTTGTTCCTTATCTGCAGCTAAATTGACTCTGTCCTTGAACCCTTTGGGACATCCTCTTTCTCCAGCACTGCAACGCTCTCCTTAACCAATACTGCCACCAATCCTCCTTTCCTTCCTTTCCTATCTCTTCCGAACACCTTGCACCCAGGAATATTTAACACCCAGTCCTGTCCTTCCTTAAGCCAGGTCTCTGTTATCATCACAACATCATATTTCCACATGGCAATCTGCGCCTGTAACTCCCCAATCTTTTTTACTATACTCCATGCATTCACATACATGCACAGCAACCCTGATTTAGATTTTGTTACTTTCTCCCTCACCCCGACTCCACCTATTAACTTACAATTCTCTATTCTAGTTATCTGATTCTCCCAGTATTCCTCTCTAATATTCTCCCCTGGTTCCCACACCCCGCCAAGTTAGTTTAAACTGCTGAGTTAGTTTAAAGCCCACCCAACAGCAGTAACAAAATGCCCCGCAAGGAACTCAGTCCCAGTTCTGTTCGGGTACAACCTGATTGGCTTGTACACGTGCCATCTTCCACAGAGCCAGTACCAGTGTCCCAGGAATCTTAAGCCCTACCACTCTCTCTGGCTGTTGCATCATAAATCTCTTGTTACTTAACCTCTCACCCTCCACCCTATTACAGACCCGCCCCTTTGTTTTTCCTGCCCCTTTACCCACTTTCTCTGGCTTAAAAACTCTCACATTGTTATCAACCAGAAACATTAACTCTGTTTCTCTCCACAGGTGCTGCCTGACCTACTGTGTCCCCCAGCGTTTTGTGTTCTTCCTTCAGTTTAATTTAGTTTAGTTTTTAAAGCACTGAAACTGCAGTGGGCCAAATCTTAAGTAATGGCCCTTTGGAAGAGCTTAAGTTAGACAATATTTAGAGTTTGGGTTTAAGAGTGGAATTTCTTGTGGTTTGTGTTCAAATGTGTTGTTCAGTGAAGTCTGCTCTTGATGTCTGACACTGATTGGTGGGAAGAGATGTAAATTGAGTGTAGGACAGTCAACACAATTATATAAAGATATCAGCGGACCATGCTCCTTCGTTTATGGAAAGTACCAACTATTGCTACAAGCCAATTTAAAAATGGTCTTTGGACGTTTTGCAAAAAATTGTGTCTTTTGGTTAAATCTTTGTTTTCATTTCTGGCCTTAGAAAAATCTCACAGAAACAAGATTGGACCATTCAACCCCAATAATCTACCATCATGGAACAAGGGAGTGTAACCTTAAAAAAAAACACTTCTATTCACAAAGGGTAGTGGAAATCAGGAACTCATTTCCTCAAAAAGCTGTTGAGGCTGGAGGTCAATTAAAAATGTCAGATTTGAGCTTGAAAGAGTTTGTTGATAAAGATTAGGGAAACAAGGCAAGTAGTTTATGGAGTTAAGGTACAGATCAACCATGGTCTAATTGAATGGCTGAAGAGGCTCAAGGGGCTGAATGGCTCCTCTTGTTCCCATTTTCAACTCTCATGTGTCAGAATAGTTTTGTGTATCAGATGACCAGCTTGAAAAGTTTTAAAAAGGAATTGCAATTATCTGGGTGTCATTCATGTTCCATCTTTTTGAACACATTGTCCTTTTTTTGTGTGACTGAGCTTCCTGTGTGTTTTACAGAAAAAGCAAACTTTGGCCTCTAAATCTTGCTTGTTTTTTGCTCCAAGGCGTCGATGTCTGAGCTGAGGGCGGGGCTTGCTAGAATTCAACAGGAGAAAGCTGCGCAATGTGAGGAGGTGCGGAAGGCCCAGCAGGAATGTGAGGAAATAAAGCAGCAAAACCAGGTGTGTGAAATGTCCATCAAGGAAGCTGAGGCTTGTTGCTGAGTAACCCGTGACATATTGTCAGTGGGAGGGTGATTCACTCTTTAGATTTGATTTCACCAAATTAAAAACAAGCATTTACTCATCCAACAGCATATCCTTATTTTTGAGCAGATAGGGGTAGAATCCCTTTCATCCTCCATGTAGGACATGAGTGATGGAGGAAGGATGGAATTGTGTTCTGAGTACCACACTTTGAAAAAATTCTTTCATGATGTATGGGCATCGCTGGCTAAACCAACATTTGTTGTTCATCGCTAATTGCCCCAGAAGTTAGTGGTGGGCTGCCTTCTTGAACTGCTGCAGGCCATGTGGTATAGGTGCACCCATTGTGTTGTTAGGAAGGGTGTTCCAGGATTTTGACCCAGCAACAGTGAAGGAACGGTGATATAGTTCCAAGTCAAGATGGTTTGTTTCTTGGAGACGAAGTAGCAGGTGGTGGTGTTCCCATGCATCTGCGAACCTTGTCCTTCTACATGGTAGGGGTTGTGGATTTGGAAGGGACTGTTGAAGGAGCCTTGGTGAGTTGCTGCAGCACATCCTGTATGTGGTACACACTGCTGCCACTGTGTATCGGTGGTGGAGGAGTGAATATTGAAGGTGGTAGATGGGGTGCCATTCAAGCAGGCTGTTTTCAAAGTAATGGCAATGTTAATTGTATACAGGTTGTGGGCATTAACTGTGGATTCACTTGTGCTACTATAAATAAGAAGAGATTACCAAAAGAGGTATAAATAGGAATAGACAAACTCTGGTGGCCAGTTTAGGAGGTGTATGCTTGTAATGTGTATCTCTGTAAATAAATGCTTATAAAAGTGTGTAAAGATTAGCTCCAGCTCTATCCTTCACTGTTGGGCTTCATGAATTAGAACAGTCAAGGCATTGTAGAGGATATGGAGAGGAGAGTGTGAGAGGAGGACCCTGGGACAGGCAGTCAGCAGCACCAAGAGGAGAGTGCAACAGGAGGACCCCGAACCAGGCAGTCAGCAGCACCTAGAGGATAGCGAAGTTGGAGTGGAGAGGCTGTATAAAGAGCGGGAGCAGAGCGGTTGTATAAAGAGTGGGAGTTTACCTGTGAGGGAGCGGAGCGGCTGTATGAAAAACGGAGTTTACCTGTGTAGGAGCCGGTTCTCACCCAGACACACAGTGGCGAAGGAATTTGAAAAGAATGATGTCAGGACAAGGGAGAGAGCTGATTGGTAAGTAGTGGATAAGTTGTTTTTTTCCACTTTAAAGTGACATCACAGAAGGTCAGAGTCTCAGCATTTTTTTTTAAGAAACACGAAATAGTTTTCTACTTGGCTTAAATTTAAGGAAATAGTCATTTAATTAAAAACAAACAAAAAGTATGACAAGGGAGCTCAGTCCCATGTGTTGTATGGCCTGCAGCATGTGGGAATTCTCAGACACTCCTTGCAGTCTGAATAACCACATGTGCAGGAAGTGCCTCCGGTTTGACCAGCTAGAGCAACAGGTTTCAGAGCTCGAGCATCAGCTGGAGACTCAGGCGTGCATCCGTGAGGCTGAGGGTTACGTGGATAGCACATTTTTAGATGTGGTCACTCTGCAGCTTAAGGAAATGCAGTCAGAGAGGGAATGGGTGACCACCAGTCAGAAGAAGGGATGTAAGCAGGTAGTCAGGAAAGCTCCAGAGTGAAACTCACTCGAGAACCATTTTTCTATGTTGGAACACGGTGAGGGTGAAGGTTCCTCTGGAGACTGCAGCCAGAGCCAAGTTTACGGCACTGTGGGTGGCTCAGCTGCACAAGGTGGGAGGAGTAAGAGTGCAAGAGCAATAGTGATAGGAGATTCAGTAGTGAGGGGTGCAGACAGGTGCTTCTGCAGCCGTAGACGTAACTCCAGGACGGTGTATTGCCTCCCTTGTGCCAGGGTCAAGGATGTCACAGAACGGTTGCAGGGCATTCTGAAGGGGGAGGGCGAACAGTCAGAGGTCGTGGTTCACATTGGTACCAACGACATAGGTAGAAAGAGGGAAGAGGTCCTGCAACAAGAATTTAGGGAGCTAGGCAGCAGATTAAAAAGCAGGACCTCAAAGGTTGTAATCTCTGGGTTACTCCTTGTGCCACGTGGGTGAGTATAGAAAAAGGAGGATAGAGAGGGTGAATGCGTGGCTGAAGAGATGGTGCAGCAGGGAGGGTTTTAGTTTCCTGGATCATTGGGTCTGTTTCTAGTGAAGGTGGGGCCTGTACAAGTCGGAGGGGTTGCACCTGAACTGGAACGGGACCAACATCCTTGCGGGAAGGTTTGCTAGTGCTGTTGGGGGGATTTAAACTAATTTGGCAGGGGGATGGGATACAGAATGGAGGTACAGTAGGGGGTGATGCACAGCCAAATATAGAAGAGAAACTAAGTCAGTCTGGAAGGCAGAGCACAAGGGAATAATGCAAAGCTGAATTGCATCTATTTTAATGCAAGGAGTCTCACAATTAAGACAGATTACTTCAGGTCGTTGATTAACAGATGGGAATATGATATTGTTGCTATCACAGAAACATGGTTGAGAGAAGGGCAGGACTGCCAGCTCAGTATTCCAGGGTATAGAATCTTCAGGCATGACAGGTGTGGAGGGGAGGTGTAAAAGAGGAGGTGGTATTGTACCATTGACCAAGGAGTCAACTACTGCAGTAAGGAGGGATGGTACCTTAAAAGGTTCCTCAAATGAGGCCATATGGGCAATCACTTTGCTGGGAGTGGTACTATAGGCCTCCAAACAGTCAGGGTGAGGTAGAGGAGCAGACATATAGGCAAATCTCAGAGAAGTGTAAAAATAATAGGGTAATAATAGTAGGGGATTTCAACTTCCCCAATATTGACTGGGACGGTTTTAGTGTTGAAAGGCTTAGAGGGGGCGGAATTCTTAAAGTGCATCCAGGAGAGTTTTTTGAGCCAGTGCGTAGAAAGTCCTACAAGAGAAGTGACGGTACTGGACCTAATTTTATGGAATGAAGCCGGGCAAGTGGTAGAAGTGTCAGCGGGGGAACATGTCGGGGATAGTGACCATAGCTCTGTAAGATTTAAGGTAGTTATGGAAAGGGACAAAGATGGGCCAGAAATAAAGGCCCTGAATTGAGGGAAGGCCGATTTAAATATGATAAGACAGGATCTGGCCAAAGTGGACTGGGAGCAGTTAGTAGTAGGAAAGTCCACATCAGACCAGTGGGAGTCATTCAAAAAGGAAATAATGAGAGTTCAGGGCCAACATGTTCCCGTAAAGGTGAAGAAAGGTGAAGGGTAGGACCAGCAAGTCCACGGAACCCTGGATGTCAAGGGATATAGAGGATTGGATAAGGAAAAAAAAAGGAGGCTTATGGCTTATGGCTTTACCCTTGCTGTTTGTAGAGTACATTAATGATTTAGACGTGAATATAGGAGGTATGATCTGTAAGTTTGCAAATAACATGAAAATTGGTGGTGTCGTAAACAGTGAGGAGGAAAGCCTTAGATTACAGGACGATATAGATGGGCTGGTAAGATGGCAGAGCAGTGGCAAATGGAATTTAATCCTGAGAAGTGTGAGGTGATGCATTTTGGGAGGGCTAACACAGCCAGGGAATACACAATGACTGGTAGGACCCTAGAAAGTACAGAGGATCAGAGGGACCTTGGTGTACATGTCCATAGATCCCTGAAGGTAGCAGTGCAGCTAGATAAGGTGCTTAAGAAGGCATATGAGATACTTGCCTTTATTAGTTGAGGCATTGAGATACGAGAGCAGGGAGGTTATGTTGGAGCTGCACAAAGTGTTAGTTAGGCCACAGCTGAAGTACTGTGTGCAGTTCTGGTCGCCACACTATAGGAAGGATGTGCTTGCACTGGAGCGGGTGCAGAGGAGATTCACCAGGATGTTGCCTGGGCTGGAGCGTTTCAGCTATGGAGATAGACTGGATAGGCTAGAGTTGTTTTCCTTAGAGCAGAGTAGGCTGAGGGAGGATCTGATACAGGTATACAAAATTATGAGGGGCATAGACAGGGTAGATAGGAAGAAACTTTTCCCCTTAGCGAAGTTGTCAATAACCAGGGAGCATAGATTTAAGGTAAGGGGCAGGAGGTTTAGAGGGGATTTGAGGAAACATTTTTTCACCCAGAGGGTGGTTGGAATCTGGAACACATTGCCTGAGGGGTTGGGAGAGGCAGGAACCCTCACAACATTTAAGAAGTATTTAGATGAGCACTTGAAACGCCAAATTGTACAGGGCTCCAGGCCAATGCTAGAAAATGGGATTAGAATAAATAGGTGCTTGATGGCCGGCACGGACACGTTGGGCTGAAGGGCCTGTTTCTGTGCTGTATAACTCTATGACTCTATATGGAGGAGATGTACTAGAATGCCACCAGGGCTGAGGGACTTCAGTTATATGGAGAGACTGCAGAAGTTGAAATTGTTCTCTTTTTTTCAGCAGAGGAGATTGGGAGTAGAAATGTTGGTAATGTTGAAAACTATGCAGGGTTTTGACAGAGTAGATAGGGAGATATTGTTTCCAGTGGTCAGAGGGTTGGTAAACAGAGGATGCAGATTTAAGATAATTACCAAATAGAACAAGGGGAGGATGAGAATTTTTTTAAGCAGCGAGTTGTTATGCGCTGGAATGCACTTTCTGAAAGGATAGAAGAAGCAGATTCAGTAGTGACCATGATGAGGGATATGGATACGTTTGTGGAGAGGAGGGATTTGCAGGGCTATAGAAAAACAGCAGGAGAGTGGAAATAATTCGATAGACTTTCAAAGAACTGGCACAGGTATGATGGGTTGAATGGCCTCCTGTTTTGTATGATTGCAAGTTTGACTTGTCCAATTTGGACCAAATCAGGGTCTTTTTTTTTTTGGGGTGTCTAAAGTCGCCTCTGGTATTTCAACAATTGTGAGATATCGAGGTTCGTGCTTTATAATTAGTAAAAACTTGAACAGGTGATATTTTTAAACAGTACTTCCAAGTGATTAAAATCTAAGTTTCAGTGTTCAGCGTGAGTTTGCTTTGTATTCATTCTCTGGATGTGGGCTTTGCAATTTTCGCTCATCCCTGGTTCATCCTTGAGAAGGTGATGGTGAGCCAATGTGAACTCTAGCTGTTTGTTACAACTGAGCAGGCACTTCAGGGGACAAGTTAAGAGTCACCCAAGTTGGTGTGGGGCTGGAGTCACATAACCAGGCGAGGGCGCCTGATTTGCTTCCCTAAAGGTCATTAATGAAACCGATGGTTTTTTAATGACCGCCTGACAGCTTTGCTGTCACTTTTACTCATACTAGCTTTTTGCTTCTAAATTATTATAAACTGAATTGAAACTCTCAAAGTGCTCTTTTCTTCAGTCACGAATGTGTGCATTGCTGGCAAGAGTTACATTTATTCCTTAAGAAATGTGGTAATAAGCTGCCATCTTAAAAACAACCAAATGGCTTGCTAGGACATTTCGGTTTTAAGTTGACCACGTTGTTATGGGCTTGGAGTCGCACATAGGTCAGATCGCACATGGACGTCAGATTTCCTTCCCTACAGGATCGGTTTTTATGACCATTGAGTGGTCTCATATTCACCATTGCAGATACAAGCACATTTTTAATTCCAAATTTATTTAATTAAATTTAAATTCCCCTGCTGCCATGGTGGGATTTGAACCGATGTCTCCTGATCATTAGTTCAGGCCTCTGGTCCAGTAACAGAACTACCATGTCACTGTAGTCCTATGAAGGTGGGATTTGAACTTGTTCTTGGATTACTACTTAAGCATCATAAGCACAACACTACCATAATAATAATTGCATTAACATTGTACATACCATAATCATTTGTAATCATTCTACAATGAAAATGTGTAATTGCATTATTTCAGAAACTGTCAGAAAATCTATCCAAGAAAGGGGTTGAGTTCCAGCAACTGCACGATCGTCTAAATGAGGCATCTTTAAGTAAGAAGAGTTTGGAGACCAGCCTGCAGGAGAAGGAGCTCGATTCCAAGCAGCTGCAGGCAAAGCTGTTGGCTGCCGAGACACTGATGCAAAGAGCGCGCACGGAGTTGGGTCAGAGCGGGGAGACGAACCAGAAACTGAGGGGAGAACTATCGGAGGTGGAAACCAGGTACCAGCAGCTGCGGGCCGAGTTCAAACAAATGCAGCAACAGAGAGAAGAGAAGGAGCAGCAGAAGGTCCAGCTGCAGAATGAGATGAATCAGGTGAGCTGCTACAGTTTGATGGCAGTGACTGGAAAATTTCCAGTGCTGCACCTAAAGTTTTCCGCACTTCAATGCGGGAAATTGAATTAGGGACATCAGAAACGTGAGCCAATCATTCAGCCCTCGACCCCGTTGCACCATTCAAATAGATCATGGTCGACCTGCACCTTTGCTCCATATCCTTTGATATCCTTACCTAATCTATCAATCTCAGTCTTGGAAGCTCCAGTTGTTCCCCGGCATCTATGGTTTGTTGAGGGGCGTGTTCTAGATTTCTTCCACCCTTTGTGAAAAACACCAGCATGGACCAAGTGTTGTAAATACTATGTAATAAATACTATATAAAAAACCCTTCCCGATCTTGCTTCTGAATGGCCTATCTCTAATTTTGAGACTTTGTTTTTGTTTCCCCACCAGACAAGAATGTTTGTTATACTGCAATGATTTAGAATTATTTCTGCCTGGGATTGGGGGGGAAGGGTGGGGGAGCACCTGCATATTAAATATTGTCCCAGGAACCCCCTGCTCTAATGTCTGCAAGGCAGTGTCAGCTGTCAGTGCTTTCTTGATATCTAACAGTAGAAATGGTACAATTGGAAGCAGTGAGTTTAAGACCCTGCTGGACTCTAGTTTCGAGGGAGCCCCTCAGCCCCAGTGACTCTTTAGAGATGAGTGGCCATGTTGGGATCTTTAAACTTTGGGTTAATGAAGTTCTGTGGTTCCAAATAATACTAAACAGCGCACAATGAGGCCATTTGGCCCATTGTGCCTGTTGGTTCTTTGAAAAAGCTATCCAATTAGTCCCACTCCCCTGTCTCTTCCCCATCCGCCTGCGTTTTTTTCTTTTCGAGCACATGTCCAATTCTGTTTCCAAAGCTACTACTGAATCTGTTTGCACTGTCCTCTCAGGCAATGTGTTTCAGTGCTTAGTGCCTGTACTATACAAATTGCTAACATTCATTACTGCGAGGCAGGGTAAGTGAGCACTTGTGAAAGTATAAGCTGCTTAAGGAGAGTTAGTGTGGTTTTGCCAGACATAAGTCCCCTGTGCCTCAATAGTGGAGATCTTTTGACGGTCAGTTGTACAGTATATGGAGGATCAATGGATGTCGAGCACACGGATCTTTCGAAATGTTTTAGCTAGGGTTCACGCAGGGAGTTGATCATTCATTTCGGACGTAGAACTGGATGGAACCTTGTGACTGGAGGATGAAATTAATTGGAAATGGGTTAGAGATTAAGATAAAAGGGCCATTCTTGCATTGGCGGGCAGTTACGAAGTGTCTGAGATGAAAGCTAGGATTCCCGCATATAAAGAGTCTGATTTTTACAATGCAAGGCAATGTACAGTGAGTTGTGAATTTCATAAAATTGCACAGAATGTATAGCACAATGACAGGCCATTCAGTTCGGCCCAACTCCTCCAAGCCAGTGTATATGCTCCACACGAGTCTCTTCTTTTACTTCATCTTACCCTTTCAGCATATCTTTCTATTTTCTTTCTCCTGCATCTGTTTATCAAGTTTCTCCTTGAATGCATCAGTGCTATTGACCCTAACTAACTCCATTAGATCCACATTTTACTACCCTCTGGATAAAGCAACCTTTTCTGAATTCCCTGCTGGATTTATTAGTGACTATCTTGTGTTTGTAACCCCTAGCTATTGGAACTCGCACACGTTTCCATATCAAAACTTTTCATAGTTTTGAAGATCGCTATATCATGTAATCCTGAAGCTTCAATTTTCTAGAACAAAGAGCTCGGCCTATTCAATCCTTCCTGATAGTTGTAACCTCTCAGTTCTGAAGGACAGAAAGTTGCAGAAGTTAAAAGATGAGAGAAAAGCTGGATAAAATGGAGTGTTTGGAGGTGTAGATGGGAAGATTTAACAGCGTACATGCAATTAAAAGGTCACGCATTAAGCAGAGCGAGTAGGACAGGTTCCTACTACAACAAGCTAAACTGAGAACGCTAGATCAGTATGTGAAGATATATACCTACAGATAGAGCAGTGAAGACAAAATACAAAGTGGCCTTCCTTATCTGTAATTAGATGTGATGGATTAAACACTGCGGGAATGTTGGGTGGAGTGGTTGTTTAAAGGAACGGTGAGAGGTGGTACATTTTGAACACGAGTGTGACAGTTGGACAAACCGTCAAAACATTGGGTCAAACTCAGGCTGTGTAAGTGGGCTCTTGCTATGTGCAAATTGCCTGCTACGTTTCTTGCAGTACAACACTTCAGAAGTACTTAATTGGCTGTAATGAATTTTGAACACACTCAGCACGACCTCAGTTTCTGCAATCTTTTGTGGTAGTTTCAAAACCTTTGTGCTAGATGCAGGGCATCTCCCTCGCCCCACCCACCACCACCACTCCCCACTCCTCACTCCCTGGGTGACTTGATCATCCATTGGGAGTTTCTGTTATTCTGCTAATTCACAGGTCTTTGAGGAGGCTCTAAACATTAAACTGGAACTTTAGGACACAAGGACACTACTGTTAAAAGGTTTTAATTTAAATTTCCTAAAGATCTAACTAGAAAATAGATATTTTTAAATGTATTCTTTCATTGGATGTGTGCGTTGCTGGCAAGGCCAGCATTTGTTGCCCATCCCTAATTGCCCTTGAACTGAGTGGCTTGCTAGGCCATTTCAGAGGGTAGTTAGGAGTCAACCGCATTGCTGTGTGTCTGGAGTCATATGTCCGCCAGACCAGGTAAGGACGGCAGATTTCCTTCCCTAAAGGACATTAGTGAACCAGATGGGTTTTTACAACAATCGATGATAGTTGTCATGATCACCATTACGGATTTATTAATTGAATTTAAATTTGAACCCATGTTCCCAGAGAATTAACCTGGGCCTCGGGATTACTAGTCCAGTGATATTACCACTATGCCACCATCTCCTTCAGGTTTCTCTATATATTTTTTAAAAAGTCATTTTATGTAATTTAAAATTCGGGTTACTCAAGGGTGGTGGATTGACACTAATTTAAAATGCTTATTTTTTTGTGATGAACTCCTTTTCGGCTGCCTTAATCAAACTGCACCAAGTTACCATTCTTAAATATATCGAGAAATATTTTAAAAATTGCTTTTAAAATCTCTGCCCAATTGTGCAGGTATGTAGAAGAATTTGCAAATGACTTTCCAAAACTGATGCAAATTTTCATCGATTGCACCAGAAGTGAAAACTCCAGCCTATATTTGTAATAATGTGAATGATTTGTGCTGAATGTCTAGTTGTGTAAGGTCTGCAGTTCTCGATGTGGTTGGATGGCCGCGAGCCTGCTCACAGTGATCCGAGATGTTCATTGAACTCGTCTTGTTGATAGCTCCACGCGAAGCTTCTGGAGACTGAGAGGCAGCTTGGTGAGGTACAGGGCCGGCTGAAGGAACAGAGGCAGCTGTCCGGTGAGAAGCTGAAGGACAAGGAACAGCAAGTAGCTGACTTGCAGCTCAAACTCTCCCGCACTGAGGAACAGGTAAGGGGCACTTATGGAATGTGCGGTACAGTTGACTCCTGTTCTCCTTTAACTCTGCACCCATCGAACAGTTTCTTTCACTCATCAGACCTGAGCACACCACGGCTCATTCATTCCCGTTTATAAGGATTCTTGACCCTGGTATGATGAGCAGTTTATACCATTCAATTTATTATCTGCCTGAGACTGTGCGTAGGGAGGGAGTGAAGTCATTGGTGAGAGTACAGGCTTGTAGTGGGAATAAGTCATAATGTCAAAGTTTAATCCCTGGCTCGGTATCTAACACTACATTGTCTCCATCATTAATGGCACCTATTTCCACCTCTTGTTATGTTAGCTCCTGGTCCAATAATGTCTCAAGTTTAATCATCTTGTTCTCGTCTTCAATCTGCACATGGCCTTGACCCTTGCTCCAGGCCTACCATTCACTTCTAAGTCAGAAAGTCAAGGGGTTTGAGCCACACACCCAAGGCTCGAATGGACTTTGTAAGCTGACCCTCCAGTGTAGTACTGAGGGAGTGCTGCACTCTAAGGCACTGTTTTTCAGATGAGACATTAAACTGAAATGCCACCTGCCCCCTTGGGTAAGCGTTAAAGATCCCGTAACTTTGTACGAAGAAGAGCAGTAGAGTTCTTGGTGGTTTCCTGGCCAACATTTATCTCTTACCAACAAAACAAATGAAGTGGTGATTTATTAGTCCATATCCTGATTAACAAAATATTTCCTGTTTGCATTAGTAATTCCGTAGACTCGAGATAAAAATGACTGACTTACAAATTTTTTCCCCAGTGTTCAATTAGTGATGTATTTAGTTCTTGAGCTTAACGTATTTCAAATACCTGATAAACCATAGTGACTGCTTAAAGAAATTTCACACTTGAAATTTGGTAGTCTCATTGGCTGCGGAACTTCATTATGTACTGGTCAGCTGCTGCGTTGGCAATAAAATAACAGCTCTTTGGGTGGAAAGCACTTTTGGGATGCCCTGAGCTCTCAGAATGTGCATCTCTATAGCACCTTCTCTCATTCCTTCCTTTCAAATATGATCTGCTGTTTGCCAAATTTCATATGAGACAGTATTTAAGCTGTGTGTAATATCTGTTTGAGGTATTTTCAACTTGAATTAAGAAATAAATTGTTTATCTAGCTGCGGTGCAACATTTGTAAATTTGCTGCTCTTGAGTCTGTAGAAAACCAAGTGCAAGCAGGAAATATTTTGTCACATTGTACATTGATCAGCATGTAACATAGACATTGCAGTCTTCTCCCACTAAAAATGAGCATTTTCATCGGGGAAATCTTCAACAACTGTCCTGTAATGGTATTGAAAACCCTAATCCTATCCAGCTGTCCATCCTGTAACAGTATTCTCATCCTTCTTCTACCCAACTCTTTGCCCATTGTTCTGTGAACAGCTGTGGTCAGTCTTGCTCTCATTTATATCTTCAGCACCAGTCTAATTGATGTCGCTTCTATAAAATAAAACAGGTGGTGCAGATTTTGTCTGTGCTATTGAAAGTAAACTTTGGCCCTCTGTATATTTCAAATGACGTTTGGCCTGTGCCACGTTTTAACTTTGAAATTGAAGTGAGTCATATCAGTCTTCGACTGTCACCAGTAGAGACTGAGCAAATACTTGACAGTATAATAGATACCTACAGCAATCAATGTGTCGACCCAATTGGCTGACAACCTACCAGCTTCTCCAATACGTCAACCAACGTAGAGGAACGAAATGTCAACCAAGCTATCCTCATTGGTTGATCCAAAAAAAATATTAAAAGTATATTTAAAGATTGGAATTTCGTTGCTGGGGGAATGGTTACTCGTAGGCAAGGAGATGGTTTAGAGATCCTGAGGGCTGGGCTGTAGAAAGTTGGCGTTGTGGCCCCTCATGCCCCTGGGAGGAGGAGAAAGGGGCAGTTGTGTTTATATTAAGGCAAGACCCTTGAGAGAGAGCCTAAAGATGATGTAAATGTTGCGTAGACCTGTGTCATGGTTCCCAGTTTATAACGGCATTTGGAAGAAGTTGGAAGAGGCTTATTACCTGATTATGATGTGGTTCTTCAAGCACACAAAGGTCAAGTACTCTTACTGCTGTTTTCGAGGCTCATGCCCTCTTTAAAGATTTTTGTAGGGTTTTTTTAATGTATATATTTTGGATTCCTTTCAGGTAAAGGGAAGTACAGCTGCTACGACTGAAGCACAGCATCAGTTGGACAAACTACGACAGCAGCAGCAGGAGTTGCAGACTGGTCAGCAGAACACCACATCCCAGTTGAGGGAAACACAGGTATTCTACTCCGTGTCTGTCTTGAATCATTTAACAGGTCTCACATGAGGAAATAGTAAGTTGTACAGTTAGATTTTTGAAAAATTCTAATTTTTGATCTGGCAAAACCATTTATTGTCCCTCCCTAGTTTCCCCTTTAGAAGGTGGTGGTGAGCCGTCACCTTCAACCGCTGCAGTTCATGTGGTACAGGTCCACCCACAGTGGTGTCAGGAAGGAGTTCCAGGACTTTGACCCAGCGACAGAAAGGAACAGTAATTATGGGCAGAATTTTGCCCTCGGATGGCATGTGGGCCCCACCGGCTCGGCGGCGGGCGGACAATTGAGGCCATTGACAGGCTAGTTAAGATAATTAAAGACCTGCCCGCCCAAGCTTAAGGCCACCAAAATGGGGCCCACCGCCATTTTGAGTGGGTGGGCCAATTAAGGCCCACCAGTGGCCTGCCCGATGGGAAGCGCAATGCGCTTCCTGTGCAGGAGATGGAGGGAATCCCCATCTGTCAAAGTGCACTCTTTCGCGCGTGCACGCGAAAGAGTGCACTGCTCCCTGAGGCAAAATCCTGTGTCAGGGAGATTCATGAGAGGTAAGTAAACTCTAAAATAGAAAAATATTAAAATTATTAACATGTCCCCCTCATGTGACAATATGACAATAAACACTTAAAAATTTATTATATTTTTATAAAACGGACATGAAACATCATCCCGCCAGTGGATGAAGTTTCATGAATAATCTGGAACCCGCTGGGGCTCCTGGCCTGCCCGCCAGCCTTAAGCTTGGACGGGCAGGTCTTTAATTATCTTAACTAGCCTGTCAATGGCCTCAATTGGCCATTGACAGGTTGGCGGGCAGACAGCTGATTTCGCTGTCCGCCCGCCTTCCTAAAAATTTAAAGGGACCGGGATGACGTCGGGGATTCTTCCCTACATCATCCCGCGTCATTTTCCCCATGGTGAGCTGGCCCTGCCCCCAAATCGCCGAGGGGAAAATCCTGGCCTATAATTCCAAGTCAGGATGGTGTGTGACTTGGAGGGGAACTTGCAGGTGGTGGTGTTCCCATGCGCCTACTGCCCTAGCTGTAGGTGTTAGAGGTTGCAGAATTTGGTAGGTGCTGCCAAAGAAGCTGTGGTGATTTGCTGCAGTGCTTGTAGTTTGGAGATTGGAGCACAAGATCCAGGCTGATACTCCAGTGCAGTGCTCAGGGAGTGCTGCACTGTTGGAGGTGTTGTCTTTCAGATGTGATGTTAAACTGACCCTGTCTTCTCATCTGGGTGTGTAAGATCCCACGGCATTATTTTGAAGATGGGCAGTTATTCCTGGTGTGCTACCCTCGACCTACGCAGCACTTAAAAATAGATTATTTGGTCATTATTACATTGCTGTGTAAAAAAAAGTTGGCTGCTGCATTTCCTACATTACAACGTGGGCTACACTTCTTCACTGACTGTGAAGCACTTTTCAACGAGTTTGTGAAAGGTGCTATGGAAGTGCAAGCCATTCTTTTTATGTCTGTCTTCACGCTGTGCCTGGTGATCTCAAGAAACTGAGTTGGGTGTATGCCATCTGTTTAAAATAAACACAGAAAATGAAGAGAATTAAAAATATTGAAGAAGAGCTTCTTTTGTGTATGAACTTTATGGGGCCTGCAGTGATTTTAGGTCAGTCTCAATCCACAGGTAAAATATCCACAACACTTGAAGTCTTCATTCATTTTGGAATAGTTAAGTATTTGCAGTGCTTAAAAAAAAAGTGTAGTTTTTTTTTAGTTTAAACTCTGCTAAAGGTAAGCAGTTCCAGTCATCTCTGGTGCTTTTTGCTTTAGAATGACCTAGAGCAAGTGCTGCGCCAGATTGGGGACAAGGACCAGAAGATCCAGAACCTGGAGGCTCTGCTGCAGAAGAGCAAAGACAGCATGGTGCAACTGGAAACTGAGCGGCAGGAGCTTGTTGCTAAAATTCAAGATGGCAAGGGTGAGGTAGCCATTTTGAATCAACTGCAGGAGAAGAACCATGCTCTGCAAGACCAGGTACACCAGTTGACTCTCATTTTAGTGTTTATATGTGCTTGTACCTTACTGTACCAGTGCTAAGTAAACCCATTTAATGGTGTGTGGATTTGGAAGCAGCTTTATCATAGTAGGTAAACAGACAACAATTTTTATAATTAGGCAGTGAATTCTGCTCATGTTAGTCTACCTCCAGAAACATTCATCATGAATTTGACACATTTATGAAAGCGATTTTTTTTTCTCCTCCTCTTGAAGGCATTGGGGAGTGAGATTGAATTTGGGCAGGGACACATAACTTCTGCCATGTGCTACATGTCCTGCCCAATATTCAGTTTGGTTGAAGTCATGCTCATGTCCAATTTCACCCCTGTTGATTCTCACTGAAGTATATTTCTGAGGAGCTGCCTCCCTCCCAAGTGGCCATTCCCCATATGTGAATCTAGACTGAGAGTGTTGTCTGTGAGGAGATGGAGGATGATGCTGCAGTTAATCTCATTCCTGCTCATTCATGCTGTTCTCAGTGGCAGGAGTCATGAGGTTGTGACCAGCAGTGTTTGTTCCTCTCCTTCCCAGGGGATGTTGAGACCACTTTCGGTCTTTCCACTATTGACCCAACTGAGATGCAATAATTCAGCATGGATTGGGAATGGGCTGGCGAATCCCTGGTCTATCTGTCCCATTCCCACACTGGCCAGTGTGCTGACCAGTGGAGCCATCCAGGAGCTCAACGTAATTAAAATATCAGTTTTAGAGAGGGGTTCTTAATTATAGTCCACTCCTCAAATCATTAATGGTCTTAAACACTGCGGCAGTACCTAAACATGCACTTTAAAAGGTTGCACTTACAAACATACCCGTGTTTGGTTGGTCAAGGACTGAAACATGTTACAGTGCTGAACTCTGTTCCTTAGACCTTTTACAAATCCAGAAACTCATTACAAACACCCAATTTTTATTCATCTCTCTTAACTCCCTTCCTGTGACAATCCACACAGTTCTGCATTGCATATTTCCATAACTCTGTTAAAGGAGAATTTTGTTAACTTATCCCTAATTAATAACTTCAGTTTAATAAAAACAGAAAATGCTGGAAGAACTCAGCAGGTCTGGCAGCATCTGTGGAGAGAGAAACCGAGTAAATGTTTTGAGTCTAACATGACTCTTCTTTGGAACTCTTTACGAGTGTGCCTACACCACAGGGATTGCAGCAGCTCAAGAAGGCAGCTCATCACCACCTCAAGGGCAATTAGGGATGGACAACATCCCTACATCCCATGAATGAATAAAAAATATTGCTATTCTTCCAATGAAACCTTCAATTATAAGTCTGCATTGCTTGTGTATCATTCATACCAATTATAAAGGATGATGTGTACCCAGATGTTTTCTTCTGCAAAACTATTTTCGCACACTGTCTGTCAATGTCTGAAATCTCTTATTACTATTGCCACAGGGGCAGTCCTGATCCACCAACCCAGTACTTTCCATTGACCTTGACTTCCCTGTTTAATATGTTTAATGATAACATTACTGCAACATTAAGAGACGTTACTAGCAGCATAACATTATTAGTCTTCAGGACGGCCGGATTAACTCTTTTCTTACACCAAGGTGTTAAATTTACTAACGTAAAATAAAGCTGAGTGCGAGCGGCTGTAACTGTGTGAGTATTAACCCCACACCAATGACCGTTCTCTGTATCGAAATGTTAGGTTGCTCAGTTAACTGAGAAGCTGAAAAATCAAATGGAGAGTCACAACCAAGCACAAGAGAATTTACACAAGCAAATGCAGGACCAGAAATCACAACTGCATGCTGCTGAAGACAGAGCTCGCTCCCTCGAGTCTACCATTAGTGAACTCAGCAATCAACTTGCTGAAACCAAGGAGAAGATGGCTCAACTTGACTTACAGGTGCAGTGTGGACTTCATTCATTTACAGTCAGATACTGGCCTTAGTGTTTTATCCGTCTCTATGTAGAACAACAAATTGTGATTTCAAGAATGAAACTACTTGAGTTTCGCCCTTTTACATAGTTGCTGTAAACCAGACTGGAATGGTGAGCTATGTGGTCAATGTAAAGGGGCAATCACTGAGCGTACTCTGGCACCAATAAATGTTTGCTGAGATTAATTACACTGAGAAGCTGGATTTGTTCTCCTTAACAGTAGAGAAAGTTAAGGGCAGATTTAACAGTGGTATTCAAAATTATGAAGGGTTTTGATAGATTAAATAGGGAGGAACTGTTTCCACTGACAGGAGGGTCGGTAACCAGTGGACACAGATTTAAGATCTTTGAATCCGAGGGAAGATGAGTTTTTTTTAATGAAGCGAGTTATTATAATCTATTTTATATAGAATAGAATTATACATAGAATAGAATGCACTGCCGGTAAGGGCAGTGGGAACAGATTTGGTAGTAACTTTTAAAAGGAAATCTGATATATATTTGAAAAGGAAAAATGCTGCAGGGCTCTGGGAAAAGAGCAGGAAAGTGGGATTAATTGGACAGCTCCTTCAAAGAGGCACAATCTGCCAAATGGCCATATTCTCTGACTACTAGGACATTTATGGACATGACTCTTAGAACACATGTGGCAACTTTTAAAAAATAAAGCATTGTTATTCAAGTGAAATTAAGAGACACAGTTTTAAGATTTTAACATTGATTGGGAAACATAATCCCAGTTGAGGTGTTTAGATGACCTTGTAAACTACAACAGGAAAGCCTGAGATCTTTATTGATCAACTCATTCACACCATGATCAATAGATCTTAAACTGTGCTCCTGTTTTACTGGACATTTCAAGTATGTCTCCACTTCCAGTAATTGGCAAGACTTGAGCTGCAAGTTCAGTTGTATTATTCAGTCCTGTATTGCCATGACATGACACTCAGTTTTCAGTGTATGTCACAGGGACATAACCATGTGTGAGACAGAAATTAACTCTAATCGCCACTTGCCTGTCTCATGCTGGAAGTGGAACTTTCAATGCTGTTTTCAGTCATTACCCTGAACCTGTAGTAGCTTGGAAAAAATACATAGCTTCTTATTTCTATTTGCAATTTTTTTACATATTGAGATTCCGTGGATTTGCATCATTCCTTTTCATCACTGCTATTTACTGAATTTATCTATTTGAATTTACATCGTAATCAGATGAGGCAAATTGCTAAATTAAACCTACCATAGCGCAGCTGAAGCAATTTTACAATGTGGATCAAGGAACAGGAGGAGGCCATTCAGCCCCTCAAACCTGTCCTGCCATTTGATTTAATCCATTTACCTGTTCAGATACTATGACAGTGCATTTCAATATGATAACCCATCTCTCATGTTGTTGGACATGGGAGATTCAGACCAAATGTAGTCATCAGGTGAACTTAGAGACTGAGGTTAATTGGATCAGGATCTCCAAAGGAAATTTTAACCTCTTTTCAAGTTATGGATTCTCTCCTTAATTGCATATTTCCATTAAGGGTCCCAATGTCCATGTTTTTAATAGGAATTTCCTATGTAAACTTGTCAGTGTAAATACAGCCTACCAGCTCAGCACCTCCAATGGCAGGAAGGTGCCAGCCTGCCTTTTTCTCTCCTGAACACCAGGATTTGTGTGTGTGTTCTGCACCAAAAGCTGAAATCTGATCCGATCCTCCCAGTTGGCTTCTATTTGTCCTTTTTTGGTTAATTAGCTTTCATTTCCATAGTAACCTTAGGTCACAGGTTCGCTTCTCTCCAGCTGTCGGTCGGAGAAGATTGTTCTGAAGGAGAGATGTCTGGTCGCGGTAAAACCGGAGACAAAGGATGTGCCAAGGCCAAGACTCGCTCCTCCAGAGCCGGCCTCCAGTTCCCCATTGGCCGTATCCACCGGCTGCTGCGCAAGGGTCACTATGCCGAGCATGTTGGGGCCGGAGCTCCCGCCTATTTGGCTGCCATCCTCGAGCAGCTGACGGCCGAGACCCTTGAGCTGACTGGCAACGTGGCCCAGGACAAAAAGAAGACCCGCATCATCCTTCGCCACCTGCAGCTTGCCATCTGCAGCGAGGAGGAGCTCAACAAGCTGCTGGGAGGTGCCATCATAGCCCAGGGTGAGGTCCTGCCCAACGTCCAGGCTGTGCTGCTGCCCAAGAAAACCAGCCACCCCAGCAAGGTTTATGCCTGAAGGGGCAAGATCAGATTACACCCTTTCCAGCAGCTTAGTTTGGCTTCACTTTGGTTAAGGGAATATCTCCAAAAAGACAATTTTTTTCTTTTTTTTTGGGAAATGTGATGTTCATCACACCAGTCAGAATAGTCGAGCAATGCACTTTATCCTTCTCCACGCATGAACCTGCTTGAGGTATTTTCCCCTTTTGAATTCGATAACTTAGTTATTTCATATGGTGAAAATAAATCAAATGTTTCACTCCTATTTGACCTTGGCTAGTTTGAAGTGAAATCATGAAGCACTTTTATTACACAAAGGGACAATCTGGATCTCTCTCCTCCAAATGGCTGTGGATGCTGAAATGAAAACAAAAAATGCTGAAAACTCAGCAGGTCTGACGGCATCTGTGGAGAGAGAGAAACAGAGATAACGTTTCGAATCCGTATGACTCTTCTTCAGATTTAAAAGGAGGTAGCGATGTGGTGAAATATATACTGATTAAGGGTGGTGGGACAGGTGAAGCTGGATAGAGGGCCAGCGATAGATGGAAGCAAAGGAGAGATGGCAAAAGATCTCATAAACAAAAGGTCAAAGAGTAGTTAATGGTGGTTGTACTGGCTAACGGAGGTGCTAATGGTGACATTAAGGAAGCAAGATATGATAATGGCAGGACCAGGGGAAGCACTCTGGAAAATGACAGATGGCCCTAGTTGGAGTGGGATAGGGGGAGGGGACAGGGGTGGGAAGAAATATCGAAAATAGGCTAAAAGCTGGGGATAAAACAATGAATGAAAATGGAAATAAATGTAAAAAATAACAATAATGAAAATAAGTGGGAAAAGAAAAAAAAGAAAATTAAAATAAATAAATTAACTAATTAGAATAAAGTAAAAATGAATATGGGAAAAAGGGGAATGAAAAACAGGGGTGGGGATGGAAGAGAGAGTTCATGATCTGAAGTTGTTGAACTCAATGTTAAGTCCGGAAGGCTGTAAAGTGCCTAATCGGAAGATGAGGTGCTGTTCCTCCGGTTTGCGTTGAGCTTCACTGGAACTTTGCAGCAGGCCAAGGACAGACATGTGGGCATGAGAGCAGGGTGGTGTGTTGAAATGGCAAGCGACAGGGAGGTCTGGGTCATGCTTGCGGATAGACCGAAGGTGTTCCGCAAAACTGTCACCCAGTCTGCGTTTGGTGTCTCCAATGTAGAGGAGACCGCATTGGGAGCAGCGAATGCAATAGACTAAATTGAGGGAAGTGCTGCTTCACCTGAAAGGAGTGTTTGGGCCCCTGGACGGTGAGGAGGGGGGAAGAAACAGGCCAGGTGTTGCACGTTCTGCGATTGCATGGGAAGGTACCATGAACAACCATTAACAATTCTTTGACCTTTTGTTTATGACATCTTTTGCCATCTCTCCTTTACCTCCATCTATGGCTGCTCTTCTATCCAGCTATACCGGTTACACTCCACTTAATCAGTATATATTTCACCACATCTCTACCTCCCTTTAGATCTGAAGAAGAGTCATATGGACTCGAAATGTTATCTCTGTCTCTCTCTCTCCACAGATGCTGTCAGACCTGCTGAGTTTTCCCAGCATTTTTTGTTGTCGTTTCAGATTTCCAGCATCCGCAGTATTTTGCCTTATTTTAGCTGAAATGTTTGATTCTGAAATTGATCGATTTTTGCTGGGCAGGGGTATGAAGAGATGTGGAGCAAAGTTGGGCACATGGGGTTGAAGGGCAGATCAGACATGATCTAATTTAATCGCGGCACGGAGGAACAGACTTGAGGGACCAAGGGGCTGCCTCCTATTCGTATATTCTGTTCTCCAGAGTTAAATGAGGCTCTCCGATGCCTGATAGCCGACTTTATAACTCATGTTTTCTTTAATATTTCAGGTGAAGGGAAAAACAGAGCTGCTGCTGTCTGCAGAAGCATCCAAAACTGCACAAAGAGCTGACCTGGAAAACCATTTGGAAACGGCCAAACATGCCCTTCAGGATAAAGAGCAGGTACCGGACTTTGATACTTCAGCACCTGTTTTTAAAATCATGCATTCTGCCTTTTATCTTTCCATTCTAAATTCCCATGACAGCGTGACAATGGAAACTGCTAATATAAATGTGCCACATTGCAATTACACCCTTTTCCTAATGGCAGCACAGCAACACCCATCACAGCAGGAATGTCTGATTGCCTTGTAGTGGCATACTGATATTGTCAGTGGACTAGTAATCCAGAGACCCAGGGTAATGCTCTGGGGACCCGGGTTTGAATCCCACCATGGCAGATGGTGAAATTTGAATTCAATAAAAACCTGGAATTAAAAGTCTGATGACCACAAAACCATTGTCGATTGTCGTAAAAACCCACCTGGTTCACTTATATCCTTTAGGGAAGGAAATCTGCTGTCCTTATCTGGCCTGGCCTACATGTGACTCCAGACCCACAGCACTCTTAAAATGCCTGTTGAACGAGGGCAATTAGGATGGGCAATAAATGCAGGCCAAGCCACATCCCATAAATGAATTTTTTTTAAAAAGTTGACAATCTAATTTCTCCACCTGAAATTCCTATGTACACATTTAGTATGGAAAGGTATTCACATTATTTGATAGAGGTATTCAAATTCATGACTGACATGTTGGTGTGTGACTGACATCGCATGATGGTCCTGGACAGAGTAGATAGGGAGAAACTGTTCCCATTTGTGAAAAAATGGAGAACGAGAGGGCACAGATTTAAAATAATTGGCAAAAGAAGCAAAAGTGACACGAGGAAAAACTTTTTCACACAAGTGGCTAGGGTCTGGAATGCACTGCCTGAGAGTGTGGTGGAGGCAGGTTCAATTGAATCATTCAAAAGGGAATTAAATTGTTACCTAAAATGGACCTCAAGGTTATGAGGAGAAGGTGGGAGAATGACACTAACTGAATTGCTCATTCAGAGAGCCAGTGCAGACATGATAGGCAGAATGGCCTCCTTCTGCACTGTAACAATTCTGTGACGAGAGGTTTGTACAGATTTAAGATTAATACATTATAGGTGATTAATATATATTCTTTTATCTTGCATTGTTGCTTCAGGGCTAAATGTTAAGTGATGTCAGTACAAGCAACACCTAGTAAGACTCCAAACCAACAGTTACTATTTGCACTCATGCAAAAAAATCAAGCAAGCTGGCTATTAGTTACACAGCGAGCTGCAAATTAGTATGTAAGGTTAGAGAAAGCTCTTTAACGAGTTTCGTGAAACTCGTTATTGTGGGGGGTGGGGATTTCCACTTGACAGCCAGAAAATCTGTTTTGCGATGGGGGTGGAGGGAAAATTGAGGGCAGAGAGTGTACTTGATGAATTGTATTCCTACTTTCAACATAACCCATTAAAAATGTTCATATAAATGAAAGTAGCCAGCCGGTTATGGGGAAATGTTCTTTAGACATTATTCCTTTGCAGGATGTAGGAGTTACTTGCAAGTTATTGCCCACCCCTGCTTACCCTTGTTTAAGCTGAGTAGCTTCTTAAGCAGTTCAAAGTCAGACATGTTGTTGTGTGACTAACATCGCATGTAGTCCAGACCAGGTAAGGAAAGCAGGGTTCCTTCTCTAAAGGGCATAAGTGAACCAATTAGTTTTTTACGACAATCTGACAACTTCACAGTCAGTTTTACCGAGACCAGCTTTTAATATGCACATTTGTATTTTTAATCTGAGCTCAAACTTTCAAACGGGAACAGTGGGATTTGAATTCGTATTCTCTGGATTACTTGACCACCCAAGCTTAGCTTCCGAACCATTATCCTCTCCATCATCAGCACCACCTGCTTCCACCTCCATCATTGTCTGAGTTTACCCCTGCCTTAACCTATTTGTGGATGAAACCCTCATCTACACCTTATTGATACCTTTGGACCTGACTATTCCAGGGTTCCACTGGCCAGCCGCCCACCCTGCAGTCCACCGTAAACTCAAGCTCATCCAAAACTCTGCTGCCTGTATCCTAACTTTCACCAAGTCCTATTCACCCATTGCCCCTGTGCTCACTGACCTTCATTGGCGGCAGGATCTGACAATGCCTTGATTTTAAATTTCTCATCCTTGTTTTCAAACCTCTCTGTGGCCTCATCCCTCCTTTTCCCTGTAATCTTCTCCAGCCCCACAACCCTATGAGATACCTGTGCCCCTCCAATTCTAGCCTGTTGTGCATCTGTGATTTTAATCGCTGCACCATTGGCCTTCAGCTGCCTGGGCCCTAACTTCTGGAATTCCCTGTCTGAACCTCGCCACCTCTACCTCACTTTAAGATGCTTCTGTAAAATCTACCTCTTTGATCAAGCTTTTGATCATTCATTCTTTCTCCTTATGTAGTCTGGTGTCAAATTTCACTTTATAATGCTTCTATGAAACACCCTGGGACATTTTATTATGTCAAAGGTGCTATGCAAGTACAAGTTGTGGTGGTCCACTAGCATTCTTGTCTCTTGACACACAAGGTTCCGGGTTCAAGTCCCACTCCAGGGCTTGAGCACAAAATTCAAGACCGACACACTCAGTGCAGCACCTAGTGATTGTTTCATGTAACTCGTTATTGTGGGGGTTGGGGGGTGGTGGCATGGAAATCCACTCAACAGTGAGAAATTCTGCTTTGCGTTGGGGGTGGAGGGAAAATTGAGGGCAGAAAGTGTACTTGATGAATTGTATTCCTACTTTCAACATAACCCATTAAAAACTAGTGAGTGCTTCACTGTCGAAGGTGCCATCCTTCAGATGAGATGTTAAACCAAGGCTTCACCTGCATGCTTCAGTGGATGTGAAAGATCTCATGGTACCATTTTGAAGGCAAGCAGGGGAGTTATCCCCAGTGTCCTGTCCAATACTTATCCCTCAATCAACATCACAAAAACCATTATCTGGCCATTATCACATTGTTGTTTGTGGGAGCTTGCTGTGCACAAATTAGCTGCCATGTTTCCTACATTACAACGGTGACTACACTTCAAAGCACCGTAAAGTGATGTCTAGTGGCCATAAAAAAACATTGTAGAAATGGAAGTTATTTTCTTATATTGACTTTGACATGTATTTCCCCAGGAGCTGACCAAGGCCCAGGGCCAGCTGGATCAGACTGCAGCCAAACTCAATGAGAAGACCGAGTATTGCACTCAACTGGACAATAGCCTTAAAGAGTACAAGGAGAAGCAACTGATCTCTGAGCAGAAAGTAGAACAACTAGAAACACAAATTAAGGTCAAAATTATAACAAACTCTAAAGTTTATAGATAACATTTATCTTGAAGAGCAGGAGTAGTAATGCTTAATTTCCAGTGTAAAATGTACGTAATACAGTGTTCTATATAATGCAAGCTCAGGAGCTGAGAAATGGGGCTGCATTTTTACTTTCATTCTCATAGTGATATAAATTACACATAGCAATAAAGTAGGAAGTCTTTTTCTGAGCTGAACAATAATTCCGGCCTTTCCAGCAACACCCAAATCTCACAAATAAATAAAAAGAAGTTGATGTCAAAGGCAATACATTACACAATTGGTGCATTATAGATCTTTTCTCAGCTGGGCTGGTTTAGAGGTCACTAGAAGTTAACTGGGGATCTAAATATACACTCCAGATAATCATTGGATCAGCTCTTTTTCTTATCACTGTTGGAATGATAGTGAAATAAGACCCTTGGGTTTTTTTTAGGCTGCGTTTACTGCCAACGCTGTACATGTGCAGTTGTATGCTGCTGACAGCCCTGGGTTAACGGTCTCCAACCTTATAGGGGGCAACTATATTGCATCATCTAACACTCTCTCAGCAACCTACAATCCACTTACATTACTGGGAAATGAGACAGTGTTTAAAAGCACTCACCAACATGGCTACAGTAAAATATCCCACAATATCCCAGTTTCCTGTCTGCAAATCTTTCCCTCCCTATTCTGTCACTGAGTTCCAGGCTGCAGCCTGCAGCTGTGATGTCATTGGATTTCTGCGCATGCAGAGATTATCTGTGGCTCTCTTGCGTGGCCATGTTGCGTTGGCAGGAAACAGTGCTTTTTCTACCCCTCCCATTCTCAATTTAAATATAATAGCCAGGTTTCTGAAGAGAGCTACTAATTACCATATGTATAAAAGACAGATAGACCTCACTCCTTACAACACAGTAAGGGATCATTGAGATCGAGTTTAATGAACAGATCTTTAATCAACATTATCAAGTGCCAGTGGTGATGTGAATGGAATAAGCTTCACAAATGATTTTCTTTAAAACAAACTGAGCCAGGATTGCTGCAATCCAGTTTTCAGATAAAATACCCTTTTCTCAGCTCATCTTTATTGTAATTAGCCCAAGACATTGATCAAGAACTGAACTGGACCAGCCTTATAAATACTGTGGCTATAAGAGCAGGCCAGAGACTGGGACTTCTGCGGAGAGTAACTCACCTCCTGACTCCCCAAAGCCTGTCCACCACTTACAAGGCACAAGTCAGGAGTGTGATGGAATACTCACCACTTGCCTAGATGAGTGCAGCTTCAACAACACTCAAGAAGATTGACACCATCCAGGACAAAGCAGCCCGCTTGATCGGTCATCCACCACCTTAAATATTCACTCCCTCCACCACCAATTCACAGTGGCAGCAGTGTGTACAATATACTAAATACACCGCAGCAACTCACCAAGATTCCTTTGTCAGCACCTTCCAAACCTGCAATCTCAACCACCTGGAAGGACAAGGGCAAGACACATGGGAACATCGCCTGCAAGTTTCCCTCCAAGCTGCACACCATCCTGAATTTTGATTTTATGTTAATTCATGGGATGTGGGCGTTGCTGGCTACGCCAGCATTAATTGCCCATCCTTAATTGCTCTTGAGAAGGTGCTGTTTAGCTGCCTTCTTGAACCGCTGCAGTCTTGGAACTATATCACCATTCCTTCACTGTCACTGGGTCAAAATCCTGGAACTCCCTCCCTAATTTGCATCATATGCAGTGGTTGAAGAAGGCAGTTCATCACCACCTTTTCAAGGGTGATTAGGGATGGGCAACCAATGCTGTGATGCCCATGTCCTGAGAATGAATTAATAAAAAGTTAAACTGCATGGAGCCATAAACTGCTGTGCAATTGATGGCCACCACGTCCATTATTCCAAAGATTTACCGCAGCAACTGCCTGCATTAAAGCCCCAAAAGCAACTGTTATGGGCGGGGGCGTGGGGGGGTTGATTTAAACGGCACTAATTTCTCTTTTCACCACCCGCCCGTAAACAGAAGGGTGCATTGATTTGTTTCCCTCTTTATAAGCGGCAGCGTATTTCCCAACCCCATGGTTTTGGTGCGATCCAATTTTTTATTAATAACCCTGCAGAACACTCGAGGTAGGATGAACTCAAAGGGTTAGTCTATTTGCACACGCTCAAAATGCGGGAGTAGGGCCGCGATGCTGCCTCCTTTGCATTCAAACCATAAAAGACGGATAGAGAAAAGAAAGATTTACAGTGAAGAGACCACAGAGAAAATAAATAGTTCTTCATGTGGTTTCCAGAGCCCCGAATCAATGTCCAGTGAAGTATTCCTTCTTGGAGGTTGGTGGACTGAAAATCGATGCTGGATAATTCACTTTCCCGGTGGCGTTGACTTTATGCAATGAGATAGGCACGCAGTGATGAATTAGTCTTGTAGGCGATGGTATAGAATTTACAGTGGAAACAGTGTAGCTGGGGCCAGGTGTCCAACTTGGGCCAGAGCTCCTTGTCTGTGATGCTGCTAGTAAGATGGTGAAATGGCAGACTGAGACTTTGCAGTACAGCAATGCAATGTCACTGGTTCCACAAGCCAGAGGTCCATACCACATGACTCCCACCTCTCCATCTTGTCTTTGACAAGGGATGTGTATTCCTCATCTGGGAACCCGAGATGGTTAAATGTCTCAACCATTAAGAATTGAAAGGAATGTTGTGGGGCACTTTGTCCTATCAGACGAGTAGACTCTGGTTGGCCAGCCTGGGTTATGAAATGCAGATGGCCTTTGTATTAGCTCTGTTTGAATTTGGTCTGTGCAGCCCACGGGGTGGGGGGGGGGGGAAGGTTGTTAATGTCTGTTCAGGGATAACGAAGCACAAGTTTTTCTGATACTGCTAGTTAGCTTCTTTGTCACAGACAGACTTAGATTCAGGTTTTGAGATAGCAATGAGAGGGTGAGGTCTTAGTCCCTCACACAACAATCCAAATAGGTATTTTGATCATTTTTGTAAGTTTAAACCAAAATGAAGTTAAACCGCAGCTAACTAGCTCTCTGAATAAAAAGTAGCTAATCTTTAATTGCACCATGTGAGGTTTTACACAGAGTCTGCTGAAACAGTCATTGCTGTGCAATAATGAGGCTTCTTCTTTTAGAAACTAGAATCTGAAATCAAACAGGCCCGAGATGACCGAAATCAGCTCCAAAAACAGCACTCTGCTCAAGAGAGCCAAATCAAAGAACTGAACCAACAGCTCAAGGCCGAGAAGGAAATGTAAGGAGTGAAATCACTGTCGACTTCTGTGTTGTTGGTTTGGAATCATAATACGCTGAAGGAGGCCATTCGGCCCATTATGCCTGTACCGATTCTTTTAAAGATCTATCCATTAGCCTTGCTTTCCTGCTCTTTCCCCATAGCCCTGTAAATTTCCCTTTTTCAAGTACATTTTTAATTCCCTATTGAAAGTTGTTATTGGAATCTGTTTCCGTTATCCTTTCCGACGGTGCATTCTAGATCACAATAACTCACTGTAGAAAAACAAGATTTCTCCCTGATGTTTATGCTAATTATCTTAAATCTGTCTCCTCTGCCAACCCTTCTGGTATTGTAAATACTTTCTCCCTTTCTATTCTACCAGAAGATCCCATGATTTTGAACACCTCCATTAAATTGCCCCTTAACCTTCTAGCTTTAAGACGAACATCTAATTGGGCACAATACTCTAGTTGGGGTACAACAAGTGTTTTATAAAGATTTACTATAACTTTGTTGCTTTTGTTCTCTATCTCTGCATTAATAAAGTCAATGATCTCGTTTTTAATTGCTTTATCAACTTGTCCTGCCACCTTCAAAGATTCGTGTGAGATTCCCCAGGTCTCCCCGTTCCTGCACTCACTTTAAAATGGTATTGTTCAGTTTATGTTGCCTCTCCTTATTCTTCCTTCCAAAATGCATAATTTCACGCTTCTGTGTGATAAGTTGCATCTGCCCTGTGTCTGCTCATTTCTCCAATCCATGTTCTCCTGAAGCCTGTTACTAATCCTCACTGTTTTTTACATTGAGTTCTGTGAAGCCTGCAAACTTTAAAATTATGCTCTTATGCCCACGTGCAGGCATAGATATATGAGCAGTGTTCCTAATATTGAAATAAAAGCAAAATACTGCAGATGCTGAAAATCTGAAATATCCTGCAGTTCTGAAGAACAGTCATATTCAACATGAAACATTTATTCTGTTTCACACTTCACACGTGCTGCCAGTATTTTCAGTGCTTTCTGTTTTTATTTTTGATCCTAAAACTGACCCCAGGGGAACACCAGTGTATACTACCCTCCAGTCCGAAAACAACCATTCATTACTGCTCTCTGCTACCTGTTTCTCAGCCAATTCCATGTTCACACTGTAATTGCCCTTTTCATCCTGGGGGGTTAAACCCAATAGTATTCTATGGGTTGTGTTTAATTTATTTTCAAAGCGCTGAACTTTCAATGCCCTTGGAGGGAAAGAAGCCCAGTTTGGAGCAATGTGCAAAGAGTTCATATTTTCAGTTTATCGACCACAGTGACGCACGGAACCTGAATTGTGAATGTTTGTACGGAAGTTGTCACAATTTGTTGAACTAATTTTGTGACCGACTTTTCCTTACTTCCAGGGTTTGTGGTGTAAAGCAGGAACTACAGGAGAAATCAGAGGCCCTGGACAAGACAAGGAAACAGGCGCTGGAGTATGAGAAAGAGCAAGCTCAGCTGGGCCAGGGGCTCAAGCGGCTGAAGGAGGATGCAAAGAATAAGGCAGAGAGTGAGAGCAGACTGCAAAGGGAGCTTATGGCACTCAGACTGGAGAAGGAGACTTCATCCAAGGAGCTGATGGAAACCAAAGGCAGCCTCACCAAGGCTTCGAGGGCCCTCGCAGAAACGCGAGCAGAATTGGAGAAAGAGCGTCATTTGATGAAAACTGCCCATGATGAAAAGGTCAGTGTGTACTAGCTGCCAGGTACCTGTATAAAGCTTGGATATTTTTTAAAAATATATCATTCTTGGGCTGTGAATCTCTCTAGTAAGCCTGGCGTTTATTGCCCTTCCCTAGTTGCCCACAAAGAGGTAGTGGTGAGCTGCCTTGTAAACCGACAGGGGAAGGCTGCAAGGATAGTTAGAAGTCCAACACTTGCATGTTGTGGCACTGGAGTTACTCAGTAAAGGTGAGGATGGTGGGTTTACTTCCCTAAAGACAGTCAGTTAGGTTTTTATGACGCAATGGAAAGCAGGGGAATTTTCCCCAAGTCCTTGTCAATATTCATTCTCAACCAACATCACTAAAACGGGTAGTCTCTAGGCCATTTATCTCGTGGATGTTTCTGGCATTTTGCAGAGTGCAAATTGGCAGCCACACTTCCTACATTACAACAGTGACTACACTTCAAAAATACAGCATAGGCTGGAAAGCGCTTTGGGGTGTCATGGAGGGCACTATATAAATGCAAGTCTTCTTGTTTTCCTTGTTCTACCTTGAACCAGCAGTTGCTCCGTAGGCAAAGTCTCAGTATTTCAATCCATCACATCTTTACTAACCACACAAATAGTTCGACTGCTGCAAGCCAGTCTGAATCTGCACATGTATAAGCATTTTAAAGTGAGGAGATCCCATGCCCACCTTTGTTGGTGACGCGGGGAGTCAGTTTCACTCCTTCAGCAATAACTGATCCCAATTCCTGTTCGTTTAGGAAAAATCGCACGAGCAGGTCAAACAAGAGTGGCAGAAGAAGTTTGAGAGCGCAACCAATGAAGTGAATGAGCTGAAGAGTTTGGTGCAGAGGAAAGAGGAGGTGAGCAATCCGGGATTGTACTACTGTCAAGATCATCTGATCTGTAATATTTTCTTGTGTTCACCCATGCCTAAGAACAGCGATTCAAATAATTCAGTGACACTATAGGCCTTCACCCAATTGACAAGTAACTCCGCTTGTTGGAGCATGGGCCCTAATTGAAACAGTTTGCATGTCGCCAGGATGTAAAGTGAGATTCCGTCACATTCTGCTTTCCACTCTTAATGTCACCATTAGCACCTCTTTTAGACATTGCCACCACGATTAACAACCCTTTGATCTTTTGTTGATGACATCTTTCGCAATCTCTCATTTGCCTCCAACGATTGCTGGCCTTCTATCCAGTTTCACCTGTTCCACCCCCCCTTAAACAGTATATATTTCACCACACTTCTACTTCCCTTAAGCTCTGAAGAAGAGTCATACGGACTCGAAACGTTAACTCTGTCTCTCTCTCCACAGATACTGTCAGACCTGCTGAGTTTTTCCAGCATTTTTGTTTCAGATTTCCAGCAGCTGCAGTATTTTGCCTTTATTCCATTTGCCTTCCCCATTACCTGCTGAGCTTGTATGCTAGCTTTTTGAGATTTAAAAAAAAAATATTCATTCATGGGCTTCGCTGGCTGGGCCAGCATTTATTGCCCATACCTAGTTGCCCCTGAGAACGTGGCAGTGAGCTGCCTTCTTGAACCGCTGCAGTCCATGTGGTTTAGGTACACCAACCGAGCTGTTAGGGAGTTCCAGGATTTTGACCCAATGACAGTGAAGGAATGGTGATATATTTCCAAGTCAGGATGATGAGTGACTTGGAGGGGAACTTCCAGGTGGTGGTGTTCCCATCTATCTGCTTTCCTTGCCCTTCTAGTTGGTAGTGGTTGAGGGTTTGGAAGGTGCTGTCAAGGAGCCTTGGTGAATTCCTGCAGTGCATCTTGTAGGTGGCACACACAGCTTCTACTGTGCGTCGGCGGTGGAGGGAGTGAATGTTTGTGGATGTAGTGCCAATCAAGCGGGCTGCTTTGCCCTGGACTATGTCAAGCTTCTTGAGTGTTGTTGGAGCTGCACTCATCCAGTCAAGTGGGGAGTATTCCATCATACTCCTGACTTGTGCCTTGTAGGTGGTGGACAGGCTTTGGGGAGTCAGGAGTTAAGGTACTTGTCGCAGGATTCCTAGCCTCTGATCTGCCCTTGTAGCCACAGTATTTTTATGGATAGTCCAGTTCAGTTTCTGGTCAATGGTAACCCCCAGGATATTGATAGTGGGGGATTCAATGATGGTAATGCCATTGAATGTCAAGGGGCGATGGTTAGATTCTCTCTTGTTGGAGACGGTCATTGCCTGGCACTTGTGTGGCGCAAATGTTATTTGCCACTTGTCAGCCCAAGCCTGGATACCGTCCAGATCTTGCTGCATCTGGACATGGACTGCTTCAGTATCTGAGGAGTCGTGAATGGTGCTGAACATTGTGCAATCATCAGCGAACACCTCCACTTCTGACCTAATGGAGGTAGGAAGGTCATTGATGAAGCAGCTGAAGATGGTTGGGCCAAAGGCATTACCCTGAGGAACTCCTGCAGTGATGTCCTGGAGGTGAGATGACTGACCTCCAACAACCGCAATCATTTTCCTTTGAGTTAGGTATGAATTCAACCAGCAGAGAACTTCCCCCCTGATTCCCATTGACTCCAGTTTTGCTAGGGCTCCTTGATGCCACACTCGGTCAAAAGCAGCCTTGATGTCAAGGGCAGTTACTCTCACCCCACCTCACTTCTGTAGTTCAGCTCCTTTGTCCATGTTTGAACCAAGGCTGTAATGAGGTCAGGAACTGAGCGGCCCTGGCGGAACCCAAACTGGGCATCAGTGTGCAGGTTATTGCTAAGCAAATGCCACTTGATAGCACTGTTGGTGGCCCCTTCAATCACTTTACTGATGATTGAGAGTAGACTGATGGGGCGGTAATTGGCCGGGTTGGATTTGTCCTGCTTTTTTTGTACAGGACAAACCTGGGCAATTTTCCACATAGCCAGGTAGATGCCAGTGTTGTAGCCGTACTGGAACAGCTTGACTAGGGGTGTGGCAAGTTCTGGAGCACGAGTCTTTAGTACTATTGCCGGAATATTGTCAGGGCCTACAGCCTTTGCAGTATCCAGTGCCTTCAGCCTTTTCACGTGGATTGAATTGAATTGGCTGAAGACTGGCATCTGTGATGCTGGGGACTTCCAGAGGAGGCCGAGATGGATCATCCACTCTGCACTTCTGGCTGAAGATTGTAGCAGATGCTTCAGCCTTATCTTTTGCACTGATGTGCTGGGCTCCCCCATTATTGAAATGGGCCTATTTGTGGAGCCTCCTCCTCCAGTGAGTTGTTAAATTGTCCACCACCATACATGACTGTGTTGTAGCAGGACTGCAGAGCTTAGATCTAATCCATTGGCTGTTTTATTGCTTCGCTCTGTCTATCACTTGCTGCTTATGTTGTTTGGCATGCAAGTAGTCCTGTGTTATAGCTTCACCAGGTTGACACCTCATTTTTAGGTATGCCTGGTGCTGCTCCTGGCATGCCCTCCTGCACTCTTCATTGAACCAGGGTTGATCATCTGGCTAGATGGTGATGGTAGAGTGGAGGATATGCCGGGCCATGAGGGTACAGATTATGTTGGAGTACAATTCTGCTGTTGGTGATGGCCCACAGCGCCTCATGGATGCCCAGTCTTGAGTTGCTAGTCTGTTCGAAATCTATCCCATTTAGCATGGTGGTAGTGCCACACAACACGATGGAGGGTATCCTCAATGCGAAGGCGAGACTTCGTCTCCACAAGAACTGTGCAGGGGTCACTCTTACCGATACTGTCATGGGCAGATACATATGCGGCAGGTAGGCTGGTGAGGATGAGATCAAGTATGTATTTTTCCCTCTTGTTGGTTCCCTCACCACCTACCGCAGGCCCAGTTTAGCAGCTGTGTCCTTTAGGATTCGGCCAGATTGGTCAGTATTGGTGCTACCGAGCCACTCTTGGTGATGGACATTGAAATCCCCCACCCAGAGTACATTCTGCGCCCTTGCCACCCTAGGTGTTTCCTCCAAGTGGTGTTCAACATGGAGGCGCACTGATTCATCAGCTGAGGGTGGGGTGGTATGTGGTAATCAGCAGGATGTTTCCTTGCCCATGCTTGACCTAGAGTCATAGAGGTCTACAGACACAGAAAAAGGCCCTTCGGCCTATCGAGCCTGCGCCAGTCAAACAAGTGCCTAATTATTCTAATCTCATTTTCCAGCACTAGGCCCATAGCCTTGTATGCAATGGCATTGCAAGTGCACATCCAAACACTTCTTAAATGTTATGAGGGTTTCTGCCTCTACCACCCTTTCAGGCAGTGAGTTCCAGATTCCCACCACCCTCTGGGTGAAAAAATTCTTCCTCACATCCCCTCTAAACCTCCTGCCCCTTACCTTAAATCTATGCCTCCTGGTTATTGATCCCTCCACCAAGGGGAAAAGTTCCTTCCTGTCTCCCCTATCTATGCCCCTCAGAATTTTACACACCTCAGTCATGTCCCCCCTTCAATCTCCTCTGCTCCAGGGAAAATAACCCCAGTCTATCCAATCTCTCCTCATAACTAAAACTCTCCAGCCCAGGCAACATCCTGGTAAATCTCCTCTGCACTCTCTCTAGTACAATCACATCCTTCCTATATTGCGGATTCCAGAACTGCACGCAATACTCCTAACTGGCCTAACCAGCGTTTTATACAATTCCAGCATAACCTCCCTGCTCTGATATTCTATGCCTCAGCTAATAAAGGCAAGTATCCCATATGCCTTCTTAACCACCTTATCTACCTGTCCCGCTAACTTAAGGGACCGGTGGACATTCACACCAAGCTCCCTCTGATCCTCGGTACTTCCCAGGGTCCTACTGTTCATCGTGTATTTCCGTGCCTTGTTTGTCCTGCCCAAGTGCATCACCTCACACTTATCCGGATTAAATTCCATTTGCCACTGATCAGCCCATCTGACCAGCCCGTCTATATCCTCCTGTAATCTAAGGCTATCCTCTTCACTATTTACCACCCCACCAATTTTTGTTTCATCCGTGAACTTACTAATCAACCCTCCTACATTCAAGTATAAATCGTTTATATATGCCACAAACAGCAAGGGACCCAACACCGATCCCTGTGGAACCCCACTGGACACAGGCATCCAGTCACAAAAACACCCCTCGACCATCATCCTCTGCTTCCTGTCACTCAGCCAATTCTGGATCCAATTTGCCAAATTTCCTTGGATCCCATGGGCTCTTACCTTCGTTATCAGTCTCCCAAGCGGGTCTTTATCAAAAGCCTTGCTGAAGTCCAAGTAGACTACGTTAAATGCATTGTCCTCATCTACACGCCCGGTCACCTCTTCGAAAAATTCAATCAAATTGGTCAGACATGGCCTCCCCTTAACAAAACCATGCTGACTGTCCTTGATTAATCCCTGCCCCTCCAAGTGTAGATTAATTCTGTCGCTCAGAATTGCTTCCAATAGTTTCCCCACCACTGAGGTTAGTTCCCTGGTTTATCCCTTTCTCCCTTCTTGATTAACGGCACTACATTGGCTGTCCTCCAGTCCTCTGGCACCTCTTCTGTGGCCAGAGAGGTATTGAAAATTATTGCCAGCGCCCCTGCTATCTCCTCCCTTGCCTCACTCAACAGCCTGGGATGCTTTTCATCCGGGCCTGGAGATTTATCTACTTTTAAGCCTGCCAGACCACTTAGAACCTCCTCCCTTTCTATGCTAATTTCTTTAATTATATCACGGTCCTTCTGCCTGATTTCCATACCCACGTCGCCCCTCTCACGTGTGAACACCGACACAAAGTATTCATTTAGAACCCTACTTACGTCTTCCGGCTCCACACACAAATTACCACTATGGTCCTTAATGGGCCCTACTCTTTCCCTAGTTATCCTCTTACTCTTATAAAAACAAAAAGCTAAAAGCTACTGCGGATGCTGGAAATCCAAAACAAAAACAGAATTACCTGGAAAAACTCAGCAGGTCTGGCAGCATCGGTGGAGAAGAAACCTCTTACTCTTAATGTACTTGTAAAATAACTTTGGATTTTCCTTTATTTTACTTACCAATGTTTTTTCATGCTCCCTTTTTGCTCTCCTAATTTCCTTTTTAAGTTCCCCCCTACACATTCTATACGCCTGTAGGGCTTCCGCTGTTTTGAGCCCTTGGTAACTGCCATAAGCCTCCCTTTTTCTCTTTATCCAATCCTGTATACCCCTCGACATCCAGGGTTCCCTGGTCCAGGGACCTGATGCCATGAGACTTCTTGGGGTCTGAAGTCGATGTTGAGGACTCCCAGGGCAACTCCCTCCCAACTCTATACCACTGTGCTGCCACCTCTGCTGGGTCTGTCCTGCCTGTGGGACAGGACATACCCAGGGACGGTGATGGTGGTGTCTGGGACATTACTTGTATGATATGATTCCGTGAGGATAACTATGTCAGACTGTTGCTTGACTAGTCTATGAGACAGCTCTCCCAATTTTGGCTCTAGCGCCCAGATGTTAGTAAGGAGGACTTTGCAAGGTCGACAGGGCTGACTTTGCCTTTGTCGTTTCCGGTGCCTAGGTTGATGCCAGGTGGTCCGTCCGGTTTCATTCCTTTTTTGTGACTTTGTAGTGGTTTGATACAACTGAGTGGCTTGCTAGGCCATTTCAGAGGGCATTTAAGAGTTAACCACATTGCTGTAGGTCTGGAGTCACATGTAGGCCAGACCAGGTAAGATTGACATTTCTTTCCCTAAAGAACATGAGTGAACTAGATGGGTTTTTACAACAATCGACAATGGTTTCATGGTCATTATTAGACTTTTAATCCCAGATTTGTATTGAATTCAAATTCCCCCATCTGCCATGGTGGGATTCAAACCCAGGTCCGCAGAGCATTACCCTGGGTCTCTGGATTACTAGTTCAGTGACAATACCACTCCGCCATCGCCATATGCCATGCATGATGACCCCCAATTCCCTCTGTAGACTCTTTGTGTCATCCTCACCACCTGCCTTCCCTTGGTGATAGTACATTCACTTCCCTCATCCAAGTCATTGATATATGTTGTAAATAACTGTGGCCCCAGCATTGATCCCCGTGGCACTCCACTAATTACAGGTTGCCATCCTGAAAATGCCCCCTCTATCCCAACTCTCTGTCTTCTATTAGTTAGCCAATCTTCTATCCATGCTAATATTTTACCCCCAACACCATGGGCTCTTATTAAGTAGTCTGATTGCAGTACCTAATCAAACGCCTTTTGGAAATCCAAATATATTACATCCACTGGTTCCCCTTTATCTATTCTGCTTGTTACCACCTCAAAGAATTCTAATAAATTTATCAGTCATGATTTCCCTCCCATGAAGCCATGCTGACTTGGCTTGAGTATGTTATGCATTTCTAAATGCTTTGCTATTACATCTTTTATAATAGACTCTCACATTTTCCCAGTGATGGGTGTTAAGCTAACTAGCCTATAGTTATCTTTTTTTTGTCTCCCTCCTTTTTTAAGTAAGGGTGTTACATTGGCAGTTTTCCAATCCTCTGGGACTTTTCCAGAATCTTAGGATTCTTTTACTACCAGTGCATCCACTATCTCTGTAGCTACTTCCTTTAATATCCTACGAGGCAACCCATCAGGTCTAGTGGACTTATCAACCTTTAGCCCCATTAGTTTCCCTAGTACTTTTTCTCTAGTGATAGCTATTGTATTTATTTCCTTCCCCACTTTTGCCCCTTGATTATTTAGTAGTTTTGGAATGCTTTTAGTGTGTTCTACGGTGAAGACAGATGCAAAGTATTTATTCAACTCCTCTGCCATTTCCTGGTTCCTCATTATTACTTCCCCAGCCTCATTCTTTAAGGGGCCTATATTGACTTTGGCCTCTGTCTTCCTTTTTATATATTTAAAGAAGTTCTTACTTGCTAGTTTACCCTCAAAAGTTTACTTTCTCCCTCTTTATTTATTTTTGGTCATCTTTTATTGGTTTTTAAAACTTTCCCAATCCTCTGGCTTACCATTAATCTTTGCCACCTTGTATGTTTTTTCTTTCAATTCAATACCATCCTTAACTTCCTTAGCTAACCATAGTTGGTTTATTCCCTTCCTAGAATCCTTCTTCGTCACTGAGTTATATCTTTGTTGCAAATCATGAACTATTTTCTTAAACGTCTGCCATTGTTCATCAACCGTGTTTTCTGCTAAATTCCTTTCCCAGTTCACTCCAGCCAACTCTACCCTCGTCCCTTTGTAATTACCCTTATTTAAGTTTAGCACAGTTGTTTCCGACCCAAGTTTCTCACTGTCAAACTGAATGCTAAATTCTACCATGTTATGGTCACTCTTTCCTGGGGGATCTTTTACTCTGAGCCCCCAAGTTCTGTAATTTTTTCACTAAACCTTGATGCTTCTTTCTCCTCTTAATGACAACCATTAAAACCTATCTGCTTAGAACCAGGGTACATAATCATGAAATCCGAGCCAGGCCATTTAACAGTGAAATTAGGAGGATGTTTCCACACAAAGGGTAGTGGAAAACTGGAACTCTGTCCTCCATAAGGTTGTAGATGCTGGGGCTCAATTAAAGCTTTCAAAACTGAGATCAATAGATGTTTGTCAGATAAGGATACCAAGGGGTGTGGAGTAAAAGTGGGTAAATGGATTTGAAGTACAGATCAGCCATAAACTAGTTGAATGGCAATGCAGGCTCGAGGGGCTGAGTGGCCTCCTATTCCCATGTTCCACATCAGAGGATAGATACAGATGAAAGGTCAATTGGCCCCTTCTATTTGCTTGTTTTTTTGCTCTATTGTTAAATTTCCTGAACCCCTCTGACCTTTACAGCCTTGTTTTATGAAGTATTTATACTTCTGGCTTATGTCCAACATTTTCCACTTGCCTGTGGTGCTTCATCTTCTATTGTTCTGCCCACTTTGGTATTTTGCCCCAGCTCTTTCAGTAGTTTCTGAGCTGTCTCCTCAGGATCAGAGATGCCCCTTCTCATTTGCAAACTTGATCAGCTGTCATTCAGTTTTTGAACCCAAGTCATTAATATGAATTAGAAACACTATGGATCCCAACAACTACTCACGTTTAAATAGCGTTTTTAATGTACTAAAACATCCCAAGGCATTGTCTCAGACATGAACTGACACTGAGCCAAAGAAGGAACCTTAAGAGCAGGCAACCAAAAGTTTGGTTAAAGTTGTACTATTAATACAGTCATTATGCACAGAAGGAGGTCATTCAGCCCATCGAGCCTATGCCAGTTCTCTGTACAGCAATCAATACCTACCTCTTTTAAAAAGTACCAACTGCTTTTTATCCGTTCCCGGGCTCTGCTCGAGTCCTTCCTTACTATAAGCTTCTGTAGCAGTCTTTCAGACAGAAATTTGTCAAATGCCTTTTCAAAACCCACGTTTACCACGTCCATTTGGAGTGTCAGAGAGAAGCTGAGGAGCTTAGTTTGACAGGACCTCTCCCTCCTGAATCCCTCATATGCTGCAAATGGGTATCAGATCTGTAATCCTAATGCCCAGTGTTCTCTCTAGGCTGTGCCCCGCGGCCTCACAGCGATCAGGAGTATGTTGTGCAGGGGCAGCAGACAACACAGAAACAGCGGTCCCTTTAAGATGTACCCGAGTAGGTGCACGGCACTCTTAAAGGGACTGCGCAGTGTTAGACACGCATGATGAAGGGAAAATAGAGGGAATGTTGTTCATGCCTACTCAGAATACCTCTGGTATTGATGTAACGGGAATGATGCTGCAGTTACCTGGGTCTTTGATCCATTTGGAAAGCTGGCATGATATCCACTTCTTTCTAATCTACTCTCCAACATTCATTGACTCCCTCACAATGATCATCAAAGCTTCCCAAATCTCATCATTTGTCTCTCTTGGTGTTCCCAGGTTAAAAAATATCTACTGCTTGGGGTTTATCCCTTTGGAACCCTTTAAACTTGCCTGAGACCCTATTTCTTTATATCAAAGTTATTAATTCTATTTGGAATATTGTTTAGGTGGGGGTGGCATTTTGCCCGCCCAGCATTGCTCTTCAGCCCTTGGATTTTGGGTTTTTAAGAGCTTTTAAGGGATAAACAAGTCCTTGACACACGGGAGGAAACCAGCTTCCTAGAGGCCCCTTTAACAATGGAGTTCCTTCTGAGATCAAAGGAAATTGGCCAAACGTCTGAGTTGTAGAAGGGAGACCAAGAGTGGCACCAACAAAGCGAAGAGTTGCTTGGACTAGAGAGAAATGAAAGAATCAAAGGAAGCAATATTTTCAATATCCACTGAAGAGAATGGGGGCTAACTCTGTACTGGTCATCTCAAATATGGTTCAGGATGATACCTGGGCGGGATGTCTGGGAATCTGAAGGACAGCTGAAACATTCCAACCTCCTTTCCAAACCCAAAGCTGAAAGCAGTGACAGTGCTGCCTAAGGAGGTCAGTGCACAGCAGGTAGTGGATCACTGTCCTGCACAGTCTCCAAGGATGTGTTACTCATGTCATCCTGGTGCCCGAATGGTGCTAACACAGCAAGGCTGAAGAATGCATCAATTTAGAAAAACCTTATCCAAATAGAATTTACAATACAGTAACCAGCCATTTGGCCCAATTGGTCTGTGTCAGAGTTTATACATCACACAAGCCTCCACCCATTCTAGTTATCTCTTCCCTATCCTACCCATCTCTCTCCTTCTCCCTTATTTATTATTTATTCCTTCATGGGATGTGGGCATCGCTGGCAAGGGCAGCATTTGTTGCCCATCCCTAACTGTCCTTGAACTGAGTGGCTTGCAAGCCCCTTTGCAGGGGACAGTTAAGGGTCAACCACGTCATTGTGGTCCTGGAGTCACATGTAGGCCAGGCCGGGTAAGGATGGCAGATTTCCTTCCCTAAAGGACATTAGTAAACCAGAAGGGTTTTTACAACAATCAATGGTACTGAGATGAGCTTTATATTCCAGATATGATTTAAATTTAAATTCAACCAGCTCCTGTCGTGGGATTTGAACCCATGTCTCTAGAGCATTAGCCTGAACCTCTGGATTGCTAATCCAGCGACATTGGCACTACACAACTGTCTCTTTCTGCATACCACCCACCGCCACCATCACCCCCCCCCCCCCATTTATGTCTTGCCTCCCTTAAATGTATCAATGTGATCTGTTTAACCCACGCCATGTGGCAGTAACACACTTTTCTCACTGTATTTTTAAAAAAAAACGAATCCTCCCAAATTCATTGTACGATCTATTAACTTATTCAGCGTTTACCAACAAATGGAAACAGTTTCTCCACATCTCCCCCTTTGGTTTAAAGCCCTCAATCACATACCTTTTCTTTCCCAGCCTGCACTGGGTTGCGGCAATGCATTAACAGCCACGTGAGCTGTTGGAAGGGAGGATGTGCGGAATGTGTACAATTTAAATTTAGTGATTGTTTTTGTTTCAGGCTGAGAAGCAGCTGAAAGTAAGCACTGACGGACTAACAGCCCAAACGGTCAAACTGCAGGAAGGTTTGAAGGAGAAACAGAAAGCTGAGCAGCAACTCCAGACAAAACTGAAACAATCAATGGAATCTCAGGAGCAGCAAAGGAAGCAATATGAGGCCCAGCTAAAAGATTTAAAAATGGAACTTTCTCAAAAGGTATGTCATTTTGGGAGGCTTTCTACCAAGTAATTAATATGTTTTTAGTAACATTGGGGAAGATTATAGTTTGATGTTGTACTCATTTTATGGTGTTACTTTCTTAACTTCCCCCGTGATTGTTACAGGTCCCATAGCACTATTCAAACAATAACAAGAGAGCTGTCCTCAATGTCCAGTTCAAACTATTATTCCTTCAAACCACATCACTAAAACAGATTATCTGCTCATTATCACATTACTGTTCGTGGGAGCTTGCTGTGCATAAATTGGCTGTTGCATTCCCTACATTATACTGTGACTGCACTCCAAAAGTACTTCATTCCCTGTCAAGCGCTTTGGGACATCCTGAGGTCTTTAAAGGTCCATTTTTCTTTTACTCTCACATTCTTTTTCTTTTGTATGTTCCTTCTTTCGCTCTCGTGCTCGTGCCTTACGCATCCATCTACAATCTTAATGTAAAAAAAGCTACAAATTGTCTTTAAGATAAGTGTTTTCTATTTTCTGTTCAGGCTGACGCATTAGCCAAACTGCAGCAGCAGGTGGCAGTGCTGAACGAGCAGCTGGCTGTGAATGAAGGAAAGCTCTCGGAGCTGCAGAAGAATTACCAAGCCTCTCAAACCAACTTGGCCAAGCTTCAGTCAGATATTTATGGGAAAGAATCAGAACTGTCATCAACCAGACACGACCTGAAGGTAAATTAATTAACTTCCCCCTGTTTTTCCAGCGGGAGGTCGGGGGTTTGCGCACAGGCTGCCAGCAGTCTGCAGTATTAAATGGGGCTTAACAGCCCAAACTCTGCTCCTGGCTGCTCACTAGGGTAAGTGTTTACCTGCACATTCCTTGATTGACCTCCAGCTACCCCTTTGAGGATGGATGCTCTGCCACATTTCAGCCTGAGAAACTAGTTGGAGGAATGCGCGGTGCAAGCTCCAACTGGTTTGTAGACAAATTTACCAACTGCTCCTTAAATTTTGGGCCTGTCGTCTGTGGTTAGATGGGTAGCACTGTTTCCTGAGTCAAAATGTGGGTTCACATTTTATTCAGAGACGGAAGCACATAAATCCAGACTGGCACTCTAGAGCAGTACTGAGGGAGTGCTGCATTGTCATATGTGCCATCTTTTAGGTGAGACATTACATCGTGGCCCTCTTTGTCCTCTTGCATAGGCATAAAGGACCCCACAGCACTACTTTGAAGAAGAGCAGGGCAGTTATCCCTGGTGGCCTGGCCAATATTTATTCCTCAATCAACATCTCCAAAACACACTATCTGGTCATTATCACGTTATTGTTTGTGGAAGTTTGCTGAGCGCAAATTGCCTGCCACCTTTCCCACATTACAACAGTGATTACACTTCAACTGTAAAACAGTTTGGGGTCTGGAGGTTGCGCAAGGTGCTATAGAAATGCAAATTATTCTCTTCCTTTTGAAATTGGTGCAGGGCCCAAGATCTGATTCTGAAATGAGGCTGGTACTCAATTCAGACATGTGCTAGAGTCACCTAAAAAAGTAAAAGGCCCCAAACACATACACAGGTCACCCACTAAAATCGCAATCAACGAAGTTGAATTTCTGCCCCAGTGTTAATTCCATGTAATTTGCTTTTTTTGAGTATCAGTGCCCTGTAGTATTATCTAAGCTAATTCCATTGGTGATTTGATGTATTGTAGCCTCCTGCTCACTGTTAGTGTGTTGTTTACTCTAGTGTTAATTCAAGCACTGGACGGTTGATGGGGAGGATGACACAGAGCATGTTTTCGGTTTGGGTCTTCAAATGCTTCCTGTTGTTCTGGGTTCCTATTGGTTCTTTCGAGAGCAGTGAAGCCTGTGTGATTGGCAATGGCTGGTGGAACGAACCACTTTCCTGAGGTGCTGTTCTTCACGAGTGACATGTTCATTGTGGCCTGGATAAACCAAACATGTTTGAGCAGCATCAGAGCCTCTGTGATGAGCAGCAAACTGTGTGGCACAGTGTTAAAGCAGCAGAGGATCAGCTGAGCATTGTCCCATCCATCTTGCTCATTCCATAGAACCAGAGAAAAGTTACAGTGCAGAAAAAGGCCATTCAGCTCATTGTGTCTGTGCTGGCCAAAAAAAAAGAAACTAGCAGTTCATTTTTAATCCCATTTTTCAGCACCTGGTCTGTAGCCTTGCAGAGGCCTACATGTGGCTCCAGACCCACAGCAATGTGGTTGACTCTTAAATGCCCTCTGAACAAGGGCAATTCGGGATTGGCAATAAATGCTGACCTAGCTAGCGACACCCACATCCCATGAATGAATAAAAAAACGGTTACAGCACTTCAGGTGTAGATCCAGGTAGTTTTTAAATGAGTTGCGTTTCAGCCTCAACCACCAATTCAGGCAGTGAATTCCATATGCCTACTACTCTCTGGAAGAAAACATTTTTCCTAATGTCCCCTCTAATCCTTCTACCAATCACTTTAAAACTGTGCCCACTGGTAGTTAGCCCCTCAGTGAGGGGAAACAAACCTTTCCTGTCCAGCCTATCAAGGTCCCTCATAATTTTGTACATTTCAATTAGGTCACCCCTCGGCCTCCTCTGGTCTAAAGAAAACAACCCTAGCCTATCCAATCCTTCCTCAGAGCTGCAATTTTCGAGCCCTGGCAACATTCTTGTAAATCTCCTCTGTACTCTCTCCAGAGCGATTAGATCCTTCCTGTAAAGTGGTGACCAGAACTGTACACACAATTCCAGCTGTGGCCTACCCAGCGTTTTATACAGTTCCATCATTGCATCCCTGCTTTTGTATTCTATAACTTGTCCAAAAAAGGAAAGCATTCCATATGCTTTCTTACCACCTTATTCACCATCTTCAGGGACCTTTGGACATGTACTCCATGGTCTCTCACTTCCTCAATCCCCCTCAATTTCCTCCTGTTTGTGTATTCCTTTGCTTTGTTTGCCCTCCCCAAATGCATTACCCCTCACATTTTCTGGACCGAATTCCATTTGCCACTTATCCGCCCCCCTCAACCAAACCATTGATATCATTCTGGAGACAACCTCTTGTCCTATCCTATCCTCTTCACTATCAACTACATGGTCAATTTTTGTGTCATCTGCAAATTCCCAATCATGTCTCCCACATTTAAATCTAAATCATTAGTATATGCAGCAAGAGCTCCAATACTGAGCCCTGTGGAACGCCACTGGAAACCACTTTCCATTTGCAAAAACATCCATCAACTATTACCCTTTGTTTCCTAGTGCTGAGCCAACTTTGGATCCAACTCACCACCTTCCCCTATATCCCATGGGATCACACTATTTTTGACCAGTCTGCCACGTGGGACCTTGTCAAATGCCTTACTAAAATACATGTAGACAACATTCACTGCACTACACTCATCAATCCTCCTTGTTACTTCTTCAAAAAATTCTATTCAGTTAGTAGGACACTATCTTCCCCTAACAAAACCATGCTGACGATCCCTGATCAACATGTGCCTTTCTAAGTGACAGTTTATCCTGTCTCAGAATTGATTCCAATAATTTGCCCACCACTGAAGTCAGACTGACTGGCCTATGATTTTCTGGCCTATCCCTCACACCCTTTTTAAATAATGGTACAACGTTTACAGACTTACAATCCTCTGGTATCTTGCCTGTATCTAGTGAGGGTTGGAAAATGATCCTCTGAGTATCCGCTATTTCCTCACTGTATTCCTTTAACAGCCTGGGATACAATCCATCTGGCCCTGGTGACTTATCCACCTTCAAGAATGCTGGTCCCTCCAGTACTTCCTCTCTCACTATGCTTATTGTTTCTGATATTTAACACTCCTTTTCTTTAACTAAAATGTCTGCATCGTCACTCCTTAGTGAAGACAGAGACAAAGTACTCAATGAGAACCTTGCCCACATCTTCAGCATCAGTGCACAAGTTACCATATACATCTCTGGCCCTACCATTTCCTTAGTTATTCCCTTGCTCTTTAATGTACAGGTTTTCTTTTGGGTTTTCTTTGATTTTACCTGCCAATACTTTTTCGTATCCTCTCTTTGCTTTCCTAAGTTACTTTTTTACTTCACCCTTGTACTTTCTAGACTCCTCTAGACTTTTAAAAAATTTTTATTTATTCTTTCACTGGATGTGGGCTTTGCTGGCTGGGCCAGCATTTATTGTCCATCTCTGGTTGCCTTTGAGAAGGTGAGGGTGAGCTGCCTTCTCGAACCGCTGCAGTCCATGTGGTGTAGGTACACCCACAGTGCTGTTAGGGAGGGAGCTCCAGGATTTTGACCCAGTGACAGTGAAGAAACGGCGATATATTTCCAAGTCAGGTTGGTGAAGGACTTGGAGGGGAACTTCCAGGTGGTGGTGTCCCCATCTATCTGCTGCCCTTATCCTTCTAGTTGGTAGTGGTCGTGGATTTGGAAGGTGCTGTCGAAGGGGTCTTGGTGAATTCCTGCAGTGCACCTTATAGATAGTACACACTGCTGCGACTCTGCATCGATGGTGGAGGGAGTGAATGTTTGTGGTTGTGGTGCCAATCAAGCGGGCTGCTTTGTTCTGGACAGTGTCAAGCTTCTTGAGTGTTGTGGGAGCTGGACTCATCCAGGCAAGTAGGGAGTATTCCATCATACTCCTGTCTTACATCTTGCAGATGGTGGACAAGCTTTGGGGTGTCAGAAGGTGAGTTACTTGTCGCACTATTCCTAGCCTCTGACCTACTCTTGTAGCCACAATATTTATATGGCTAGCCCACTTCAGTTTCTGTTGATAGTTGATAGTTGGGGATTCAGTGATGCTAATGCCATTGAACATCAAGGGGCGATAGCTGGATTCTCTCTTGTTGGGGATGGTCATTGCCTGGCACATGTGTGGCGTGAATGTTGCTTGCCACTTGTCAGCCCAAGCCTGGATATTGTCCAGACCTTGCTGCTTTTGGACATGGACTGCTTCAGTATCTGAGGAGTTGCGAATGGTGCTGAACATTGTGCTATCATCAGTGAACACCCCCACTTCAGACCTTATGATCGAAGGAAGGTCACTAATGAAGCAGCTGAAGATGGTTGGGCTGAGGACACTACCCTGAGGAGCTCCTGCAATGATGTCCTGGAGCTGAGATGACTGACCTCCAACAATCACATCCATCTCCCTTTGTGCTAGGTATGACTCCAACCGACGGAGAGTTTTCCTCCTGATTCCATTTGACTCCAGTTTTGCAAGGGCTCCTTGATGTCACACTCTGTCAAATGCAGCCTTGATGTCAAGGGCAGTCACTCTTACCTCACCTCTGGAGTTCAACTCTTTTGTCCATGTTTGAACCAAGGCTGTAATGCTGAGTGTCCCTGGAGGAATGCAAACTGGGCATCACTGAGCAGTTTATTGCTAAGCAAGTGCCACATGATTGCCCTGTTGATTACCCCTTTCCGTTACTTTACTGATGATCGACAGTAGACTGATGGAGGTGGTAATTGGCCAGGTTGGACTTGTCCTGCTTCTTGTGTACAGGCTATACCTTGGCAATTTTCCACATAGCTGTGTAGATGCTAGTATTGTAGCTGTACTGGAATATCTTGGCTAGGGGCACGGCAAGTTCTGGAGCACAAGTCTTCAGTACTATTGCCGGAATATTGTCAGGGTCCATAGCCTTTGCAGTATCCAGTGCTTTTAGCCATTTCTTGATATCAAGTGGAGTGAATCAAATTGGCTGAAGACTGGCATCTGTGATGCTGGGGATCTCTGGAGGAGGCTGAGATGGATCATCCACTTGGCACTTCTAGCTGAAGATTGTAGCAAATGCTTCAGCCTTATCTCTTGCGCTGATGTGCTGGGGTCTTCCATCATTGAGGATGGGGATATTTGTGGTGTCGCTTCCTCCAATGAGTTGTTTAGTCGTCCACCACCATTCACGACTGGATGTGGCTGGACTGCAGAGCTTAGATCTGATCCATTGGTTTGAGGATCGCTTAGCTCTGTCTATCACTTGTTCCTTATGCTGATTGACACACATGTAGTCCTGTGTTATAGCTTCACCAGGTTGACACCTCATTTTTAGGTATGCCTGGTGCCTTCCTGCACTCTTCATTGTACCAGGATTGATCCCCTGGCTTGGTGGTAATGGTAGAGTGGGGGATATGCCAGGCCATGAGGTTACAGATTGTGTTCGAGTACAATTCTGCTGCTGCTGATGGTCCACAGTGCCTCATGGGTACCCAGTCTTGAGTTGCTAGATCTGTTAGAAATCTACCCCATTTAGCATGGTGGTAGTGCCACACAACACAATGGAGGGTATCCTCAATGTAATGGTGAGATTTCATCTCCACAACGACTGTGTGGTGGTCACTCCTACCGATACTGTCATGGACAGATGCATCTGCAGTAGGCAGGCAGGTGAGGATGAGGTCAAGTATGTTTTTCCCTCTTGTTCGTTCCCTCACAACCTGCCGCAGACCCAGTCTAGCAGCTGTGTCCTTTAAAACTCAGCCAGCTCAGTCAGTAGTGGTGCAACCGAACCACTCTTGGTGCTGGACATTGGAGTCCTCCACCCAGAGTACATTCTGTGTCCTTGCCACCCTCACTGCTCCCTCGAAGTGGTGTTCAACATGGAGGAGCACTGATTCATCAGCTGAGGGAGGGCAGTACATGGTAATCAGCAGATTTCCTTGCCCATGTTTGACCTGATGCCATGAGACTTCATTGGGTCCAGAGTCGATGTTGAGGACTCCCAGGGCAACTCCCGTCTGACTGTATACCACTGTGCCACCACCTCTGCTGGGCCTGTCCTGTCGGTGGGACAGGACATACCCAGGGATGGTGATGGTGGTGTCTGAGACATTCTCGAACCCTGGGTCTCTGGATTACTAGCCCAGTGACAATATCACTACGCCATCGCCTCCCCCTACCTTAAGCTTCTTTGTGACTGTCATAAACTTTCTTTCTCTGCTGTATGTTACACCGTATCTTCTGAATAACCAGGGGGCTCTAGATTTGGCAGTATCCCCCTTTATCTTTGTGGGGACATGTCTACACTGTGCCCATTGAATCTCACTTTTGAATGTCTCCCACTGATTTGACATTGTTTTCCCTTCTAGTAGCTCTATACGGTCCATTTTAGCCAGCTCGCTTCTCAGATTTGTAAAATTTGTCTTCCTCCAGTTTAGAACTTTTACTCCTGTTCTATCTTTTTCCTTCTCCACAATGATGTTAAATCCAACTGTATTATGGCCACTATCTCCAAAATGGTCACCTACTGCTGCTTCATCCACTTGCCCAGCTTCATTTCCTAAGACTAAATCTAGAATTGCATCCCCTCTCGTTGGGCTTGTTACATGCTGGCTGAAAAAGTTCTCTTGAATGCAGTTCAAGAATTTTGCACCCACTCTGCCCTTCACACTGTTCATATCCCAATTGATATTACGACAATTGAAGTCTCCAACTATTACTGTTTTTGCACTCAGAAATTTGGCGACATATTTGCTCTTCTAATTTTTTTTGTTCATTTATGGGATGTGGCGTCGCTGGCTAGGCCAGCATTTATTGCCCATCCATAATTGCCCATGAGAAGGTGGTGCTGAGCTGCCTTCTTGAACCGCTGCAGTCCTGTGGTATAGGTAAACCCACAGCGCTGTTAGGAAGGGAGTTCCAGGATTTTGATCCAGTGATCATGAAGGAACGGCAATGTATTTCCAAGTCAGGATGGTGAGTGGCTTAGCGGAGAATTTCCAGGTGATGGTGTTCCAGGTGATGGTGTTCCCATCTATCTGCTGCCCTTAACTCCTTCCACTATTTGGGTGTGTATAGTATACTCCTAACAATGTGGCTGCCCTTTTTATTTCTGACTCAACCCATATACTAAATGGGGCATCAAATGAGGCCATATCACCCCTCCTCACAGCTGCGATTCTTTAACCAATAATGCTACACCCCCACAGGGACTCCAGCTGTTCAAGAAGGCAGCTCACTGCCATCCTAGAGTCACATCTACATCAATAGCCACAGAAACATCTGCCTGTTCCCCTAGCAACCCCTATCACTACTGCTCTTCCCCTCTACTTCCTCCCCTCCTGTACAGCAGAGTCACCTGTGGTACCACACCCGGCTCTGATGGCACTCCTCCAAGGAACTAATGCCCTCATCAGTATCTAAAATGGAAAAATGATTGGCGAGTGGGATCCCAGGGGATTCCTGCACTTTTTGCATAGTTCTCTTGGACTACTGGCAGTCACCCGTTCCCTTTCTGCCTCCAGGCTCCTACGCTGTAGTGTGACCACCTCTCTGCACATGCTATCCACGTAGCTCTCAGCCTTGCGGATGCAACACAGTGACTCCAGCCACTGCCCGAGCTCCAAAACCCGGAGCTCAAGGTTCTGCAGCCAGTGACACTTCCTGCACATGTGGTCATCTAAGACACTGGTAGCGCCCACTACTTACCACATAATACAGGGCATGTATTCCACACGACAGAGCTGTCCTGCCATGGCTTCAATGTACTTCCCTTATGTTAACTTTATTTTACTTTGGTTTACTTATACTACTTTATTTTACCTGGCCTTGGCTTAACTTTACTTTCCTATTGCTTGTGTTTCTTACTTCAATCTAAGTAGCTCCTTTTAAAAGAATATATTTTTCTAATTTTGAGCTACGTGAAGACCCTCCCTAACAGCAGTTTCTCTTTCTCCTGTGATGTCACTCTTGGATATTTTCAAAATTCAGCCCTCTTGTGCAGCTTTTTAACTCCTGGTCTCCTTCAGGCTGCGAAAGATAGAGAAAGGAAAAAGAGCACCTCTCTCCCCTCCTCTTTCATTCGCAGGATGTGGACTTCGCTGGCTGGGCCAACATTTATTGACCATCCCTAGTTGGGATGCTCTTGGGAAAGTGGTGGTGAGCTGCCTTCTTGAACCGCTGCAGTCGATGTGGTGTAAGTACACACACACTGCTGTTAGGGAGGGAGTTCCAGGATTTTGACCCAGTGATATATTTCCAAGTCATGGTGGTGAGTGGCTTGGAGGGGAACTTCCAGGTGGTGGTGTTCCCATCTATCTGCTGCCCTTGTCCTTCTAGATGGTAGTGGTCGTGGGTTTGGAAGGTGCTCTCTAAGGAACCTTAGTGAGTTCCTGCAGTGCACCTTGTAGATGGTACACACTGCTGCTACTGTGCGTCGGTGGTGGAGGGAGTGAACGTTTGTGGCTGTGGTGCCAATCAAGCGGGCTGTTTTGTCCTGATGGTGTCAAGCGTCTTGAGTGTTGTTGGAGCTGCACTCATCTAGGCAAGTGGGGAGTATTCCATCATACTCCTGACTTGTGCCTTGTAGATGGTGGACAGGCTTTGGGGAGTCAGGAGACGAGTTATTTGTCGCAGCATTCCCAGTCTCTGACCTGCTCTTATAGCCACAGTGTTTATATGGCTGGTCCAGTTCTGGTCAATGGTAACCCCCAGGATGTCGATAGCGGGGGATTCAGTGGCGGTAATGCCATTGAATGTCAAGGGCCGATGGTTGGATTCTCTCTTGCTGGAGATGGTCATTGTCTAGCACTTGTGTGGTGTGAATGTTACTTGCCACTTGTCAGCCCAAGCCTGGATTTTGTCCAGACCTTGCTGCATTTGGACATGGACTGTTACAGTATGTGAGGAGTCGCGAATGGCGCTGACCATTGTGCAATCATCAGCGAACATCCCCACTTCTAACCTTAAGATAGAAGGAAGGTCATTGACGAAGCTGCTGAAAATGTTTGGGCTGAGAACACTACCCTGAGGAGCTGCTGCAATGATGTCCTGGAGCTGAGATGACTGACCTCCAACAATCACATCCATCTCCCTTTGTGCTAGGTATAACTCCAACCAGTGGAGAGTTTTTGTCCGGATTCCCTTTGACTCCAGTTTTGCTAGGGCTCCTTGATGCCACACTCTGTCAAATGGGGCCTTGATGTCAAGGGCAGCCACTCTCACCTCTCCTCAGGAGTTCAGCTCTTTATCCATATTTGAACCAAGGCTGTAATGAGGTCAGGAGCTGCCCTGGCGGAACCCAAACTGGGCGCCAGTGAGCAGGTTATTGCTAAGCAAGTGCCACTTGGTAGCACTGCTGATGATCCCTTCCATTACTTTACTGATGATCAAGAGTAGACTGATGGGGCGGTAATTGGCCGGGTTGGATTTGTCCTGCTTTTTGTGTACAGGACATACCTGGGCAATTTTCCACATGGCCAGGTAGATGCCAGTGTTGTAGCTGTACTGGAACAGCTTGGCCTGGGGTGCAGCAAGTTCTGGAGCACAAGTCTTCAGTACTATTGCTGGAATATTGTCAGGGCCCATAACCTTTACACAATCCAGTCCCTTCAGCCATTTCTTGATATCATGTGGAGTGAATCGAATTGGCCGAAGACTGGCATCTGTCATGGTGGGGGCCTCCAGTTGGGACAGGACAGGGATGGTGATGGTGGTGTCTGGGGCATTATCTGTAAGGTATGATTCCGTGAGGATGACTACGTCAGGCTGTTGCTTAACTCGCCTTTGAGACGGCTCTCCCAAATTTGGCACTAGTCCCCAGATGTTAGTAAGGAGGACTTTGCAGAGTCGACAGGGCTGTTTGCTGATGTCGTTTCTGGTGCCAAGGTCGATGCCAGGTAGTCTGTTCGGTTTCATTCCTTTTTTTGAGACCTTGCAGCGGTTTGATACAACCGGGTGGCTTGCCAGCCTATTTCAGAGGGCATGTAAGAGTCAACCACATTGCTGTGGGCCTGGATCCACATGCAGGCCAGATCAGGTAAGGACAGCAGATTTCCTTCCCTAAAAGGCATTAGTGAACCAAATATTTTTTTCCAAAATCTACAATGATTTCATGGTCATCATTAGACTTTTAAGTCCAGATTCTTTTTTATATTGAATTCAAATTCCACCAACTGCTGTAGTGGGATTCGAACACGGGTCCCCAGAGCATTACCCTTGGTCTGTGGACTACTAGTCCAGCAACAATACCACTTCGCCATCACCTCCACCAAGCTCACAGCAATTCTACTCTCTACCAGCTGCTCTCCGTGACAGTGCACTTAGCCTCTCTTATTTATACTATTGAGATTTGGATGAATGTCCTATTTAGCTTCCCAGGGGAGTTGCCCCCAAACCCCAGCCACCCACATATACCAAAGAAACTGGCCGAAAAGCACCATCAACAATGTCCGTTCTTCCTTGCTACCATGCTGCTAGTGCCCATCTTTCACTACGATGCTGCATTCTGCACAATCAGCTGTTCTCTGCACCAACTACAAACCAAATGTGGAAAGTTATAGAATAATCTGGCAAGTGTGAACAATGATTGTGTATCTTTTGGCAGGCTGTTTCTTGATGCTGATGGACTGCATGTGGTATCTAAGACTGGGGGTCATAATTATAAGATAGTCACTAATAACTCCAAAAGAGAATACAGGAGGGACTTAATTATCCTTAGACTAGTTAGAATTGAGGAACTCGCTGCTGTATGGAGTGGGTGAGTTGAATTGTATAGATGCATTTAAGGGAAAACTAGATAAAAACACAAGGAAGAAACAAATAGGAGGACATGCATGAGGGTAGGAGGATGCTCGTGTGGAGCATAAACACCAGCTCAGTCCAGTCAGCCTGACCTGTTGTGCGTTCGATGTAACAGCTTTAAATTATTCCCTGGTGTAAGTTGTGTGCATGCCAGCTGGCTGTTGGGTCTTTCTGGGGACCTGCTGGGACTTGGGTGGCCCTGGACCTCTGGTTGTGTATTAAGTTCCTGTAAGTCGTCACAGAGGTGACTGCTGTTTCTTGTGTCCAACCACTCCGTTCCCACCTGGCCTTTCTGTGAGGCGTTGGAGAGGAGTTTCATAACCCACATTTCTCCTCCGAGTCATTGCAATGCAGGCTTTGAATTCTGGTCTGGAAATTTGTCTTTAACCCTCTAACTCTGAATTGTGCAAACACTTCAACCTCTGAAAAGGTTGATATTTTCAGTACACAGCTTGCTGAGATGATTTGTGCCCTGCTCTTTTCATTAATTAGCCTGTAGCTTGGGAGATCTAACCCATGTTATAGAGAATTTTTAAAAAATCTTGTGTTTATGTGGCACCTTTTGTGACTTTGGGACCTCCGATACAGCCAGTGAAATACATTTGAAGCGTCGTTACTCTTGCAATGTAGGAAATGAGGCAACCAATTTTGCACAAAGCAAGGTCCCACAAACAGCAATGGGATAATGACCAATGGGATAATCTATTTCAGTGATGCTGTTTTGAGCATTAAATATTAGCCAGGACACTAGGGAGAGGTCCCCTGCTCTTCTTTGAATAATGTCATGGGATCATTTACTTCAAGTCTAACTCCTGGGTAACTATACAACTGACACCTCAATCGCTCAGTGACTCTGCCCCACCCCCTCGAACCACTGACTACTCCTGCCCAACCTGACCTGACTAGCCCCAGCCACCCAATTCCCCCTCCCCCCCACCACGAAACACAACCTCATCACCCCACCCAGCTGCCACCCTACCCTCTTACCCACCCATTTCATCATACACTAACACACTGAAAATATAAATGATCTCAAATGAAAAATCTTGAGGGCAGATGGGGCCTCCTTTTAACATCTTATCCCAAAAGACGGCACCTTCAACAGTGCAGCACTCCCACAGTGAGTGTCAGCCTGGACCTATGTGTCAAGGGGGAATTAAAATTAATAGGTATTTCACAGTGCACCTTGGCATTTTAAATAATGGCCCAAATCTTCTGATTCCCAGATAGCACCCCGCACGATATGCTACAGGACTCTTGGAAGTCCCAGTGCACAGACCCTGTGAGAATTGCCTGGGAAGTTTGGCTCCCCAGAAGCCTCTGAAAAAGTCTCCAACTATGAGTTCAAGTCGGAGACTGCGGAGGGTTCCAACTCACTTACCTGGATAGTTACCTGGGAAATGTTAGACAGAAAGATCCTAGTCAAGTCTAACTCCTGGGTAACTATACAATTGACACCTCAATCGCTCAGTGACTCTGCCCCACCCCCTCGAACCACTCCTGCCCAACCTAACCTGACTAGCCCCTGCCACCCAACTCCCCCTCCTCCCCCCCCACCATGAAACACAACCTCACCACCCTACCCAGCTGCCACCCTACCCTCTTACCTACCCATTCCATCATACACTAACGTACTGAAAAGCAGTCCCAGCTTTTCAGTGTGTTAGTGAACACTTATTAGAATGTGGCAACTGGTGCCGCAAAAAGGGGGTATGGATCTTTCCCCAATGATCCAGCTGTTATCACCACACCCGCTATTAATTGCTGTGCAAACCAAACCCCATTCTGAAAACGAGAAGAAAACTTACTGATCTCAGCAGCAAGAAGTCCAGTAATACTTTTGGGATTTTAAAAATTAGAAGTAAAAAGTTTATAACAAGAATAAAAGATAACTTAAGCACACAAGATTACAGTTATACAGTTAAAATTCATCTTGCAAGACATTCCCCCAGAAAGACACTATACTTGGTCAGATCCACAAGTAAACACCTTCCAGGCAACACTCCCTTATAAATTTTTAACAATAAAAATCCTGTAATATTATCCAAGACAAACTGCTGTAGCTTTAAAAAAGGCATACCACATGATCTCTTAATCTCTCTCCCACTCTGCTATGGAAATCTAAAACTTTGGAACAAGACTGCTTTTGTTGCAGCCCAAGACTTTTATGGCTTGACTGGTTGGCTGATTCAAACTGCATCTTCTCCCAGCCTAGAGCTACAGCTAACAGCCACAGCCACAACTAGCAGCCCCCACAGCTTTCCACAGTAACTGTAAAAATACAATTTTTCCCCTTTCATCTCAAATTCCATTGTTCTCACACCTCTTTGAAACTCAAACCCTTCCAAATATAAAACCTTTCATGTTTCTATTTTGTCTCTGTTTTTGGGTCAATAAAGTGTAATATACCCTCTTCTGTTTACCTTTGGAACTCCTGCAAGATGCAAACATGTTTCTTTTAGCCTCTGACTTCCCTTTAATAGTCAAACAAACTCTCAACTTATCTAAAAATGCAAATGTTATGGGGAAGAGGCAAGAACGTGGAGTTGAGGATTATCAGATCAGCCATGATATCATTGAATGGCGGAGCAGACTCGATGGGCCAAATGGCCTACTTCTGCTCCTGCATCATATGGTCTTATGTTAGATCCAACCTATCCACTTGTACGTCAAACCTAATGCCTCTATCCTTTCATGTTTCAAACCCCCCCGGACAATCTGTCTTCTGGTAACTTTTCCCTAGCTTATTAAGTCATACACGCACACGAATAAGTCATACACGCACATACGCACATGCATGCACCCTTCTTCACAGAATAACACAATATTCTCCAAAAATATTTTAAAAATAACATCCATTCTCATACAGCACTATGAGGAAACAGTTGGATTGAAGGTGCTCAGAAGGCAGTTCTGAATAAGCTGGAATCTGGAGCTCCGCTTTGGTGCAGGAAAACAGGAGCGGAGCAGCAATCTGATGGTGATTGCTACTCCTCGGAAGATTTGGGCCATTATATCAGCTCTGATTCCATGTGAAATACATGTACAGAAACTTAATTTGAGGAACTCTAAATCAACCTTTCTATGGCCGGAGAGGCAGTTTAAAGTTAAACTGTATTTTTAATGGAATTTAGGTACATTTTTAAGTAAACTTTGGAAGATGCATGGCTCAGATTGACAGATGATCATTTAGTATGAGATTCAGCACAGTGTCTCCTGTTCCCTCACTTGTGTCTCGAGGCCCACCTGCTTACTGATTTTGTGACCTCGAGTCCTGACTTGCCGATCCAACTTTGCTAAGAGGCTGATCCTGACCAGAAGATCATTGGGTTGCACTCGAAGACGGGGGAGGTGATGAGAATTTATTACACAGAGTTGTGGCTGTAATGTGCTGTCTGAAAGGGTGGGAGAAACTGATCACAATAGTAAATTTCGAAAGGATATTGGATAAATTCTTGAAAAGGATCTGCAGGCCTGGCTGGGGTGGTGGTGGTGGAAGAGCAGAGACTTAGACTAATTGATTAGCTCTTTATAAGAGCTGGTACAGGCACAGTGGGCTGAATGGCCTCCCGTGTTGTATAATTCTGTAATGTAAAGAATGGAAGTAAAAATCATGCTCAAACAGTTTGAATGCCCGCATGCTTGTTAATGCATTTATAACATTAAAAATGGGGATTGTGTTCAATTTCACAAGTTATAAGACCATAAGACATAGGAGCAGAAATTAGGCCATTCGGCCCATTGAGTCTGCTCCACCATTCAATCATGGCTGATAAGTTTCTCAACCCCATTCTCCCGCCTTCTCCCCGTAACCTTTGATCCCCTTACCAATCAAGAACCTATCTATCCCGGTCTTAAATACACTCAATGCCCTGGCCTCCACATCCTTCTGTGGCAATGAATTCCATAGATTCACCACTCTCTGGCTAAAGAAGTTTCTCCTCATCTCTGTTCTAAAAGGTCTTCCCTTTACTCTGAGGCTGTGCCCTCGGGTCCTAGTCTCTCCTACTAATGGAAACACCTTCCCCACGTCCACTCTATCCAGGCCTTTCAGTATTCTGTAAGTTTCAATCAGATCCCCCCTCATCCTTCTAAACTCCATTGAGTATAGACCCAGAGTCCTCAAACGTTCCTCATATGTTAAGCCTTTCATTCCTGGGATCGTTCTTGTGAACCTCCTCTGGACCCTCTCCAAGGCCAGAACATCCTTCCTGAGATACGGGGCCCAAAATTGCTCACAATATTCTAAATGTGGTCTGACCAGAGCCTTATAAAGCCTCAGCAGCACATCCCTGCTTTTATATTCTAGTCCTTTCGAAATAAATGCCAACATTGCATTTGCCTTCCTAACTACCAACTCAACCTGCAAGTTAACCTTAAGAGAATCCTGGACTAGGACTCCTAAGTCCCTTTGCACTCCAGATTTCTGAATTCTCTCCCTATTTAGAAAATAGTCTATGCCTCTATTCTTCCTACCAAAGTGCATGACCTCACACTTCCCCACGTTGTATTCCATCTGCCACTTCTTTGCCCATTCTCCTAACCTGTCCAAATCCTTCTTCAGCCTCCCCGCCTCCTCAATACTACCTGTCCCTCCACCTATCTTTGTATCATCTGCAAACTTAACCAGGATGCCCTCAGTTCCTTCATCTAGATCATTAATGGATAAAGTGAAAAGTTGTGGTCCCAACACTGACCCCTGCGGAACTCCACTAGTCACCGGCCGCCATTACTATCACTAGACATCTGTATGGAATTCAGAATGGAGATTTTTTTATATTTATACAGAGGATTGTGAGGCTATATAATGCATGACCAGAGGTAGTGATAGAAGTGGAAACCTTATTAACATTCAAGAATAGGTTAGATCAGTGTTTGAAGAAAAGGACAACGAAGGGATATGGGGATAGAGCAGACACATGGGATTAGGACAGTGCCCTTGAGGGGCATAAACTCCAACACTGACTATCTGGGCTGAGTGGGCTGTTTCTTTGTTGTAATTTCAATGTAATTCAAGGTAAGAACAAAAAAACACAATTAGAACATTTGAACAGAATAAGGGGATTTGTTCATCCTGGGTAATGGTAAGTGACTATCAATGCAGTTTCCTGTCATTTCTGCTAATGTTGAATAAATTGTTAACAGTACGGCAAATAGAAAGCGTTTGTATTCTCGCGATTAGGTATGAATTTGCCTTGATCTACAATTAAGAGAATCTAGATTTAAAGTAATTTAAAGAGCCAGAGGGAGGAGAAATGTTTTTATGCAGAGTTATGATCTGCAATGCACTCTTTTTTTATTCTTTCATAGGATGTGGGTGTTGCTGGCTGGGCCAGAATGTATTCCCGATCCCTAATTGCCCTTGAGAAGGTGGGGGTGAGCTGCCTTCTTGAACCGCTGCAGTCCATGTGGTGTAGGTATACCCACAGTGGAGTTAGGGAGGGAGTTCCAGGATTTTGATTAAGCGACAGTAAAAGAATGGTGATAAGTTCCAAGTCAGGATGGTGGGTGACTTTGAGGGAAAGTTGCAGGTGGTGGTGTTCTCATGTGCTCGCTGCCCTTGTCCTTCTAGGTGGTAGAGGTTGTGGGTTTGGAAGATGCTGTCTAAGGTGGCTTGGTGAGTTGCTGCAGTGCATCTTGTAGATGGTACACACTGCTGCTACTGTGGGCGGAGGGACTGATTATTCAAGATGGTGGATGGGATGCCAATCAAGCGGGCCGCTTTGTCCTGGATGGTGTCAAGCTTCATGACTATTGTTGGAGCTGCATGCATCCAGGCAAGTGGAGAGTGTTCCATCACACTCCTGACTTGTGCCCTGTAAAGGAGCTCCATCACCTCTAAATTAACAGACTGTTTCTCCGACATCAGTACTGGACGACAAAACTTCCCTCCGGCTAAATATTGGGAAGACAGAAGCCATTATTTTCAATGTCCACCACATAGTTTGTTCCCAGCTACTGACTTCATCCTTCTGCCTGGCAACTGTCCGAGACTGAACCAGACTGTTTGCAATTTTGTTCTGATATTCGACTCCAGCAACCACATATCCGCACCGTCGCTAAGATCGCCCATTTCTATCTCTATAACATTGCCTGACTCCACCCCTGTTTCGGCTTATCTACTGCTGAATCCCTCGTCCATACCTCTAGACATGACTATTCCAATGTACTCCTGGGTGGCCTCCCATCGTCTTCCACTCTACATAAAATGAAGGTGATCTAAAACTCTGATGCCCATGTCTTAATTCACAACAAGTCGTGTTCCCCCATCACCCCGGGCTCACCGACCTACATTGGCTTATGGTTCAGCAGCCACCTCGATTTGAAAATTCTCACCCATGCTTTCATATCCCTCCATGGCCTCAATCCTTCTGATCTCTGTAACCGCCTTGAGCCCTAGAGCTCTGAGATATCTGCACTCTTCAAATTCCAGCCTCTTGCACACCTCCAATTTTAATCGCTCTACCATTGGCCATGCCTTCAGCTTCCTAGATCCTAATCTTTGGAATTCTCTACCTCTCTCGTGTATAAGAAGCTTTGACCAAACTTTTGGTCACCTGTCCTAATATCTCTTTATGTGGTTCGGTGTCAGATTTTGTTTGATAATCGCTCCTGTGAACTGTCTTGGGGTAGCTTAATGTATTAAAAGGCACTATATAAATGCAATTTGTTTTGTTGGAAGCCGATTCAATAGTAACTTGTTCAAAAGGGGACTGGATAAATATTTACGAAGGAAAAATTTACAGGGGTGCGTGGCAAGAGCAGGGTAATGGGACTAATTAGATATCTCTTCCATTGAGTCAACACGGGCACAATGGGTTGTTTGGCCTCCATCTGTGTGGTAAATGGTTTGAGGGGCCAATTGGCTGACTCTTCTTCCTGATAGAAGTTATTTTTGTTACTCGGTTAGAAATGAAGAGCAAGTTTGTCTTCTGACTCTTGCCTGGAATCTGCTGCGGCAACAGGTCATTTCTGAGGGGTGATAAGAATAATGGCAATGTATTCCTCTACAGGCTAAGGAGGAGAAGTTGTTCCTCGCTGAGGAGGAGCTGGTTTCCAGCAGGAATCAAGCCAGCAGCAATTATCAGATGATCCAAGAACTGAAACAAGCTAAGGCTTCACTGGAGACAGACCTGGCCAACAGAGAAACCAAAATAAAGGACAAGGAGAAAGCTCTGCTGCAGGCGGAGAAAGAAAAGGTAATATCTTCAGTATTGCTGGAAAAAGAGACATGTCGCAGCTTTTTGTCTTGCAATCAATCAGGACACTCGCAAGAATACTAACGTAAGGGGAAGACAACAATTTATACTGTATGACAGGGTCAAAGCTGCCTTGTTTAAATTTCGAACAATGCTTGGCAGTTAACTGTCAGTCACCATTGGTGGTGCATTCTCCATGAGAAAGCCACTTGCCAACCAATCAGCGCCCTCTTCACATACAGTATAAATTTTTGTTTTCCCTTATATTTGTATTCTTGCAATTGTCCTGATGAGTGCAAAACGGAAAGCTTAGACATGTCTCTTTTTTCAGCAATACTCAAGTTCTGTACTACCAAATGACAATTTGTAATGCCTTCAGTTAAACTAAGGCTTGTAAAAGAAATATTTTATCAAATAGTCACTTAGTAGTACAAAACTTGAATATTGTCGAAAAGAAAGACATGTTGCCAAAGCGTTTTGTCTTGCACTCAACAGGACAAATGCAAGAATGCCAAATTTCAAACGATCACAACAATTTATACTGCAGGAGAAAAGGATGCTGGTTGGTTGGTAAGCAATTAACTGACTGAATCAAACAACAAGTTCCTTTGGTTGTTTGTAATAGGCAGAGTACACAGCCTGCATTTCTAAAACCCAAAACAAAACATCTTCTATTAGATGTGATTCTGCATTTGGGCAGCACTTGCTGAACAATCCTGAGGGTGCTAATAGTTACACCTACAACCAATTTAAGATTATCAGTCGAGCCTTTAGCATGGCTCATTTACATTTGTTAGAAGCCTCATACGTTCATATGCAAGGACCTGTTCTCTGCAAACAAAGGAATATGTTTAAACCTTACATCTTTTTTGAGTTAACAGGGAATTTGGGCACTTTATAGTTGCCCATTGCTTTCCCAATTGGCAGTGGCCAATTAGCACCTATTTCTCCTGTAGTATAAATAGTTGTGATCGTTTGAAATTTGGCATTCTTGGTGTTTGTCCTGATGAGTGCAAGATGAAAAGCTTTTGTAACATCTCTCATTTTAGCAACATTTGAGTGTTTTATCATACTGCAACACAGATGGGATAGATATACTTCCTCTTCCCCCACTCTATCTTAGAAATAATTCATTAACACCTGAGATTTGATGTTTGTTCGTCTGAAAAATTGACTGCATCACACAGCATTTCCCTTCATTCCACAAATACAGTGAATGGGCACAGCAGTGGGCCATTCCGCCCTTCAAGCCTGTCCTGCCATTCAATTAGATCATGGCTGACCTGTAACTTATCTCCATTTACCCACCATTCTCCATGCCCGTCAATAACCGTACCCAAGAACAATCTAATAATCTCAGTCTTGAAAGCTCCAACTGACCCCCAGCATCCGTAGACTTTGTAGAAGAGAATTCTAGCTTTCCACAAATCTTAGTGAGGAATAACAAATTCCTTGTTATTTTTATTTTTCAGCCTAAGAGTCATTACTTTAACGGCACAGCGATTATTTCTGTCCAGGCCACTTGTTGTACCTTGTGGTTACATTGTCAGTTTGTTCCCAATAGCTTTTGTGGGCCCATTGACTGGCTGGCGGAGGAATGTGTCGGGGAGGGGGGTGCGTGGGTGGAGGGGGAAGGTAGTGCACGATGGGAGGGGGTAAACAGAGGAGGGAGGAAAGGGGATGGGGAAGAGTGTTTCCATTGGCTGCAAGAGACCACTGACCAGCAATGTTAAAGTAGCTTAAACTTTGGTAGAGCTTCTCCCCCAATCCTGGTCTCTGCTGCTCGAACCATGCACGTTCACAAATAATTTAAAAGTGAGGGGCACAAGTAATTATATCCATGAACGGTTAGTGATTTGAGGCCAATATTGTAGTTTTGTACATTGTAATTGTATGGCAAGAATCAATCAATGCCACTAATACTTTAGGATCTAATTGGCTTCCAGCATTTTTAATGTTTCAAAATTAGTCCATTACGTCTTTAATTGACGTGAACATTAACACTCTCAAATAAAGTCATAAGTTATTTCACAATTGCTGGAGGTAAACTAAGTGAAACTTAGGTATCATGTATAAAATGCACATCTTTTTCCCTCCCCACATAAGACTTTGAAAGAAGAGGAATTGGCAAAAGAAAAGCTTAGAACTGATGAGCTTCAAGGTGCCAAGATGTCTCTGGAAAAAGAATTGAACAAACTTACAGAGGACTCAAGAATCTGCAAACAGAATTATGCGAAGGTAAGTTGAGGACTTGGGCACTGTCACAACAACTAAGCAGCATTTTAAAACCTGACATAATTAGCCACTAACTGGTCGATTTATTTTGATGGCTTTTTTTGGTGATTGTAGAAGCTAATCTTAAAATGAGCTGGATTCAAAATTATTCAGTTGACCAATTAAATCTAAGGATCTTGGAATTGCTGAATTCTCTCCCTGCACCATGTTACTATACTCGCTGCTCCACCCTGTAACACAAACGCAAGAATTATATTCCACACTAAAATGAGTTCTGCAATTAAACAAAGAGCTCACACAGACACAATGGACCGATTGGCCTCCTCCAGCACTCTGATCCTATGAAAGGTGATCCAGTCTGTGCAGCCTCAATACAAATGGTATCATTGTTCAAACCGTAGACCTTGAATATCACCCTCGATCCTTCATATAACAGTATCATGAATCCATTTATAAAGTGCAGGGATATGAGTTTGATCCAGATGCACAGAAACCCCACCCCAACCCATCAGATATCTCAATAAAATAGAAATGTTTGATCCAGAGCCTTGGCAAGATTTGGTGATGGTTCCGGGACTTTCCCCGAGCCACGCACCAAAATCTCCAGCAACAGAGAGCTGACTTGATTTTGACATACAGATTATTTCAAAGTAATCTAAGCTTGATGGATTTTGACATGTTAAGGTCATTTTGGAGGATTAAATGTCAGTCGTTTAACCATATTTATCATCATTTTGGTTTCAAATTCCTAAAATTCACAGGCTTTACTTACAAATCTGTATTAGATGCAGACAGTTGTGTTAACATGTTTGGCAGCTTCTTAGTGTTAGTGTTTATTTCCTGAAAGATAAAGCAAGTAAAAGGCAATCGAGCAACAAACATCTTTAATAAATTCACTCGTCTTTGTAAACTGCACCAGTTTTATTAAGATACCCAGGCACCTTATGTATATTGGTAATCTGCAGCTTTAAAATGGTCGATAACTGCCATACAGCTATCAAATTACCTTTCCCAATTAGATAAATATTTAAATCTCTACATCAGTCTCCCGTTTTAAACTGGGATTCGCTTCTCGCATCTGAACTTGCACCAAACCAAAGTTAATATTTGTGAACTCAAACAGGGGTGATGCAGAAGTAGGGTTGATTGATCATTCACGCAGGCAATTCTGCAGCTTTAAAGCAGAAAATTATAATTTAATGTTTCCAGCCTGTCGTTCATTTAACCAATAAGCAATGTTTGTAATATTAAGAAATCTGATGCCATTATTTCAGATGAAATGTATTTTTACTTCAGCCGCATCTCCAGAGAGAGATCAAGCAGATTATACTCCAGTGTCTGTCGAGTTTTCATACTAAAACAATACCCTTGACATTACAATCCTACTTGAAGTCAGACAACCCGCGTCTGCGTTACACGGGCTGACTGCAAATCACTTTTTAAATTCTCTCACAGGATGTGGGGATGCTGGCTGGGCCAGTATTTGTCGCCCACCGCTAATTGCCCTTGATAAGGTGGTGGTGAACTACCATTTCATGTGCATTAAGCTAGTGTGTAAAATTAAAATAAAATGTGTTGTAAAAGCACACGCACATGATCATTACGGCACATGTCAGAGTAAGATTCTTGGTGATTTCCTTTACATCGCTCTGATATATTCAGGAATTGATCTTTTTATTTAATAAGCTGGTCACAAGAGTGATAGTCACTGCTTCCCGAGGTCTGTGTCTCAGTGTCACTGGTGAGTGCCAAAGACAAGGCTGGACCAGTACCATCGCAACCTTCACCCACCCGGACAGCAGGATGTCTCTGCACAAACTGAACTCTTTGTCTCTTCTGTATAAACACACTGAAACCTGTCTGAGACCTTTGACCCTGATAGAGGAGTTGTCTGTCAATCCTTTAAACCCAGCTTCTGTCCACAGAAAAGTAATCCCTTCTGGTAAACCGTGGTTGGCACGAATACACACGGTAGTTTATTGAGTTCAAATCAATAGGAAGTCAACGCGAGATCATTTTAAAAACAATTTGAAGCTTTGGCAGATCTCTCAGAACCTGTGGATTGCTTGAGCGCTCTATAATTTAATGATGCTGGAAAGCCCCTCTACTCACTCTGTATCTGTGTTAAAATCCCCTTTTCACTGAATCACAGAATCGCTACAGTGCAGAAGGAGGCCATTCAGTCCATCGCGTCTGCACTTGCTCTCTGAATGAGCACTTCACCCAGTGCCATTCCCCTGCCTATTCCCCATAACCCTGTACATTGTTTCTTTTCAAATAATCATCTAATTCCCTCTTGAATGCCTCGATTGATCTCGCCCCCATCACACTCTCAGGCAGTGCATTCCAAATCCTAACCACTTGTTGCGTGAAAAAGTTTTTTCTCATTTCGCTTTTGCTTCTTTTGCAAATTATTTTAAACCTGTGCCCTCTTGTTCTCGATCCTTTCACAAGTGGGAACAGTTTCTCCCTATCTACTCTGTCCAAACCCCTCATGATTTTGAACACTTCAAATCTCCTCTCAGCTGCCTTTTCTCTGAGGAAAAGAGTCTTAACTTCTCCAATCCATCTTCATAACTGATGTTTCTCATCCCTGGAACCAATCTGATGAGTCTTTTCTGCACTCTTTCCATTGTCTTTACATCTTTCCTAAAATGCAGCACCCAGAACTGGACGCAATACTCCAGCTGAGGTCTAACTAGGGTCTTATACAAGTTCAACATAACCACCTCGCTATTGTGCTCTATGTCCCTATTAATAAAGCCCAGGATACTGTGTGCTCTATTTACTGTTCTCTCAACCTGTCCTGCCACCTTCAATGACTTATACAAATATACACCAGGTCCCTCTGCTCCTGCACCCCATTTAGAGTTGTACCCTTTATTTTATATTGCCTGCCCATGTTCTTCCTGATTCTGACTCTGTTGGCGATGTGTAGGTTCTATATGGTAGGATGACATTTTTTTTAACCAGTCTATTTGAACTTTAATCCTTCAAACCCCACTAGGGGAAATAGTATCTCTATCTACTCTCTCAAATCTTTTTAACATTTTAAATGCTTCATTCTTCTATACCCAGGTGAATACAAGCTAATTTTACACAACCTGCCCTCATAATTTAACCTTCTAAACCCTGGTGACTCTACATTGTACCCTCTCCCAAGTTAGGATATCCTTCCTGAAGTTCTCTGCCCAAAACTGAACACCGAACTCCAGATGGGGTCTGACCAAGGCTCTGAACATCTGGAAAGTATCACTTCCTCTTGTTTGTATTCCAGCTTTCTGTAAATGAACATCCAAACATATGAATTAGGAGCAGGAGTAGGCCATTCAGCTTCTTGAGCCAGCTCTGCCATTCAATAAGATCATGGCTGATCTGATTATAACCTCAACCCTACATTCCTGCCTACCCCTGATAAAGCTGTGCCTTAAAAATATTCAAAGACTCTGCTTCCACCGCCTTTTAAGGAAGACTCTCAACCCTCAGATAAAAAATTTCTCCTCATCTCTGTCTGAAATGAGAGACCCCTTATTTTTAGACAGTTACCCCTAGTTCTAGATTCTTCCACAAGAGGAAACATCCTCTCCACATCCGCCCTGTCAAGACCCCTCAGGATCTTAAAGGTTTCAATTAAGTCACCTCTTACTCTTCTAAATTCTAGTGGATACAAGCCTAACCTGGCCAACCTTTCCTCATAAGACAGCCCGCCCATTCCTGCTACTAGTCTCAAACCTTCTCTGAACTGATTCTAAAGCATTTGCATCTTTCTTTAAATAAGACCAGTACTGTACACCACACTCCAGATGTGGTCTCACCAATGCCCTCTACAACTGAAGCATAACCTCCCTACTTTTGTAATCAATTCCCCTCACAATAAATAATAACATTCTATTAATTTTCCTAATTACCTGCTGTACCTGCATACTAACCTTTTGTGATTCATGCACTAGGACACCCAGATCCCTCTGAATCTGAGTTCGGCAATCTCTCACCATTTTGATTGAGTTTCTTTTTTAATCTTCCTGCCAAAATGAACAATTTCACATTTTCCCACATCATACTCCATTGGCCAGATCTATGCCCACTCACTTAACCTATCAAATGGAAGGCCAACTCTCATTAACTTTTTTGAGTGCTTTTTGTACTTATCAACTGGCTTTTAATGATTTGTGTATATGAACTCCCAAATCTCTCTGCTTCAGAGTTTCCCACAATTTGGTAAATACTCGGATTTATCTTTCTTGGGGCCACAGCAGGCAGCCTCACATTTGCCCTCGTTGAACTCCATTTGCCAGCTCCCAATCTATCAATGTCCCTTCGTAACTCCTTTGGGCTATTTACTGTCCCTCTCAACTCGGTGTCATCTGTAAATTTGCACAAATAACTCTCTATTCCTTCATTCAAGTCATTAATGAATATAGCGAAAGGTTAAGGCGCCAGAACAGATTCCTGGAGAACATCACATGTCATATCCCAGCAATCGGAGAACGTTCCCTCTAACCTCTCCCTCTGTCTCGTGCTCTCCCCCTCGCCCCCTCTCGCCTGCCCCCTCGCTCCCCCCCCTCTCGACCGCCCCCTCGCACTCCCCCACTCTCCCCCTCTTGTGTGCTCACCAGCGCGCGCTCTCGCTCTCACGTGCTCTTCACTCCACCCCCAACTTCCCAACCAATTTCTAACTCGAGACAAGAAAAAGCCAATATCGGAGGCTGCCAAGTCGGAATTGGTGAATATCCTGAATATCCAATAGAAGTTGGTTTGTTTCAAATCTAACGAAGCACTAAAAATGGAGGTATGAATCTACATTCCTAAACATGTCCACCCCCTTCTTCATCTTTTAAGATCATTCTTCAAACCCAGGCCTCGCACCAGGCTTTTGCTGGTGATATCCACTCCTTTCTTAGGCCTTGGGACATTTATCTCTTAATTAAACGCAAGTAGTTATTGAATGGAGTAGACGGTTCACCTGTTCAAAAACTGATGATATGCCTGTGGTCAGCAGGAGTTGACGGGGTTGAAAGAGGCCAAGCAGTTGCTGATTCAGCAGAAGCTGGAGCTTCAAGCGAACACAGACAGCGTGAAGTCAATGGTGGAGCAGGAGAGGAGCGACCATCAGCTCACCAAGAATAAACTTAGTGAGGCACAAGCGGACATGAAGAAACAGTGTGCAGAATTGGAAGCCAAACTGGTTCGTAGCCTAATATAAAATAAGGCGTTGGCACCTTAACTTAACACACCTTACTGCATGTTTCTTTGGCGTACCAATGCACAATTGGATTTTCAACTAAAAGGGTTTAAACTAAATTAGCAGGGGCGGGGATTAGAGAGGTGATACAAATCGCACAGAGGACGGGGAGAAGCAAACAGCATTAGAGTAAAGAGTAGTTCAGATATAGGAGAGATCAGGCAAGGTGCATGTGCAAAGCAGTCTAAATATATGCAAATGCAAAAGCATGGTAAACGCAGTTGGTGATCTGCTGAAACAGGTCACCACATGGGATTATGATGTATTGGCAATAATTGTGGCTGGATTGAATAAGCGAGGGATTGGGAGCTTAATATTCCTGGCTACAAAATATTTGGGAATGATAGAGAGAAGAAAAGAAGAGGGGAGAAGGTGCAGGTATTGATCAAAGGTACTGCTACAGCACTGGAGAGGGAAGACGTAGTTGAGAGTTCAAGGACAGCAGTCAAGAGCTATTACCCTACTGGGTGTATACAGTTTATTTCATTCATTCACGTGTGTTCTGCCTGAAGGTAGACCCACGGCTCATTTTCTGCTGATGGTTTCATCCTGAGCCATTTTCTTGGCAGTTTTTGTTTATGGTGGGTTTGCCTTTGCCTTGCACTTTCAGGGGCAGGGCAAGGAGGCAGGTACCATGTACTACCTCAGCCAGAACCGGAATCGAACCTGCACTGTTGGCATTATTCTGAATCACACGCTAGCTGTGTAGCCAACTGAACTAACTAACAGGACACCAAATGGTGGCAAGGCTGTTAAAAGATGCAAAACCTACAGAGTAGTGATAATGAGGGACTTCAATTATCCTAATACAAACTGGGATAATAACAGTGTAATGGGCAGGGGGGTGGTGGAGTTCCTGAAATGTGTACAAGAGAACTTTCTTGATCATTGTGTTTCCAGCCCAGCGAGGAAAGAAACAGTACTGGATCTAGTTCTGGAGAATGAAATAGAGCCAACTGAGTATCTTTCGGTGGGGAGCATTTGGAAAACACTGATCACAATATCATCAGGCTTAAAGAGTTAAAGAAAAGAGCAAGGGACAATCAAAGGTTAAGATACTCAACTGGCAGAGGACTAATTTCAGTGAAGTGAGAAGGAATTTGGCACAGACGGTTTGAAATCGAAGATTGGCAGGTAAAACAGTAAATTAGCAATGGGAGGCTATCAAAGAGGAGAGACTTCTGGTATGGACTCATGAGGAGGGAAAGGAAGGGCAATCAAAGCAAGAGCTCTCACTGGATGGCTAAAAATATAGAGCTAAAAATGAGACAGAAAAAGGAGGCTTGTGATTAAAAACAAAATGCTGGAAATACACGGCAGCATCTGTGGAAAGAGAAATGGAGTTTATGTTTCAGATCGCTGACCTTTCAGGAGAAAGTACTGAGATTGTCACGGGCATTGTGTAAGTGCAACTTACTACTTCCTTTGTGTTGGGATTGACCTGTCTACATTGGAATGCAAGTAACGTTAAAGGTTAACAATTTATCATAGATTTGAGGTACACTTGGGAACAAGACTACGTGAGCGGCGCTGACTGAACAGTTTTATTCGAGATGGGGGTTGAATGCTAAAAGGTTTTAATGTATATTGAGTCCAATGAAGTTGATGGTGTCTTTCCTGTTGTTTCAATGCAGCAGGTTGAGCTGAAGGATAAGGAAGGTCAAAATAAACAGCACGAAGAGGCTGTGATCAAACTCAACATGCAGATTACAGCACTGAATGAAAACATGGCCACGCTGAAGAAGGAGTGGCAGGGCAGTCAGCGGCGGGTCACTGAGCTGGAGAAGCAGACGGATGACCTCCGTGGAGAGATTGCTGTGTTGGAAGCGACAGTGCAGCATAACCAGGAGGAGAGGAGAGCTCTGTTGGAAAGGTGTGTTCTCACTGCAACCTCTCTCTGTTTGGCTGGAATCTGAGCTGCATTTCCATAGTGCATCCAGGCCAAGAATGCTGACGTGGTCACCTCAGTAATTTATAGGAAAAACATTTTGAGCCCTGCTGCCAGTTAGTGTCAGTGTCTTGAAGTAAGGCATTGAACACCTGGGCAAAAGAAGCATGGTTTATGTATGTGATATGCTGTCAGCTGTAGCTCTTTGGAGACTTTCTCGCCCCTTGAGTTAGAAGGTTGTGGGTTCAAGATCTATTCCGGAGACTGGATCATGTAATCTAGACTGACAGTCCAGTGGGGCACCGAGGGAGCCCTGCCCTCGCTCACCGCACCCCCCCGCTCTCCCTCACCCCTACCCCCCACTGTCTGTTGTCTCTTTGGCACTGGGTACTTTGCTGATGTGGAGCTTGTAAATGTTTGCCCAGAGTCTCAGGCCATCACTAGCAATGAAAGGTGAGGTGAGAGTGACTGCCCTTGACATCAAGGCAGCATTTGACTGAGTGTCGCATCAAGGAGCCCTAGCAAAACTGGAGCCAATGGGAATCAGAGGGAAAACTCTCTGCTGGTTGGAGTCATACCTAGCACAAAGGAAGATGGTTGTGGTTGTTGGAGGTCAGTCATCTCAGCTCCACGACATCACTGTAGGAGTTCCTCAGGGTAGTGTCCTCAGCCCAACCATCTTCAGCTGCTTCGTCAATGACCTCCCCTCCATCATAAGGTCAGAAGTGGGGATGTTTGCTGATGATTACACAATGTTCAGCACCATTTGCAACTCCTCAGATACTGAAGCAGTCTGTGTCCAAATGCAGCAAGACCTGGACAATATCCAGGCTTGGGCTGACCAGTGGCAAGTAACATTCGCACCACACAAGTGTCAGGCAATGATCATCTCCAACAAGAGAGAATCCAACCATCGCCCCTTGATGTTCAATGGCATTGCCATCACTGAGTCCCCCACTGTCAACATCCTGGGGGTTACCATTGGCCAGAAACTGAATTGGACTAGTCATATAAATACTGTGGCTACAAGAGAGGTCAGAGGCTAAGAATAGTGCAACGAGTAACCCATCTCCTGACTCCCCAAAGCCTGCTTCATCTACAAGGCACAAGTCAGGAGTGTGATGGAATACTCTTCACTTGCCTGGATGAGTGTAGCTCCCACAACACTCAAGAAGCTTGACACCAACCAAGACAAAGCAGCCTGCTTGATTGGCACCACATCCACAAACATTCACTCCCTCCACCACCGACACACAGTTGCAGTAGTGTGTACCATCTACAAGATGCACTACAGGAATTCACTAAGGCTTCTTCGACAGCACCTTCCAAACCCACGACTACTACCAACTAGTCACTCACCATCCTGACTTGGAAATATATCGCCGTTCCTTCACTGTCACTGTCACTGGGTCAAAATCCTGGAACTCCCTCCCTAACAGCTCTGTTGGTGTACCTACACCACTTGGACTGCAGCGGTTCAAGAAGGCAGCTCACCATCACCTTCTCAAGGGCTACTAGGGATGGGCACTAGATGCTGGCTCAACCAGCGAAGCCCGCATCCCATGAATGAATAAAAAATATATATATATATGACGGGGGCTGGATTCTTTGCGCACAATTCTTAATCTCAGTTCTGTCACTGGGGCACAAATTCAGTTGTTCATGTAGGTGGAACATTTCAGCCCTGACGGAGTATTGTCAAGCTATTGAAGTCCAAAGAGGGAGGCTCCTTCAAGCTTATCTGTTGGATGTGTAGGTGGAAATATTGTTTCTTAAAGTGTTGTGGACATTGATAAAGAGGCAGGGACAGCAGAGAAAATGAAGCTCTAATTCAATATTTAATGGGATACTCTCTCCATTTGTGATTGGAGTATTTTGATATATTTTATTGCTCTATGTACCCCTACATTTTGGATTGTCTCCAATATGACAGACTAATGTTTGCCAGGCACTTCTTTATTGGAGCTGATGTCCCTACTGACTCAGTGTGTTGTTGAGTCTTGCACTCTTGTTTTAACCTCTTACTCTTGTCAAATAGGTGCCTCAAGAGTGAAGGAGAGACGGAAAAATTGCAGGCGAAGGTGGTGGACCTGAGACGGAAGCTGGATGATACAACAGCTGCTATGCAGGAGTTGGGGAGAGAGAACCAAGCTCTCCAGGTAACCAGATACACAGTGGCTGTAGGAACTGCAGTGTATAACACAAGTCTGATGGGAGCTAATTGGTGCCTTCACCTGCTCCTGACAATGACCTGAAACCGTGCAGTCTCCTATCCTGGTGTGGCAGCTCCTGGAGCCAGAACCGGCCCTGGGACCAATGCCTTGGTGGATTCTGAGACTTCCTGGTGAATGGAATCGTGCTCTATTTTTCGTCAGAGGCAGTTTTGACCTTAGCACCTACTTCACACTAAATAGGTTTAGTGTCAGTGCGAAGTGCAAACCACTTCATAGCAATATTAAACTCTCAACTGGCCACCCTATCGGTTTATATTCGCCACATTTCTGCAATTAGTCGTTTGATAGCACAGAGCTTGAGTATTGCTGAGAAAAGAGACATGTTGTCAAAGCTTTTCATCTTGCACTCATCAGGACAGATGCAACAATACCAAATTTCAGAGGGAGCAACAATTTATACTACATGAGAAAATAGATGTTGATTGGTTGGCAAGTGGATTCTGATGGAGGCATTGCCATGGAAAATGCAGTATGGAACAGTTGTCCCCCAAACCTTTGTTTAATTGAAAAAAGCACAATCCTGGATATATCCTTTCTGTTTGCAGAGGACAGGGCCCTGCCAATGAATATTCGTAGCTTTAGCAAGCATAAGTGAGTCACATTGCAAGTCCAACTGATGATCTTAAATTGTTTGTTAATATAATTCTTAGCACACTCAAAATTGATCAGTAAGTGCTGTCCAATCGCAGAATCACATCTAATGTTGGACACTGTTCTGAGGTTTACAAGCACTGGCTGGATGAGTACAGTCAGTACTCTGCCTGTTATGAAGAGCCAAAGAGACATACTGTTTGATATGATCCACTGGTCTTAGGGACATATGACCTACATTTATGGCATTGCATCGACACTGAAAATTCATTTAACACATTACTCCTTTGGGTGGGCAGAACATCTGTTCTGATGAGTGCAGGATGAAAAGCTTTGACAATGTCTCTTGTTTCAGCTTCTGCAATTATCGATTTTTGCTTGATCACTCCCTGTGCCTTTCATGCCCTTGTCCCACCTGTAACCTTTAGTCTCCCCCAGTCCAGTTGATCTCCTAGTACGGCTCCCACCTTCACTTAATCAAGCCCAAAGGGATGCAGGCATGAGCATATCTGACACACAGCTGCTAGATTTGCTGGTCCACACTAAACGCTAATGGGCCTTGCTATCTGAACGCATACTTCATGATCAGCCTGGAGAGGAAAGATACCCCCCACATCATCATTTCATTACCTTAAACCCATCAGTCCTCTAAAGCCTCAACTCCACCAAGTACAAGGGGCTGGTGGGCTTCTGAGATCATCCATTCAGCTGCTTCCCCTCTCATCCCCAACAATCCAAATCTCCCTCTCCCTCCAAAAACTGATGGCCTAACTCCCACTTAACCAACTTCCTGTGTACCACCTTTATATTCTATTGTTAACAGCTTGGGGTTAACCATTGAATCTAATTCCTGGTCCTCATTTCTGTCAACATTTTTAAATAGCAGGAGAGGCAGCCAATCTAAGACATGCTGTCAGTGTGCCAATACATCTCCAGAAAAGAGCAATGGTTTTCTCATTCTGGAACTACTTTTGAAGTATAGTCAATGTTGCAATGTAAGAAATGTGACAAACACAGCAATGTCTCACAAACTAATTAGATTATGGCCACATAATCTGTCTGTGTGATATTGGTTGAGGGATTAATATTGGCCAGGACAATAGGGAAATCCCCCTGCTCTTCTTCAAATAGCAACTTGGAATCTTATACTTCAACTTGAGAGGGAAGATGGAGCCTCAGTGTAACGTCTCAGCCTAAGGTGAGCGCCTCCACCACAGTACTGAGGAAGCGTTACTCTGCTGGAATGTCTGGAGTGGGACTTGAACCCACAACCTTCTGACTCCGAGGGGACAGTGTTACCAACTGAGCTACACAGGTCACCTTAAAAATAAAAGCAAAAACACTGCAGATGCAATAAAATCAGAAAAGGCTGTAAAAACTCAGCTGGTCTGGCAGCATCTGTGGAGCGAGAACCTAGAGTTAATGTTTTGAGTCCAATATCACTTCTTCAGAACTGGAGAGAGGTAGAAATGTGATGGTCTTTATGCTGTTGAAAAAGGAATGAGGGGCAGCTGGAGCACATAGAAGGTCAGGGATAGGTTATTGGACAGGGGAGATTAAAAGATAAAGATGTCGTGGAACAAATGGTAAAGAGAGTGTGAATGGTAGTAGTAATGGAACAAAGCATTGGTCCATATTAGGTGTTAATAGTAAAATAAAGGTCAGCGCTGTCTGAAAGCAAAAACATAAGAACAAGATACAGACAGGCACATGAGACAAAAATAACAAAACGGAGGACAGAGTTCATGGTCTGAAGTTGTTGAACTCAAATGTTAAGTCCAGAAGGCTGTAAAGTGCCTAATTGGAAGATGAGGTGCTGTTCCTCCAGTTTGCATTGGGTTTCATTGGAACAGTGTAGCAGGCCAAGGACAGAAATGTGGGCATGAGGACAAGATGATGAATTGAAATGACGAACGACATGCGGGTCAGGATCATGTTTGCGGACGGAATGGGGGCGTTCTGCAAAGTGGTCACCTGGTCTGCGTTTGGTCTCCCCAGTGTAGAGGAGACCATTCTGAAGAAGGGTCATATGAACTCGAAGCGTTAACTCTGCTTCTCTCTTCACAGATGCTGCCAGACTTGCTGAGTATTTCCAGCATTTTCTGTTTTTATTATAGAGGAGACTGCATTGTGAGCAGCAAATACAGGAGACTAAATTGAAAAAAGTGCGAGTAAATCGCTGCTTCACCTAGGAGTGTTCGGGGCCTTTGACGGTGCGGAGGTAAAGGGGTAGATGTTACACCTCCTGCGATTGCATGGGAAGGTGCTGTGGGAAGGGGATGAGGTGTAGGGCGTGATGGAGGAGTGGGCCAGGGTGTCCCGGAGGGAATGGTCCCTTCGGAATGCTGACGGGGAGGGGGTTGAGGGGAAGATGTGGCATCATGCTGGAGTTTGCAGAAATGGCGGAGGATGATCCTTTGAATGTGGAGGCTGATGGGGTGGAAAGTGAGGCCAAGGGGTCCCTATCATGGCTCTGGGAGGGAGGAGAAGGAGTGAGGGCAGAGGCATGGAAGATGGGTTGGATACGGTTAACCACAGTGGGGGGTTGGGTGGTGGAGGGAGGAATGTTCTCGATTGAAGCGCCATTGTGGAAGGTAGCATCCATCAGAACAGATGTGACAGAGACAGAGAAACTGGGAGAATAGAATCCTTACAGGAAGCATGGTTTGAGGAGGTATAGTTGAGCTAGCTGTGGGAGTCAGTGGGCTTATAATGAATATTAATAGACAGCCTATCACCAGAAATAAAACTCCACCTTAAAAACTCCAAGGTATTGATTCAATCAAGCACTGGTAAGCTTCCTGTAGTTTGGGCAGTGGGGACTAGACTGGGTGTTGTTGGATGAGGAGGAAGTGACAGATAGCTTGCTTTCAGTCACCATCTGAAGACAGTGGGACAGTCCTAGCTCCCAGTGACAGGCCTAAGTCTGAGACCTGTTTTCTAACCTGTCTGGCCAGCCAGTCGACACCAGCACCGCACCTACCTGCAAACGGATATTCTCGACCACTAAAATAATGAAACAAGCTGATCTAAACAAACCTCAAGGCACATTGCTGCAGGAAATGTTAACTGAGGGGAATGTGCTTCATTATCTGGTGGAATGCATGACTTTATACAATAAGCAATATCTGCATGCCCATGAAGAAAACAAAATGATGGTTTCCTTTTTGCTTTTCTAGATTAAACACACACAAGCACTAAATAGGAAATGGACTGAAGATACCGACGTGATGAATTGTATGGCCTGTGGAAAAGGGTTTTCAGTCACTGTAAGGAAGGTATGTAATCGCAGTTTCATCTTATAATCAATTGTCCTATGAATGCCCCAACATTATTTGCTCTAGCTATCACTTCACAGCATTGTAAGATACCCTTAAAGATTCAGCCACTGAATACACAGATCTCTCTCTCTCTCTCTCTCTCTCTCCCCCTCTCTCTCCACCTTCTTTAATGCTTTTCCCTGAAGGGTGTTTGATGTTGAGCATTCACTTTGCTCACATACATAATACTGAACTTGAGCATTGCTGAAAAAGAGACATGCTGTCAAAGATTTTTGTCTTGCACTCATCAGACAGATTCGCAAGAATACCAATCGTAAAGGGGACAACAGTTTATACTGCATGATAATAGAGTGCTGATTGATTGGCAAGTGGACGCTAGTAGAGGTGTTGCCATGGAGAATGTGCCAGTTAGCTGTTCCCATGGCATGCCTCTACCAATCAGAGTCCACTTGCCAGATCTCTCTTCTCATGCAGTATAAATTGCTGTTCCCTTTGCAATTGGTGCTCTTGCGAATCTGTCCTGATGATTGCAAGATGAAAAGCTTCGACAGCATGTCTTTTTTTCCCCGCAAATTCTGTACTACCAAGCGACTCTTTGAATACTGAACTTGTTCAAGTTAAACATCATTTGCCAAACTTGATCCCAATCTCCCAGTGTATTGCCCAAGCTATGACTCAGTGGGTAGCATGCTGGCCTCTGAGTCACAAGATTCCGGGTTCAAGTCACACTCCATGCTTGAGCAGGAAAATCTGGGCTGATACTACAGTGCAGGACTGAGGGAGTGCTGCACTGTGGGAGATGCCATCTTTTGAATAAGACAATAAACCAAGGCCCCATCTGCCTGCTCTGGTGGATTTGAAGGGCCCTATGGCACTATTCTAAGAAGAGCGAGGGAGTTCTTCCTAGTGTCCTGGCCAAGATTTATCCCTCAATCAACATCAAAAGAACAGATTAACTGGTCATTATCACATTGCTATTTGTGGGAGCTTGCTGTATGCAAATTGGCTGCTATGTTTCCTACATTAGGACAGTGACTATGCTTCAAAAGAAAGTACTTCATTGGCTATAAAGTGCGTTGAGATGTCAAGTGGTCATGAAAAGCGCTATATAAATGTAAGCCTGCCTGCCTTTCTTTCATGTTAAGATTTGCCTGAGGCACTAGCACATCATCCAAATCCTTAAACTGGGACAAGTCTTAGTATCATCTGCAAATTTGAAGATCCTGTCCCAAACACCTATATCCAGATTATGACTAAAAATAATAAAGAAGAGTAGTCCCAACTCCACTAGTGACCAGTTGTATGTAACTATGTATAGTTACTTTCTGCCTACATCCTACCAGCCAGTTCTCCATCCAGCTTGGTATGTTACCATTTATACTGGTTGTGATGTTGCGTATAAACCTCAAGAGGTCTAATGCTAAAAATTCAGATATTATTTACTTGTAGGTTAGTTGAGTTAACACTGCAATTCTTGCCCTTTGCAGCATCACTGTAGGAACTGTGGAAACATTTTCTGTGCCGACTGTTCTGCCCGGAATGCCTTAACCCCATCCTCAAAGAAGCCGGTGCGAGTCTGCAACACGTGTTTCGAAGAGCTGCAGGGATGAGTTGTCCCAGCCCTTTGCCTGCAACTAGGAACCTATAACTATTCTTCGTATTCTCCCACTCGTTTTGTATTTTATAAGGAGACTGTATGTTGAAAGTGTAATAAATCCTGGCCACTATATTTTAGTTGCTGTCAGTGGGAGCCTGTTGATGTGTTCAGCAGCTCGTTCCCAACTCTGCACCAGCCAGGGTCCTTGATTCAACTTCAGACCAGAGAAATGGAAGCTTCTGAAATTGAGCGTCAGTGAGGCATCGGAGAGGATCCCTCGCCTGTTATAGAAACTGCCCAATTTTAACCCGCTGACAGTGCAAATGGAAATTGGGCAGGTTCAGTAATAGGCAGCTGATCTCCATCAGAAGGTGAAAGTTCCCTTCCTCCAAGTTCAACTCTGTTAATTCCTTCACTGGACTGAAGGCCACCAGACTTAACCTTAAAAAAAATTGTTGGGGGTTCTTCTCTCCACTGAGATATATCTGAGACAGAATCATCTCAAACACTAGGGCAGCCTGGTAGAGTTTTGTAAAGTTTTGAGTGAAGCACTTTGATTCTGTATGCCCAGAATTCCCATTAAATCCCTTTGGAAATTGTGCAATGCTAAGAACCCTTCATCAGCTTTCACTATACAGAAGGAAGGCTAAAACTTTAATTATAATATCTGGCAAATAGCATCTCCGTCCCACACTGCTGCTTTTTAAGGTGGTTGTTTTCTTCAAGCTATTGATGCCAATTGGTTTTCCATAGTTAATACCCCTCCTTTTCATCATCTGTTTTCTCTTTCCATTGTTATGTATATAGTCGATCAATGCCAAGGATTAGAGTGAAGATGACAGTGGTAGTGGGTGGGTTGTGGGTAGACCGGCACTGCACAGTGTTCACCTGAATTCATCCCTGAAAACTGTCCGAGTAACTGCACCCCCTCCCGCTCCGAGTAACTGCACCCCCTCCCGCTCCAAGTAACTGCACCCCCTCCCGCTCCGAGTAACTGCACCCCTTCCCGCTCCGAGTAACTGCACCCCCTCCCGCTCCGAGTAACTGCACCCCCTCCCGCTCCGAGTAATTGCACCCCCTCCCGCTTGGATTGCCGCAGGTTGGAGACCATTTTGTACACATCAGTCTCATGTGTTGCTCAACCGTGTGTGGCTGCCCTTGTGGTGCCTCCAAGCTGTGGTTAAACAGAACAGGAAGCTGCTTTCTCCTGGTTGCCGATCCCGGCACAGAGACCTTCACACTGGCTGCTGCGGGAATGGCCTGACCCCAAGTCTCCTCTTCCTCCATCCTTGCTGCAACTCTCCACCTCTTCACACCACTGCTGAGATTAGAAGACCACTATAAAGATTTCTTGTGTGTCAATTGGCCTCTTGTTTTATGATAAAAATTGCTGCCTGAAATCCAGCTCATGCTGCTTTCTCTGGACTTCCCTCTTTGAATTATTGTCACTTGACAGAGAGCTGGGAAGGAGGAATGCTGAAATGCTTAAACATAAGCCAAATGCTGCCTGCTTTATATGTTCCTGTATAGATTAACTGCGGCCTACATGCACAAGCAAATCCAATTATTTCTTTTACTAATATATCCACCCCCCCCCCCCCCCCCCCCACCGCCCCCCCATGCAAATTAGACTAGGGGAGCATTTCACCAGGATCTGATCTGTACAAGTGGCCAAAATAAGCCTGTGCTAAATCCACATGACCCTTCCACAGGGTTAATGTGGGTGACAGTGTCATGGGTGAGATTGCTGTACACAGTCCTAATGCTGCAACCACTCACTGTTTCAGTTAGCTGATTCCTCCATTATAAAACACTAATGCTAGCTGTGGGTATGAGCTTGAAAGGTTTGTTGTGTCGATCACACTGATGCTTGATGGTGAAGAGCAAGGAGCTGATATTCTTGCATCTGATGGTGCCTGCATGAAATGTCAGTATTGGAAACTAGTTGCTTTCATGCTTATTGTTTAAAAGGAATGATGTGAATAATAGAATTGTGTACAAAAATTGTATTAACTTCCATATTATCATGTGAAACCGTGTATAGATATTCAAAGGTTTAATTCTCAATATTGAATGAAGATTATGTATTCTGTTTATAGCAAAATGTTAATTTGAACAGTGATGCAACTTCCACAGTTAAATTTTTGTTTATTAAAACAGTATTCCTAGTGATGATTTTTTTTCTAAAGTTCAAAAGATGTAAAATACTGTCCAAAAGACATTTTTTATCAACTAGCCACCTTTGATGTTCACATAATATCATACAGGATGTTATACAGGCTGGATGTGACCGACACAGCTTTACAATTCAGCAGAAGCTTTTCTTCAAATACTGCTGAACTGTACTATTGAAGCAGTATAAAATAATTCATTTTGGCTAATGTAGCTTTCAAGAGGGAATTTGATAAGCACCTGAAGGGAAAAAAGTGGGAAAGGGTGAGGGAATTAGGCTAACTAAATAGCTCTTGCAGAGACCCAGCAGGGACGCAATGGGCCGAATAACCTCCTTCAGTGCTGTAGCCAGCTTATGATTTTAATCAATCTTCCAGTTCACTGCTCAGTCAGTGTCCACAAAAAGCTAATATATTGTTAGATGCCAATTTGCCCTTTACTGCAGCATTCTATGCCAACAGAACTGTCAAGTGTATTAAGACGTTATTTATAGCTGTCAACCAATGCCATCATTTTATTTCTATCAGCTACAAAACTCATTGTTTACTTAACGTACAGGTTATTTGGCATGATTCAGTGGTTGCATATTGGTAAATTGACAACATTTCAAAATTAGCATTTTGTAAGGTTTCTTCAGCACCTCCCAAACCCATGACTTCCACAGCCTAGAAGGACAAGGACAGCAGGCATATGGGAACACCGCCACCTGGAAGTTACCCTCCAAGTCGTTCACCACCCTGACTTGGAAATATATCACCGTTCCTTCACTGTCGCTGGGTCAAAATCTTGGAGCTCCCATCCTAACAGGACTGTGGGTGTACCTCCAGCACATGGACTGCAACAGCTCAAGAAGGTGGCTCACCATCACCTTCTCAAGCGCAATAAATGATGGTCTTGCCAGTGATACCCACGTCATGAGAATTATTAATAAAATAAGGGGATTGAATCAGTTCCAAGTTTAGTATATATATTTGTGCTGAAACTTAATTAAAATCTTGAATGCATTTATGATCCTTTACTCCTGTTTATTTTAAACTAAGTTATAAAGCTTTTCTTTTCATGCAAACAGATGGGCTTAAGACAGTGATTTGGATTCTATAGTTTATAATTGAAGGGGTGGGGAGGCTGAGAAGAGGGTCTTTGGCAATGGTGTTGTGAGGAAGATAGTATGAGATTTATTTAGATTTGTTCTTGGGATGTGGTGCCATAGAAAGAACGCGTACCACCCGTTCACTGGAGTGATGTGGCAGGTTCCCTTTCCTGAAGAACAATAGCAAATCAGGTGGGGATCTACAACCATCTAACAGCTTCTGCTTCTAGCCCACAATTCATCAGATGCATTGAAATAATTTTCACAATTGGCTATGGTGGAATTTGAAGTCATGACCTCTTGGATGCTAGTCTGGTTCCAGAGCCATTACATTACTGTACCTGACCACACGTGATGGACAACACTGGTCTTAAGAGATACTCTGATCACTGGGAAAGGGAAAAGGACCATTCGAGATACTCAACATGACTTCAGGAAAAGATGATCACCTCTGAGAAACTTGCTCAGGTTTTTGATGAAGTTACCGCATTAGTGGATGGGTGTCCTGGTGACACGGTACCTAGAATTTAAGAAAACCTTCGATAGTGGACCTCTCATTAGGTTAGTTTACAAGAATAGGATCTTCTTGTATTGGGGGATTTGATACACTGGATTGGGAATTGACTTCAATTTTACAGCCAAAATGTTGTAGTTAATGGTTGTGGATCAGCCAGGAGGCAGCTTACTAGAGGTAAAACAAAAACAAAAATACCTGGAAAAACTCAGCAGGTCTGGCAGCATCCGCGGATAGGAGCACAGTTAACGTTTCGAGTCCGAATGACCCTTCAACAGAACTAAGTAAAAATAGGAGAGGTGAAATATACGCTAGTTTAAGGTGGGGGGAGGGGGGGGACAAGAAGAGCTGGATAGAGGGCCAGTGATAGGTGGAGATAACCAAAAGATGTCATAGACAAAAGGACAAAGAGGTGTTGAAGGTGGTGATATTATCTAAGGAATGTGCTAATTAAGGGTAGAAAGCAGGACGAGCAAGGTACAGATAGCCCTAGTGGGGGTGGGGTGGGGGGAAGGGATCGAAATAGGCTAAAAGGTAGAGACAAAACAATGTACACTTAAAAATAATGGAAGTAGGTGGGAAAAGAAAAATCTATATAAATTATTGGATAAAACAAAAAGGAGGGGGAAAATCGGAAAGGGGATGGGGATGGAGGAGAGAGTTCATGATCTAAAATTGTTGAACTCAATATTCAGTCCGGAAGGCTGTAAAGTGCCTAGTCGGAAGATGAGGTGCTGTTCCTCCAGCTTGCATTGAGCTTTACTGGAACAATGCAGCAAGCCAAGAACGGACATGTGGGCATGAGAGCAGGGTGGAGTATTGAAATGGCAAGCGACAGGGAGCTTACTAGAGGTGTTCACAAGAGATTGTTGTTGGGGCTCATCACCAATGTTCTCACTGAATATCGGGGCAGTGGTGTTGGAGTATGGTCAACAAGTTTGCAATTGCGACTATAATCTGTGCAAGAGTCATGGCTGAAGAAGGGTACAATCTTCTGCAAAAAGATTTTGGTGCATCAGGAGAGTGGGTCAAACGACATGACATTTAACCTAAACAACCGCGGTATGTTAGATGTTTGCAGCACCAATGCCAAATACGCTTATTTATAAGGAATAATCCTGAAAATGGCCGAGGGGGAAGGATCTAGGAGCTACTGGGCACAGATCACTGAAGATTCAAAACCAACACAGAAGTTGTAGACAGAGCAGAGTATTGGGTTGTTCAATACAATCCTTCAGCTCAAGTCAAATGTGGCCCTTCTGTCCTCATAGAGGTTTGTGGTGAGATCACATCTGGAGAACTGAATATAATTCTGAGTACTGAGTTTAATTCGCTGACAAGGTAGGTGATTAAGGTTATTTTTTTACATTCATCAGATGTGGATATCACGAGTAAGGGCAGCGTTTACTGCCCATTCCCAATTGTCCATTCAAAGATGGTGGTTATCCACCTCCTTGAGTGCTGTACAACTGCTTGCTAAGTCATTTCAGTGGTTAAGGTTCAAACATAAGCCAGGCCAGGATGGCCAATTTCCTTTCCTAAAGAGGAATAGTTTCATGATCACCATTACTGACACTAGTTTTCTCTTCTAGATTTATTTTATTAAATTTAAATTCCCCAGCCACTATGGTGGGATTGGAACTTATCACTGCAGATCAATAGTTAAGGTCTCTGGATCACTAATCATAACCACTATGCTACTGTTTCCTATGGTTGTGGGGGGGAAAAAAATCAGAGGAGAGCTACAAGAATTATTCCACGCTTAATATACCTGAGTTACTCAAACTTAAAGACCTGGGTCTGTTTACTCTAAAGCAGTGTAGGCCAAAATTTATATAGGTTTATAAAACAATGAAAGGTCTGAAATACACCCCTATTGATCAGTTATTGCAGATCAGAGGACCAGGAGGCATAGGTTTAAACTGCACAAGAATAGGCTAAACTCGATGTTAGGGTTTATCTATTTCCAGAGAGTATCAAGCCTCAGGAATGGGTTGCTAGCAGGTGTGGTGGGTGCTGACTCTCTGTTTGCCTTTCTGTAAAAGGGAGATGGACTGGTTCTTGTCTGGGGCAGAGACCGCATCATATAGAAAGTAAATGGGTTAACAATGAATGAATGGTCAATATGAGCTCCTGGGTAGGATTCAATGGCTGAGGGGGCTGCAGAGGAATTTTCCAGAGTTTTTTCCCTTATCAGACCTGGATTTTTTGGAAGGTTTTTTTGACCCTGCATGGATAGTACATGGCTGAGGGAGGCAAGAAGTGTCCAATTGTGATGCTCCAGCTGTCATGAATGCAGGGTGGGTTTAATGAACCAGTTGGTTTTTTCCTGCCCATCGTTGTGCAATGTTGGTATAGGGTTGGACCACATGCTCCAGGTTGGGAGTCTTTAGCTGGAGCTATTTTATAGAGATGTAAGTTACTGAACTCACACACAATGCACACTTGGTGAAACTGGAGTGGACAGTTGAATACCTGCAGCCTCGCTGATTTACAGGCAGCAATAGTTTAACATTTAGAAAATGCAATTTAGTTTTGTATCATAGTCATAGAGTCGCTATGGCACGGGAGGCCCTTTGAGTCCATACCAGCTCTGTAGAGAAATCCAGTCAGTCCCATTCAATCCCTGTAGCCCTGCAGGTTTATTTCCCCCAAGTCCCTGTACAATTTCCTCTTACAGCCACCGACTGTTTCCACATCCAGCACCCTCAAAGGCAATGAGTTCCAAGTCATTACCACTCACTGTGAACAAAGTTCTTCCTCGCATTCTCTCTGCATCCCTTGCCCAAAGCCTTAAATCTGTGTGTCCCAGTCCTTTTACCATCAGCTGAGAAGTTTTTCCTCATCTACCTTATCCAAACCTATCATTATCTGTATATCTCCATCAAATCTCCCCTCAATCTCCTTTGCTCCAATGAGAACAACCCAGCTTCTCCAAACTAACCTTGTAGCTATAATCCCCCATCCCTGGAACCATTCTGATAAATATCCTCTACACTCTCTGAAGAACTCTCACATCTTTCTGGGTGACCAGAACTGGGCGCAATGCTCTAGTTGGGGCCTAACCAGAGCTTTATAAAGATTCAGCATAACTTACTTGCCTTTGTACTCAATGCCTCTGTTTATGAAGCCCAAGCTTCCATATGCTTTGCTAACCACTCTCTCAATATATCCTGCCACTTTCAAAGGTTAACGCACATGAACCACCAAGCCCTTCTGTCCCTATACACTCTTTAGACCTGTGCCATGAAGTCTTTGTTGCCCCTTCTGCCAAAATGCATCATCCCACAATTTCTGTATTAGCAATCCTGAATGCACTAATAGCTAACTTAAGATAATCAGTTAAGCCCATAATGTGGCTCACTTACACTTGCTAGAAGTGACATACATTCATACATGGACTCATTCTCAGCAAAAAAGAACATGTTCAAGCCTCGTGCCTTCTTAAAATTACCTGGGAACCTGGGGAGCCTATATTTCCTCGTTGCTTTCGCCATGGCAATGCCTCAGCCTATCGGAGTCAACTTGCCAACCAATCAGCATCCTTTTCTCCTGTAGTATAAATTGTTGTGATCGTTTGAAATTTTGTATTCTTGTGTTTATCCTGATGAGGCAAGATACAAAGCTTTGGCAAAATAGAATCACAGAATTGTTACAGCACAGGAGGCCATTCAGCCCATTGTGTCTGCACCAAATCTCTACATGAGCAATACACCTAGTGTCATTCTTCTGCCCTCTTCCAGTAACCCTGAACATTCTTCCATTTCAGATATTAATCCAATTCCTGCTTGAATGCCTTGATTGAACCTGCCTCCACTACACTCTCAGGCAACACATTCCAGATCTTAACCACTCACTGGGTGAAAAAAGTTTCTCCTCATGTCACCATTGCTTTTCCTCAGGTCTTTAGTAATATTCAAGTTCTGTACCACCAAGCAACTGTCTTGTACTAAATTCCACCTACCATTTCTCTATCCATTCTGCGAGCTTTTCGATATCTTGTTGCAGTCAATTATCATCCTCACTGTTTGCCGCACTTCCATGTTCTCTACCATCGGAAAATTTTGAAATTTTACTTTATTCCAATATCCAAGTCATTTATATATAGCCAAAAGCAAAGGTCCTAGCATTGACCCTTGGGGAACACCGTTATCTACCATCTTTCAGTCTAAAAAATAACCATTTACCACAACTCCGTACTTCTGCTGAATATTAAAAAAGCACACGCTGCTTTGTTACAATATATTTTATTAGAAACCAGAGGATTTTAAAATCGAATAAAGGAGGTAGATTTCTTCAGAGTGCGCTGGCCCAACAATCTGTTGAGTTTCTGGTTGGTCTGTTGAGACTGAGATCAGGGCTTTTACAAGTTTAACAGATGGTCCGGGGGGGGGGGGGGGAGTTAAATTTCAGATGATTCATTCACTGATAATCTCCTCAGGGAAGATTGTGGGGGGTCTAAAATGTTCCTGTAGGCAGTTACTGCGGTCTCGATGTGTGACATCCAAGTTTTCTGAAAGAAAAGAAGCTGATTCAGTTTTACTGTAGACTCATAGACTCAGACATTTACAGCACAGAAGGAGGCCATTCAGCCCTTTGTGTCCACACTGGTCAACAAAGATCTGACTACATTAATCCCATTTTCCAGTGCTTGGCCCACAGCCCTGGAGGCTATGGCAATGCAAGTGAATATCTAACTATATCTATACTTCTTAAATGTTACAAGTGTTTCTGACTCCACCACCTTTTCAGGCAGTAAGCTCCAGACTCCCACCATCCTCTGGGTGAAAAAATTTCTCCTCAACTCCCCTCTTAGCCATCTACCTCTTAAATCTATGCCCCCTGGTTATTGACCCCTCTACTAATGGAAAAAGTGCCTTCCTACCCACTCTATCTATGCCCCTCATAATCTTATACACCTCTTTCAGGTCCCCTCTCAACCTTCGCTGCTCCAAGGAAAACAACCCCAGCCTATCCAATCTTTCCTCATAGCTCAGACCCTCCAGCCCAGGCAGCGTCCTGATAAATCTCCTCTGCACCCTCTCCAGTTCAATCACATCGTTCCTATAATGTGGTGACCAGAACTGCACGCAGTGTTCCAGTTGTGGCCTAACCAGCATAACCTCCCTGCTCTTGTATTCTATGTCTCGGCTAATAAAGGCAAGTATCCCATATGCCTTCTTAACCACCTTATCCACCTGCTCTGCTACCTTCAGGGATCTGTGAATATGCACCCCAAGGTCCCTCTGATCTTCAGTACTTTCCAGGGTCCTACCATTTATAGTGTAATCCCTTGCCTTGTTAGCCCTCCCCAAGTGCATTACCTCACGCTTTTCTGGGTTGAATTCCATTTGCCACTGCTCTGCCCACCTGACCAGTCCATTGATATTCTCCTACAGTTTACGGCTATCCTACTCACTATTTACCACCCTACCAATTTTCGTGTCATCTGCGAACTTCTTGATCATACCCCCTACTGTGTTCTTTTACATTACTGGTTCATTCTGTGAAACATTATGAAGTCATGTTCTTTCAGAGAGCTGAGTAAACCTCATTTTGCTCTGTTGATTTGAGAATCGTGATGAGAAAACAATGGAGAAGATTTGGAGAAAGCCTTGAACCAAGATTAGATAATGTTTTGTTAGGACCTCAAGTTGACTAAAAGTTCAGATTAACTACGCATCTTATAATAGTATTTTTTGAATGTTTCATTCTATTTGTATGTTGTTCAGGGCAAGGGGAAGGAAAACAGATGCCAAGCAGCCGCTGGTGCTCCTTTTAACAAACCATGAGGTGCCAGGTGTGCACCTGATGGTACCCTTCAGAAAGAGGGAGTCCCTTGGCTCGGAGATTCATTGTTCATTGACAGCTCACATCAGGAGCTCCATTCATGCTCAACTCCATATCCACAGTCATATTCCAACCTTCCTTCAGACTTCAGTTGATTGATGCTACATCTCAGCTCCAACTGTACGCTGGTGGTACCCAGCTCTACCCCATCACCACCTTACTCAAACCCTCAATGCCTCGTGTTTTTACATTACTTTTCTGACATCCGGTCCTGGATAAGCCATAGTTCCCTCCAATTATAGATTGAGGAGGCTGAAGACCACAAAAACTGTTTCTTCTCCCCGTCCGTGGCTCAGCCATACTGTTTGCAACATCACCATCCTATTTATTTTTAATATTTGTAGATGGGATGTGTGCATCACTGGCAAGGCCAGCATTTGTTGCCCATCCCTAACTGCCCTTGAACTGAGTGGTTTGCTAGGCCATTTCAGAGGGCAGTTAAGAGTCAACCACATTGCTGTCAATCTGGAGTCACATGTAGGCCAGACCAGGTAAGGATGGCAGATTTCCTTCCCTAAAGGACATTAGTGAACCAGATGCAGTTTTACAACAATCAACAATAGTTGCTGTGGTCAACATTACTGAGACAGGCTTTATTGAATTTAAATTCCACCAGCTGCCGTGGTGGGATTTGAACCCATGTCCCCAAAGCACTAGCCTGAGCCTCTGGTTTACTAGTCCAGTGACATTATCACCATCTCCGCCCATTTCTTAATAATAATTTGATAATGAACTGAGCTTCCAATTATGTATCCTCGCTGTCACTAAGGTCGCCTACTTCCACCTCCGTAACCCCTGCCTCAGCTCCTCTGCTGCTCATCCATGCCTTTGTTACCTCTAGGCCTGACTATTCTAAGGCAGTCCTGGCTAGCTTCCCATCCTCCACAAACCTGAGCTCATGCAAAACTCTGCTGCCTGTGTTCTAATTCACATCAAGGCTTGTTCACCCATCAGCCCTGTGCTCGGTGATCTACATGGTGCTGGGAGGGCAGGGTGTCGGGGGGAGTTGTTAGGCTGTTGGTGGCCTTCAGTGACAGGCACCTTGTTGGCCATTGGCAATGTGTGCCCACCAGCTGTCAGATAGATCAGGGAGCTGATCCTGCAGGCCCTGTGTTGAGGGTCCCAATCCTTCCAATTAGATCTCCATGTCCATCCCCTCTGTGGAGTGGAGGCGGCTGAGGGAGAAGGTGTTGCTTATGTTGCTGGTGATGCTGTTGACATTGGTGTGGCAGCTCTTCATGTTCCTCACCAGAGGTGCCATGTGGAGCTGCATAAACTGCTCCCAAGCCATGGTGAAGGCTGGCACCAGGGAAGTGCAGCTGAAGGTGAGTGAAGTGCTCGACAGGTGAAGTGACTTCCACAAAGTTGGCAATTACCTATCAAGCACGAAAGCACATTGAGAAGGAGCAACCTCTCACCTGGCCATGGCTGCAGCTCTTCACTTTCACTGAGCAATGCCTTACCAGCCTGTCAGTTTCATTGAAGAAGCTCTCCCTACTGTGTACTGGCCTCGGTGACCCTAGCGCAGGCTTGTCCAATCCGCGGCCCAAACGATTGTTGAAAATTCCACAAAGAGGGGTCAATGGGGTTTGAAGATTTCTGCAGGCGATTGCTCCTCCGACCATAGCCTGTTTCTCTCCCGCATTTGCTGCTGATAAGCTCAATAGTTCGGACAATACTAGGCCTCAGGCCTCGCTCCAGGTCTCTCTTCCACTCTCGTTGCACCTACTCACTCCCGCACCCCACGCACACACAGCCTATTAAGTAAGGAACAGTGGATAAATGAGTGAGTGTGAGGGGGGCTGTGAGTGAATGGGAGCGTGGCTGAGTGAGTGAATGAGTGAGGGTGGTAGAGTGAGTGTGAGAGTGGCTGAATGGACGAGTGTGAGTGTGGCTGAGTGAGGGAGTGAGTGTGAGGGTGACTGAGTGTGGGAGTGAGTGTGAGGGCGGCTGAGCGAGGGAGTGTGAGGGTGGCTGAGTGAGGGAGTGTGAGGGTGGCTGAGTGAGGGAGTGTGAGGGTGGCTGAGAGGGTGACTGAGATTGAGTAGGTGGCTAAGTGGGTGGCTGGGTGAGTGTGTGGGTGATTGGCTGTCTGAATGAGGGAGGGTGGGTGGGAGTGAGCGTGTTTGTGAGAAAGCAAGGGGGGTGAGAGGGAGGGAAGAGTGCGGGTCTGGCTCACTCCCAGTCTCGGGTCGCATCCTCACCCCCACACACCAGCAGGCACTCTCACCCACTCTCACAGGGGGCGAGGGTGAGTGAGTGAGAACCCTAAGATGGGAGTGAGCTGGGCACACATACTCTCACCTTTCACACTCTAATGGTCGTCTTTACTTATTACTCATTGTTTTGATTATCAATTTATTGTCATACATTAGCTATTTTTTTTGAAATTCATGTTTAATGTTGTGCCAAACCTTATTCTGCCCCCCTACCCCCGCCCCCACCAAGCGTGAGAAAAATTGAAATGTGCTCCCCCCACGAGAATAGTTTGGACAAGCCTGCCCTAGCGAATCTCGCACAGCTTGGGAAAAAGGTAAGCTGCATATTAAAGCCAGAACGAGTGGTTAAAGCAGCAGTTAATGACTCATTTGCATATGACAATAACTTACCTGACACCTCCAAGGGGTTCCCTGCTCACCTGCAAACTGTCCGGGTAAAACCCAGAATTGGGCGGGATAATTTCAACCCAATGTGATTTTTAGGAGATTTAACTCTGCACACACCCATACTAATCTGTCCTTGGCAGGTTAAGCTCCCCCTGCTCCACCTTCACTATAAGTCAGTGCTCATGTCTTAAAAGCACAATACTGCAGATGTTGGAAACACTGACTGTTTCTCTCTCCACAGATGCCGAGTTAACGTTTCGAGTCTGTATGACTCTTCACCATCTGTATGAGCTCTGAAGAAGGGTCATACGGACTTGAAACGTTAACTCTGTTTCTCTCTCCACATATGCTGCCAGACCTGCAGAGTTTTTCCAGCATTTTCTGTGTTCATGTCTTGTTCTCTTGTGGATTTACCTTAACAGCTTCTGAAGGTGCTTGAAGTGTGAAGATTCCTATACATTGCTGATATCTGTTTTGATGTATTACTAAGAACGCATTGTGTAGTCCACAGCCTGAAAGAGAAGGAGATGTGTCATGGATCTACTGAATTTAGTAGGTGGCACAAGACAAGCAAAGGACCAAATGACATTGGATCTGTAACTGCCTCTGGACAGGCAAGGAATAATTTTAGTACAATTGCTGACCTCCTGTGACATTGCTCATGAATAATTTGGGATGGAGTCAGGATGAAGATGTGTTCATCTAGTCAGCCCTTTTAAACCCCCTGTTCTCTGGTAAGAGAAGCTATAGATCAACGTGTTGTCAGGTTAATTTATGAATACCGGGTGATGCATGTCTAGGTTGGCAGCTGCTTGTAAATTCTTGGCTCCTTCCCTCCAAGATTGGGAGGCTGTTCAAGGCTAGCAAGAAAATATTGACTTTATAGCTACTTTTCTTTTTAAAGAGATGGCTGTGATTTGTTTTATGAATCATATCTGAGCCAAATAATTCCATTGATGACACTGTCACGTGTGACAGTGTGGTATCAATTGTCAGTAAGACCACCCACCTACAGGTGAGGCTAGGGCAACACTATTTGAATCAAATGCACTAATTTTCATAGAAAACCCCTCACACATGCACACACAATAATAGGTGAATGTATTTCTCATGTGTATACTTACTGAGCAAACATCTCCCAGCATTCAGTAACCAAGGAAGGAAATTACTCACAATGGACACACACAAAAAGGTTAAAATGATTACCTGACCAATGACAGTGTCTATTATTCATTTTTTATTCACTAATCAGAAATGCATTTAGCTACATCATGGATTCCTAATTATTCCACAACACTGGTCTAGTGCAGTCACACTGAAGCAGTATTGCAAATAGTCTTTGCCCATATCGAGAGTAAAATAGAAAAATGTACCTGCTGAATGGAATGGATCAATGTTCTTCAGTACTAATCTGTCCAGGGCAATTGGTTGATCAAGTACAGAACACACAGTTCCATCTCTTCCCATTCCGTGTAATTCAGTATTGGGTGAAGGACTTCGGAGCCCAGTATCTAAGGCTCCTGGTTTCTGCAGGTGTTCAAAGTTACCATCTGATTAGCCTCAAAGATAACAGAGAACCCATTTTACCCCCACTCCTAGGGCTGAATTCTACATGCCCCCACCAGGCGGGCATCCCGCAGGGGTAGGCACGTAAAATGGGGTGGGCGCTCAACCCACCACCTTCCACACCCACATCCAAGCTCACCTCCACAATATGTCGGGCGCCGAAATCAGCAGCCTGCCCGCCATATTTAACTGAAAAATTAAGGGTCAATTAGGCTGGTTATCAAGCCTATTGACCCTGATAATATGCTGCCCATGTTATAATGCATTTGGCGTGGGTAGCCAGCCAGGAGCTGAAAGCCTGATTTTTAACCTCAAATGGTTAAAGGGCGGGAAGGAAGGGGGTAGGGGGAAAATCACTCTTTGGGGGCTGCCCTTTGCTGATTGCAGGTCAGCCCCCTTAGACTGAACCGCACATCCCCCCCACCTTCCTGCCCACACTCTCTCTTAAACATACCTCCTCCTCCCTCTCCCTACCAAAACCCCGGACTTAGCTGCTCCGGGGATCCTGGGCCATGGGCACCTCTCTTCAGCTGCAGAATCAGCAGCTGCTACTGATGTCTTCCTGACACTGCCGGCCAATCGGATTAGCTGGCAGCTCCTGAGGGCGGCTCTTCCACTCCAGTGAGGGGCGGAAGATCCACTTGGCCCTCGTTAATAAGCCCCGCAGCGCTTTATGGCCATGGGGCTGCTCGGTGTGTAGTCAGTTGGCATCATGCCAATGTGGTTTCCGGGTTTTTTTGGGGGGAGGGGCACTGTGCCTTCTGCACCCCCACCCCCCTGTATTATTCAGCTCCTAGTCTGCAAGTCATGTTATAAGATCAAAAGAATTAGGAACAGGAGTAGGCCATTCAGCCCATCGTGCCTGCTCTGCCATTCAGTAAGATCATGGTTGACTTGAATGTGGCTTTGGTGCCACCTTCTTGCCTTGACTCCCTTGTCAACCAAAGATCTATTGAACTCAGCCTTGAACGGATTCAATGACCCGGCCTATCTTCCAACTTGCCCCACATCCCTCCTACTCACATTCTTCCCAAAGCAGGAATGTTGCTAGGCTCTCTGCCAATGTCATTCTGAGTTGGGAATATTTCAATCAAGTGGAAGGATTCGGTTATGCAGAGGAGCTGGGATTGTTCTCCTTAGAACAGAGGGGATTTGGTAGAGGTGTTCAAAATCAAGAACTGTTTAGCTGGAGTAAGAAAGGAGAAATTGTCTCCAGTGGCAGAAGGGTTGGTAACCAGAGGACAGAGATTTAAGGTGATTGGTTAAAGAATCAGAGGCTACCTGTGAAAATAGATTGCCCTGGCGGAAGCAGATTCATTAGTAACATTCTAAAGTGAACTGGACAAGTAGTTGAAGTGAAAAAATGTACAGGGCTATGGAGAAAAAGCAAGTGAGTGGGATGAATTGGAAAATTCTTTCATTAAAGAGCTAACTCAGACCTCCTTCTGTACTGTGTGATTCTACCACTCTATCCAATTTCAATGGGACTGCTGTGGGTTCCTTCACCCCTTGTTTCCATTCAGTATTACTACAGCATAAAGAGCATTCTGGTCATGGAAGGACAGTTCACATCATTGCCTATAAGACTGTCAGATACGCTGCTAATCAGTTACCTGGTCAGTTACCCTGCTAATCAATTGCCCTGTTAATCCTTCCACATTATTCTCTAAGAGGAAGTGTGTGAAAATAAACAGAGCAGCCGAATAGGGGAACATACGATGTGAGTAGTCTGTCTACTCTGGGGCAGGCTGTCAATGTACTAACATGCACAATATAGTATATATTTATATATACACACACACACGTGTATAAATATACAGTATATATTATATAGTATACATTGATACTGTATGGTATCTTTACATTAGGTATAAATCTGCTGAGCACACAGTGCCCTAACCTTTCTATAGCATCCCAATTCAAACAAAATGTTAAAACAAAATGTAGGTAGATTGAAGCCCTAATAAATATTTCTGTAACTGAAATTTGCTTATATGGAAATACATAGAAGTTACGATGAGAAATAGGCCATTCGGCCCAACCAGTCCATGTTGCCATTTACCCTCCATGTGAGCAACACTTTAGTCACATTTATTCACCCTGAACCCATCTCTTTCAACTCCCTTTTCCTTCATCCATCTATCCAATCCAATCTTCAATGTTGACACTGGGTTGGATTTTACATGGTTGGAGTTTGGCCTGTTGCTCCACAGGAAGTCCTGCCTCAGAGAGTTGCTGGCCTATCAGAGGCCTGTAGCTCTCCAGCACCAGCAGCGCCACTGGGAATGGTGACCACTGCCAGAGCTGCACTCGGACAATGAGGAGGTGAACTGTGCTCAATTGTGGGTTTGGTGGTATTGCCAAGGTGCCAATCAGGCAGACCTCAATGAGGGTGGGGGGGATCAGGGTTTGAGTGGTCTTTGTTGGGGGGGGGGCGGGGAGGAGGAGGAGGAAGGGAACTAGGGGCAGGGGTAACACCTTGGGAGAGGCCCTCCAATGAGCCCAGGGGGCTTGTTAAGGGTGGATCCCCCCAAGCCCGCCACCAATCCATGCAGGGAAGACTGCCGAAGTTGGCTGCTTGCCATGGGCCTCTCAAACCACTGGTTAAATCCTGGCTATGGTGGCATAAGGTCCTTAAGTGGGCCTCAATTGGCCCATTGGTGGGCTGGCCACCAGCACTGGCGAAATTGCGATGGGATCAGGCAGGCAGGTAGGCAGCAGGCAGGCCTCCCGCTGGATATTAAGTGCCCCCCACCCCACCACCCCCCTCCTGCCTTCAAACCCACTGATGGGGAAGCGTAAAATCCAGCTGGTTGTTTCTGCCTCAATCACTAACCCTGGAATTAAATCCCACAGCCCCACAACTCCCTGTGTAAAGAAACTTAATTTGACCTCTGTTCTAAATAATTTTACATTTCCCTCTGTGGCCCCACATTTTTGGCCCCTTAACTGTGGAAAAACGGTTGGGTTCCAATGACTTGTAACAATTTGGATATTTTTGATATCTAGTGAATTGGTCTGCCACTTTTCTCATTATTTCTGTTTATAAAACTTGTTTGAAGGTCACAAGATAATTCACAGCATCAGGGCTGAGTAATTTGTTACAAATACGTGAGTAATGTGGGACTTGACTTGGGGTGGGATAACTTGCTTGAGATGAACAGTTGACAATGGATCTATGGTTCCCAAATCTCTTCAGCACTGGGGGTTTTCCTCACCTCCTGTCTGGGTCTGTTACAGATTAATTGATAGAGATTGGTTGCAACGATTAATCAACAACTCCATTACTGTATCGTGTGACCACCAGGATAGTAGAAGGTGGACTAGACGGACCTCAGTTCTGTCATACTAAGTGATTCGACATTGCTGTGGATGACCAGTGGCCAGTGCTAATCCTTAGAGTTAGAAGTGGAGTTCCACCATAGTCTGATTAATAATTTCAGAAACTTGTAATTTTGGTGTTGAAATTTTCTTTTAAAGGGAAATAATTTATTACCTTTTTAGCGTTTTTAACCTTTGTGATTAAAATTAAATCATCAAAAAGGAACAGATGTACGTCCAGGGATTTCGTGGTCCCTGTAAAAAAAATGTACAGTTAGAAACATTTTAGTTGCAAGTATTGGACATGTTTGTAATTACGTTTCTAATCTGAATGAGTAACACATACCTGCGAGACTTAATCGTCCTTCATATAAAAGCTGTCTGTTAGCTGGTGAGAGGAGACCTTCTACCATGTTATCTTTGAGCAGATGTCGAAGACTCTGGTGAGGAGTGAAAAATCACAAAATCAGACCAGTACTTGGACCTTCCATAAAATAGAAAGATTTTACCCCTAAGGACACCACGATTATAACTGGGGGGTAATACAAACACCCACTCGCCACAATCATCACACTCACTGTGTGAAACTCATCTAAACTCCTGTGAAGAACAAAGCCTCTAACATTTTGCTCATCTGTTTAGATGGGCTGTTGTATGAGGGGACAGGAAGTTCTGCTTCAACACTTACTGTACGAGGGGTCAGCTCATCCGTTTTTTCTTTTCCCTACACAATGGCAGTGGGTTTTGACTTTGTGTAAAATGGCTAATGGATAATTGGTAGTACGTTTACATCTCTAGCCATTTTTATTAACAGAAGAGTTTCCATTAACTCCTCTTTCCGTGGAGCCAATTACAATCCATTGTTTCCTTTCATTACAAATCATCTGTTAAAATGATGTGTCTGCAAATATCTTCTAACCTAACCTTACGGTTATTATTCTAGTTTTCTTTCACTTTGTCAACTTTTTTGCCTTATCTTCTTGGAGGATGTTTCTCTTGGCTCTGGAGGGTTATGAGCAGGTTAACATGGATGGATTTCCACTGATCAAAGAGACAATGGTCGGAGGTCAAAAACTGAAGATGATCACAGAATGAAAGAGAGGTTAGAAGAAACTGCCTTTGCACAGGGGAGTTTTCTGATGTTAACTGTTGTTGAAGCAATGTCTAGAGGGCTTTTTAAGAATATATTAGAAGGCTATATTATAGGGAGCGAATGGGATGTTGGAATCAGATAGTAACACAGGTGCAGAGTTACTGGACAAATGCCCCATATCTGTGCTGGAACAAGTCACATTCTGCTAGTTCATCTAACTTCATTCATGTGTGAGTGTGTGCAATGAACCTCAGCAAGTTATCTGAGCACTGGGCAATCAAACTGATTTACCCTCACTCTATGTTCACCATGCCGACCTCACAGGATTGGAGTCAGATAGGAACCCTGGAGGATCTTCCCTCCCAAGTCCGTTCCACTCATTGCAGAGACTGCCAATTCCAGCAAGGACCAGGGAATGAACCAGGACTAACAGCATTTGGATAATGTCTTCAGTGCAGCAAAAAGACCCAAAGTCATTCACAAAAGTATATTCAAAGAAGATATTAGACAGGGTGACCAAAAGCTTGGTCAGGGAGGTGGGATTTAAGGAGGGTCTGAAAGGAGGGGTGAAGGAATTTAAGGATGGAACTCCAAAGCATCACATCTAGGCATCTGAAGACAGAGTGAGGCACAGGAAAGTGAGGACCTAAACTGTGTGCATAACTCAGCATTCGCTCAGTCTACTGGACATGATTTAATTTTAGAAATTGGGTTAGAAATTAGATTAATTTTAGGAATTGATTAAATCTACTCAATTCACTTTTTAAAACTTCTCTAACTGAATCTCTTTCAGGACAGAGCTGATTATTTAATGTGGTGTGAGTCCCCTTTAAAAATATTTATGGAAGTCGACAGTAATTGTGGAAGGAAGTGGAGATGAGGTATCTGTGATAAAACTCAAGGGAAGTTTAATCCTGGTGCAGGTGAAATCTTTTGCTTTTCACCAGGTAACTTTGCAAATATGTTAAATTTCAGTTTAATATGTTCCATAAAAGCAAAATACTGTGGATGCTGGAAATCTACAATAAAAACAGAAAATGCTGGAAAAACTCAGCAGGTCTGACAGCATCTGTGGAGAGAGAAACAGAGTTAATGTTTCGAGTCCGTATGACCCTTCTTCAGAGCTAATGGCTTCAAGGCAGCTTTTTTAAGCTCTGAAGAAGGGTCATACGGACTCGAAACGTTAACTCTGTTTCTCTCTCCACAGATGCTATCAGACCTGCAGAGTTTTTTCCAGCATTTTCTGTTTTCTCTGGATTACTAGTTCATTGACATTATCACTATGCCACTGCATCCCCCTACATCTTATGCACCTGGGCAATTAAATTATTGTTTTTTACACTGTTGTATTAAGCAAATTAAAATGGAATGAAGAAAGGACTTGCATTTATAAAATGCCTTTTATGACATCAGAATATCCATTGGCTGTAAAGGCAGAGCCTAAGCTTAACATCTCAACAAAACGACGGCACCTCCAGCAGTGCAGCACTCGCTCAGCACTGCAGCACTTACTCAGCACTGCACTGGACTGTTAGCCCCGATCATCTGCATAAATCTCTGGATTAAGACATTCCGATTCAGAGGTAAGGTCTGTGCTACAACTTGCATCTAAATGCATTTAGGACAAATACGATCACATCATAATTTTCTTACGGGTATGTAGCTGAGCGGCTGAATGCAAAGGGGTGGTAGTTATGTTACAACCATGTAAAACTCTGGTTAGACACTGTTTATCTTACTGCCTTGAGTTCTGGGCACCGCACCTCAGAAAATAAATGTTAGCCATTAAGGCAGCACATCTCAAAATCGCCAGAATGATACTTGGCCAAAAGGGTCACATCATCTTTGGAGGAGGCAGCCTTACAAATATCCCCATCCTCAATGAAGGCAGACCCCAGCACATCAGTGCAAAAGACAAGGCTGGAGCATTTGCTACAATCTTCAGCCAGAAGTGCCGGGTTGGTGATCTATCTCGGCTTCCTCCTGAGGTCCCCAGCATCACAGATGCGAGTCTTCAGCCAATTCGATTCACTCCACGTGATATCAAGAAACGGCTGAAGGCACTGGATACTACAAAGGCTATGGGTCCTGACAATATTCCAGCTGAAGACTTGTGCTCCAGAACTTGTTGCGCCCCTAGCCAAGCTGTTCCAGTACAGCTACAACACTGGCATCTACCCGGCTATGTGGAAAATTGCCCATATATGTCCTGTACACAAAAAGCAGGACAAATGCAACCCAGCCAATTACCACCCCATCAGTCTACACTTGATCATCAGTAAATTGATGGAAGGGGTCATCAACAGTGCTATCAAGTGGCACTTACTCAGAAACCTGTTCACTGACACTCAGTTTGAGTTCCTCCAGGGCCACTCAGCTCCTGACCTCATGACAGCCTTGGTTCAAACATGGACAAAAGAGCTGAACTCCAGAGGTGAGGTGAGAGTCACTGTCCTTGACACCAAGGCAGCATTTGACTGAGTGTGGCATCAAGGAGCCCTAGCAAAACTGGAGTCAATGAGAATCAGGGGGAAAATTCTCCACAGGTTGAAGATGGTTGTGGTTGTTGGAGGTCAACCATCTTAGCTCCAGGACATCACTACAGGAGTTCCTCAGGGTAGTGTCCTAGGCCCAACCATCTCCAGCTGCTTCACCAATGACCTTCCTTCCATCATGAGGTCAGAAGTGAGAATGTTCACTGATGACTGCAAAATATCCAGTTCCATACGTGACTCCTCAGATACTTAAGTAGTCCTTGCCCATATGCAGATAAACTTGGACAATATTCAGACTTGTGCTGACAACTGGCAAGTTACATTCATGCCACATCAATGCCAGGCAATGACCATCTCCAACAAGAGAGAATCTAACCATCTCCTCATGACATTCAACTGCATTGCCATCGCTGAATCTCCCACTATCACTATCCTGGGAGTTACCATTGACCAGAAACTGAACTGGACTAGCCATATACATACTGTAGCTAAAGCTGGGAATTCTGTGGAGAGTAACTCACCTCATGACTCCCCAAAGCCTGTCCACCATCTATAAGGCACAAGTCAGGAGTGTAACAGAATAACCTCCATTTGCCTGGATGAGTGTAGCTCCAACAACACTCAAGAAGCTTGACATCATCCAGGACAAAGCAGCCCACCTGACTGTCACCCCATCCACCACCGTCAGCATCCACTCCCTCCACCACCGATGAAGAGTGGCAGCAGTGTGTACCATCTACAAGATGCACCTAAGCAACTCATCAAGGCTCCTTTCGACAGAACTGTCCAAACCCATGACCTCTACCATCTAGAAGGACAAGGGCAGCAGACATATGGGAACACCACCACCTGAAAGTTCCCCTCCAAGTCGCTCACCATCCTGACTTGGAAATATATCACCATCCTTCACTGTCACTGAGTCAGAATCCTGGAACTCCCTCCCTAACAGCACCGTGGGTGTATCTACACCACACGGACTGCAGTGGTTCAAGAAGGCAGCTCACCACCATCTTCTCAAGGGCAGTTAGGGATGGGCAATAAATGCTGGCCTAGCCACCGACACCCACATCCCATGGAAGAATAACAAAAAAGGAATTAGGAGGGCAGGTTGCATAAACTAGGCTTGTATTCCATTGAGTATAGAAGATTAATGGGAGATCTAATTGAGATGTTTAAACCAATATATTTTATAAATGTACCATATTTCTTTTTAAGGTGACAACTCTCCCCTGGAATGAGGTAAACGATTGCAAAATCAATATAGGAGGAAGCAGCAAAGCCATGGCAACATGATCTAATCTCCCACACTCGTTTATTTCCATTCACCCAGAACTGGCCTGTAGGGGAAGAACATTCAATGCAAGTTATTTATCTCCATGTATCCCACAGGTTTTTTTAAATCTAATGCCTAACTGCTGAGACTGAATGGTTTCTCATGGCCTCCAGTTGACTGACACTTGGCCAAACTCCCCAGTGATAAAGTATTTGCGAACAAGGATAGGCGGACTTCCATTCATTAAACAAGTGCTATTTGTTCTATGATATCAATGTCTCTCTCAGGCATTGCTCATGCCTTTTTCTGGAAAGATGCTGTTGTCTCTCCCACGGACAAGCACAATACAGGAGAAAGCCGGGCCAGGAAATATCATCTGAAAATTGGAGAAGTTTCTCTGGACAAGCAGCTTGCTGAGGCAGTTTCAAAGACTTTCCTGTTTATTGCTGAGAAAAGAGACATTTTTTGTCAAAGCTTTTCAACTTGCACTCATCAGGACAATTTGCAAGAATACCAAATGAAAGGGGTGCAACAATTTATACCGTATGGGAAGAGAGTGCTGATCGGTTGGCAATGTTTTCTGTTCCATGATCAAACTTCCCCCATGTGGAGTGCAAGGTGATCAGAAACAAAATTGAAGCCATTTTCCCCTGGGAACTACTGCGTATCTGAAGTGATTCAGGATTGTTCCGGTGCGATATTCATTACGAGGACTCTCAGAAGTGCTTATTAACTCCTAGCAACTTCATAGACTCTGACCTGTTAACATGGCAACCACAAGCGATTTTTCCACTCTTGTACCCATAGTTGGACTCTCTTCTCATGCAGTATAAATTGTTATTCCCCTTTCATTTGGTATTCTTGCAAATTGTTCTGATGAGTGCAAGACGAAAAACTTCGACAAAAACTCTTTTTTTTCAGCAATACTCAAGTTCTGTAATGCCGAACGACTACTTTCCTGTTTTCAAACTCATTTGACAGGACAGTGAAACTCCCAAAGTAATAAGGTTAAAATCAAACCACCCTTTTGTCCCTTCAGCTGAAACACTGCTGACAGTATTGCGGAGATGGGAATGAATAATTTATTTGGGGATAAAAACCTTTCCTCCAAATCATGGCTGCCTCAACTATGAGCACAGGAGTGGAAAAATCACTTGCGATATTGTGGTTGTCATGTCGACAGGTCAGAGTCTATGAAGCTGCTAGGAGTTAATAAACACTCCTGCAAGCTCCAGTAACGTATATTGCACCAGAACAGTCCTGAATCACTTCAGGTACGCAGTAGATCCCAAGGGAAAATGGCTTTACTTTTGTTTCCTATCACCCTCTACTCTACATGAGGGAAGTTTTGATTATCCACTAATTGCCTTTAGCCACAAGTATTTTCTGTTCCATGATCAAACTTAGTGGATAATCAAGAGCCCCAAATCTCTCCCTAATGTTTTATTTTAAATTGAAACATTGGCCAGGCTGAATTCATATTGGTCATGGAGCGCTTACCCCAAACCAAGTTCTACCCCTTCCTGTACAAACTCAAATCTATGAAAATTCTGACAAATAATCAAAGTTCCAATGTCTTGGCAAAGTAAGCTTTAAATGATAGAATTATAATGGTGATGGACTAAGCAGGGATAAGTGTCATCATTACTTATGTCAGTGACGTTCTATCATGCCTCTAAGACAATGTTATCCTCCCGAGTACACGGAGTGATTTACAATTTGTTTGGTACTAAGGTGATCAAATCAATCAGGATGATAAGAGTGAAGCAGTCAAAATCTATAGCCTGGTACCGACTAGCATCTCCTTCAAGTGTTAGAAGAGTTCAAGCATTTGGGAGTCAACGTCACTCTCCCTCCAGGAACGCTGTGTTCCTCCAACTCTGGCCTCTTGCACATACCCTCCCCCTTCCCCCGACAACTGCCGAAGCCCTAAGCTCTGGAATTTCCTTCTTAAACCTCCCTGACTTTTCAACTCTCTCTTTGCTTCTTTAAGATCCCCCTTAAAACCTGTTTCTTTGGCCAAGCTTTTGGTCACCTATCCTAATGTCTCTTTCTCCGGCTCAATGCCAATTTTTATCTGATTACACTCCTGTGGAGCACCTTGGGATGTCTTCCTACATTTACTATACAAGATGAGATTATGTGGTCAAAGGGGTAACATATTAGCATGGATAAAGGATTGGTTAGCTAACAGGACGCAGAGAGTAGGGATAAATGGGGCTTTTTTGGGTTGGCAAGCTTTAACTAATGGAGGGCCACAGGGATCAGTGCTGGGGCCTCACCTATTTAAAGTCAATGACTTGGATGAAGAGTCCGAACATATGGTGGCTAAATTTGCTGATGACACCAAGATAGGTAGGAAAGTCAGTTGTCAAGAGGAGGCAGAAAGTCCGCAAAGGGAGATAGACAGGTAAATGAGTGGTCAAAAATTTGGCAGTATAATGTGGGAAAATGTGAACTTGCCCATTTTGGCCGGAAGAATGGAAAATCAGTATACTATTTAAATGGAGAGGGATTGCAGAACTCAGTGATATAGAGGGATCTGGGTGGCCTGGTACATGAATCACAAAAAGTTAGCATACAGGTACAGCAAGTGATTAGGAAGGCAAATGGAGCATTGGTATTTATTGCAAGGGGAATGAAATATAAAAGTAGGGAAATTTTACTGCAGCTGTACAGAGAATTGGTGAAACCACATCTGGAGTATTGTGTACAGCTTTGGTCTCCTTATTTGAAAAAAAGATATAATTGCATTAGAAGCAGTTCAGAGAAGGTTCACTCGACTCATTCCTGGAATTAGGGGCTTATTTATGAAGAAAGGTTGAACAAGTTAGGTCTATACCCATTGGAGCTTGGAAGAATGAGGGGTAATTTTATTGAAACATATATGATCCTGAGAGGATTTGATAGGGTGAATACTGGGAGGATGTTTCCTCTTACGGGGGAGACTAGAATCAGGGGACACAGTTTAAGAAGAAGAGGTCTACTGTTTAAGACGAAGAAAGGCAGAAATTTTTTTTCTCTGAGTGGGTTGTTACTAGTGGAATTCTCTTCCCAGAAAGCAGTAGAGGTTGGGTCATTGAATTTATTCATGGCTGAGTTAGATTTTTGATAGACAAGGGAGCCAAGGGTTATGGGGGCAGACAGGAAAGGGGAGCTGAGACCACAACCAGATCAGCCATGATCTTATTAAATGGCAGAGCAGGTTCGAAGGGCCAAAAGGCCTACTCCTAAGTCCTATGTTCCTCAGTTCCTATGTAAAGGCACTGTATAAATGCAAGTTATTGATGTTATTGCCTTTGATGCCCTCTATGGAGGCAGGTCCTTAATCCCGTTACAGTTCTGAGTTTCTTACCAATTAGAAAATTTATCTTTCTTGGTCAAAAATGGATGATGGTACATTCCCTCACACTGGACAACAGGAACCTTACGTAAGCATTGAAAAGGGAAGGCTTAGTCACTCAAATGAAGACATTAGATGAAAAAAAAACCAATTTCAATGAGCTATAAAATGAACTAGCTCGGATAACATACTAAAATGATAGCAGACAAACGATAGAAAATGTTTGAGGAGGTGATTACGGCACAGTCCAGAGATGTACCATAAGGAGTAAAGGTGATGGAGAAGGAGCCAGAAAACCTGAGTTGAGCTACAAATGGGTCAATTTTAAATGAAGTAGAGGAGCAGAGAAACTTAGGGGCTCTGATATACAAATCTTAAAAAGTGGGAGGACAAGTTGATAAAGCTGTAACAAAACCAATGGAATGCTAAACTTTATAAATAGGATCACCTACTGTACAAAAGCAGAGGGTAATGATTGGTCTGTACAAATCATTGGCTAGGCCACCATTAGAACATAGTGTCCTGTTTTGGGCATCTTCCTTTCCAAAAGATGTCAAGACCATAGAAAGGGTGCAGAAGAGAATCACTAGTAAGATGCTGGGGTTAGAGGCTTTAGTAATGAGGAGGGACTAGAGAAATTAGGGATATCTTATTAGAACAGAGACAACTAGGGAGACAGTGGTGTAGTGGTAATGTCACTAGACTAGTAAACCAGCTGCCTGGTGGAATTTAAATTCAATTAATAAAGTCTGGAATATAAATCTAGTCTCAGTAATGGTGACCACAAAACTATTATTGATTGTTGTAAAAACCCATCCGGTTCACTAATGGAAGGAAATCTGCCATCCTTACCCAGTCTGGCCAACATGTGATTCCAGACCCACAGCAATGTGGCTGACTCTTAACTACCCTCAAAATGGCCTAACAAGCCATTCAGTTCAAGGGCAATTAGGGATGGGCAACAAATGCTGACCTTGTCAGTGACACCCATGAAAGAATGAATTAAGTGAGAGGAGATACAATAGAGGTGTTCAAAATTCTGAGTGCTTTTGATAAAGTAAATGAAGAAAATATTCATATGTTGGTGACTTATAAAAGGACATAGACTGAAAGGATAATCACGAAAGGATAAAGAGAGAGTGCAAGAGATTTTTTTCAGAAAGAGGGTTATTCCGAGACAGAATTTCCTACCAGAAACAATACTGCACTCAGAATGCACAGTAAATTCTAAGAAGGAACTCAATGAATATTTGAAAATGAAGAATGTAAAAAGGTTCTGGGGCACGGACGGGACTAAATGACTTGCTGTTTCTGAGAGCCATTACAGGCACAATGGGTCAAATGGCCTCCTTTTTTTCATTCTTTCATGGGGTGTGGATGTCGCTGGCAATGCCAGTATTTGTTGCCCATCCCTAATTGCCCTTGAACTGACCTTCTTAGGTCATTTCAGAGGGCAGTTAAGAGTCAACCACATTGTTGTGTGCCAGGATTCATATGTAGGCCAGACCAAGTAAGGGTGACAGATTTCCTTCCCTAAAAGGTCATCAGTAAACCAGATGGGTTTTTATCAATGACAGTTTCATGGTCACTATCACTGAGTTTACAGCTTTTCTTTGCTGTAAACTTCCATGATTGTGTAATTAGTAGTGGGGAACAAGAATGTGTTAAGTTTGGGAAAACATCCCTGGAAATGGGATTATTGTTAACCCTTTGGGTACACAGAGGGCATAGGGCTGGTCCAGGTTCAATCATAGCAACAAGGTCAGTTGATGGCACTTGGTGTAACACCCCAAAAGAAAACGTTCTAAAATTGTAAAACAAAAATTGTTAATTTAAAGGGGAAGCATATTCTACTGAATTCATTTCTGGATTTTCAAATGGTAAGGAGAGCAGACCCACCTCAGGTAGAAACACTTTATTTCTTTCCCAGATTGGTGGCCAAACAATCATCTCTTGAATCTGCTGGAATTTCTGAAAGCTTTCCAACCACTTCACCTTCCCCTCAAGGTCACCTGACACACACACACACACACAACAAAAAAATCTGTCAACCAAGGGGATTTTCACATTGAAATACTTTTTGCATGACCTGGGAAACATTGGAGGGGCTGAATGTTCAGCTGGCCAAAGTTAATAACGGGTCTGATTTTTTGATTTTCACTTCCCTCTGGAGGAGATGGCAATTCTGAGGAAGACTGGGAACGCCACCAGTCAGGTTGCCCATTTCTGATGTAGGGAGGGAGTGGGATGAAAATTGGGGGCGGGTGGAGGGTGATGATGATGAGGTCTTTCTCGGGCACCGAGAGAATACTGACTCACCCCACCCCTCAAGAGGTGGGGGTGAGGGGTGGGTGGTGTGGGGGGAGGTTTATTATGAGAGTCTTGTGACAGCAGAGACCCAGACTTTCCTCATAGGCTCTGGAGCAGCATTCCTGCTCCTCCTGGTCCCTGCTAAGGAATTTATTTTTTTAAATTCTAAGCCAGCTTCTCAAGAGCTTTACCTGGCGAGGGACGTCGGGTTGCCAATCCTCCAGGATTGTCCTGGAGTCCCTAGAGGTTGAAGATTAATCTCCAGAGCACAGTTGGCAACGACCAGGAGAAAAATCATAGGAGCAAGAACAAAAAACTAATTTTTCCTTCACTTTTTTTTCTTGGTTACAAGATGTTGGAGTTGGGACAGAAAAGGCTCTTTGGCTGACAGTCAAGAAGCATCCAGTCATATAATGAAGAGTCCATTTTCCAATGGGCGTGAGAAGGGGGGCACTCCAAAGATGCACATGTTGGATGACCAATAAGAGGACAAAGGAGTGGGGCAATTGAAGGTCATGTGATATTTCCAGGCTGACATCCAGCCAGAGTTGGGAACCCTAGGCAGTCATCATGGATGTCTCACTTGGGACAGTGGAGATACCCCACTGGAGTCCGATATACATTGTTGTTCCCTGATCTGCCAGAGTCCCATTCGCCCCTCCAAAACCCACAGCACCAAACTGCAGGAATTGATGGGAAACCGAGCTGCTCCATTATAACCGTCACTCCCTAACCCATTTCCTGGCAATCAGGGTGAGTTAAAATTCCACCTCTAATGCACATCAGAGAAACTGCTGCAGATGAAAGATAAATGCCCATCCAATTTGTTGTCCACCACCCTGGTGCATACAATAACAACACTGTTGACTAATCAATCTCCATCAATTAGTCAGGCCAAGCCATGAAGTGAGTCACCAGAACTCCCCAAACAGGTTATAGTCACCATGTGTCATGTTTCAAATTACTCATACACTGCAGAAAATGGTATTTTCTGAACCAGAAGCTACTTTGCATTTGAATGGATCAATACAAACTGCTTCCACCATCATTAGTCTGTTCTATAGAACGACCACTTACTCACTGAAATAATTTTCTGTAAATTAGTTTTGAATTTATCCCCTCTCCCCTTCAAGTGCCATATCCTCTTGTTCTGCCAGTCTGGACAATGTAAAATAGCTCACCATGGTCTACTCTTCAGTTCGCTGATGTCTCCTCTCTATTTTCTATTCAGTTTGGTAACTTGTGTACCTTAAAAAATTGGTAATGAATCAAAACATTTATGGATCTCCCCTTATGGCAACACTGGCAAGGGACTGAGTGAGTCTGGCTTCAGTCGGTTAGAAAACCACAGTCATGCGAATTCAAACTGAATCTCCTGCAGTTAGGAATGTGCACTCACATATCGAATTGTCCACCTGTTTGATGATCGTTTGGACACTCTGTTTCTCTGCTGCGTCAGTGCTTCTCTTCCAAATGCCTCTCAGGAGTAACGGGTACTTCATCAACCTCTGCAGGGGAGAGACCAGCAGGTCGGACAAGTGCAGTCGCTTGCACTGCTCATTCTGTTCACACCACTGTCACCATGCAAAGAAGACAGGGAAATTTCTGAAGAGGCAATGGCTTGACGAGCAAGATATATAAAACAGCAAACAACAGGTTATGTGCAAGTGGTTTTGTCACATTCCTTTGGCTACAAGAGCAGGTCAGAGGCTGGGAATTCTGCAGAGAGTAACTCATCTCCTGACTCCCCAAAGCCTGTCCACCATCTACAAGGCACAAGTCAGGAGTGTGATGGAATACTTCCCACTTGCCTGAATGAGTGCAGCTCCAACAACTCTCAAAAAGCTTGACACCATCCAGGACAAAGCAGCCTGCTTGAGTGTCACCCCATCCACCACCTTCAACATTCACTCTCTCCACCACCGATGCACAGTGGCAGCAGTGTGTACCATCTACAAGATGCACTGCAGCAAATCGTCAAGGCTCCTTCAATAGCACCTTCCAAACCCACGACCTCTAACACTTAGAAGGACAAGGGCAGCAGATGCATGGGAACCTCACCACCTGCAGATTCTCCTCAAAGTCACTCACCATCCTGACTTGGAAATATATCGCCGTTCCTTCAGTGTAACTCGGTCAAATTCCTGGAACTCCCTCCCTAACAGCAGTGTGCGTGAGTACCTACATTCCATGGACTGCAGGAGTTCAAGAAAGTGACTCAACACCACCTTCTCAAGAGCAATTAGGGATGGACAATATGGCTGGCCTTGCCAGCGATGCCCACATCCCAAGAATGAATTTTAAAAGTGGAAATATCAAGTCTTCATGATTTGTATCTCCTGTCCACGAGTCTAGTTTCCGAGACTAATTTTTTAAGGTACACAGGTAAAGATGGTAACCTGTGATATTTGTAGACTTGCCTAAAGATTTCATCTTGGTGGTTCCACAGGTTTTTATGTTGGAAGGAGGATTTATCATTCTTTATTTTCAATTCATTCTCAGGATGTTGACAGTTATTGCCCAACACTCATTCCCCTGAGGTTTGAGGCAGCTGAGTGGTTTGCTAGGCCACTTCAAAGGGTGAGGAAGTACCAACCACCTTGACCAGGAACAGTCAACTGGGTGACGACAGTAGGTTTCCTTCCCTAACGTGACATAAGTGTATCAGTAGCCTTTTATAACTTTCATGGTCAATTTTAATGATCCCAAGCTTTTTAAACTGCATTCAAATTCTCAAATTTTGATGGTGGAATTTGTGCTCATGTTCTCTGAATTATTTGTCCTGGCTTTTGGATTATTAGTCCAGTAACATAGAGTCATAGAGGTCTGCAGCACAGAAAAAGGCTCTTCGGCTCATCGAGTCTGCGCCAGTCGAACAAGTACCTAACTATTCTAATCCCATTTTCCAGCACTAGGCCCATAGCCTTATATGCCATGGCATCGCAAGTGTACATCCAAATACTTCTTAAATGTTATGAGTGTTTCTGCCTCTACCACCCTTTCAAGCAGTGAGTTCCAGATTCACACCACCCTCTGGGTGAAAAAAATCTTCCTCACATCCCCTCTAAACCTTCTGCCCCTTACCTTAAATCTATGCCCCTTGGTTATTGATCCTTCCACCAAGAGGAAAAGTTCCTTCCTGTCTACCCTATCTATGCCCCTCAGAATTTTATACACCTCAATCATGCACCCCCTCAATCTCCTCTGCTCCAGGGAAAATAACCCCAGTCTATCCAATCTCTCCTCATAACTAAAACTCTCCAGCCCAGGCAACATCCTGGTAAATCTCCTCTGCACTCTCTCTAGTACAATCACATCCTTCCTATAATGCGGATTCCAGAACTGCAAGCAATACTCTAGCTGTGGCCTAACCAGCGTTTTATACAGTTCCAGCATAACCTCCCTGCTCTTATATTCTATGCCTTGGCTAATAAAGGCAAGTATCCCATATGCCTTCCTAACCACCTTATCTACCTGTCCCGCTACCTTAAAGGACCGGTGGACATGCGCACCAAGGTCCCTCTGATCCTCGGTACTTCCCAGGGTCCTACCATTCATCGTGTATTCCCGTGTCTTGTTTGTCCTGCCCAAGTGCATCACTTCACACTTATCCGGATTAAATTCCATTGGCCACTGATCAGCCCATCTGACCAGCCCGTCTATATCCTCCTGTAATCTAAGGCTATCCTCCTCACTATTTACCACCCCATCAATGTTCATGTCATCTGCGAACTTACTGATCAATCTTACTACATTCAAGTCTAAATCGTTTATATATACCACAAACAGCAAGGGACCCAACACTGATCCCTGTGGAACCCCAATGGACACAGGCATCCAGTCACAAAAACACCCCTCGACCATCACCCTCTGCTTCCTGCCAGCCAATTCTAACTACGCTACCATGGTCCCATAAGCAGTTGGCTGAATAAGGAATATATAGGACCATAGAACAGTTACAGCACAAACGGAGGGCATTATGTCTGTGTGGCTCTCTGTAAGAGCAACTCAGCTAGTCCCACTCCCTTCCTTTTTCCCCCTAGTCTTGCAAAGTCTCTCTCTTCAGATAAGGATCCAATCACCTTTTGAAAGCCTCAATTGAATCTGACTCCTCCCACTCTGAGGCAGTATATTCCAGATTGCAATGACTTGCTGTGTAGAGAAGTTTTTCCTCATGTCGTCTCTTGTTCTTTCGCTATTCACCTTAAGCTTGTGAGTCACTGTGACAAGGCTGCATTTATTGCGTGAATACAGTGGTTCTTGTTACAACTGAATGACTCGTCACTTCTGGGGATGTTTAGAGTCAACCAATAGAGAATAGGATTGGAGTCAGGCGTAGGCCCAGGCTGGGTGGTGGTGGCAGGTTCTCTTCCTGGAAGGACATCAATGAACCAGTGGGTTTTTACGATGATCTACAATTTTTCAAAGCTCATTTCTTTATCACTCTTGGTGCCAACTCACAAATTGTCCAATCATTGGATTCAGAACTTGGCATGGTGGGGTTTGACCCTTGGATTGCCAATCCAGTACCCTCACCATATCCTGTATAAGAATCTGCCTTCAATGCTTGCACACAGAGGGGAGATGGTGGCATAGTGGTAACGTCACTAGACTAGTAATCCAGAGGCTCAGGTTAATGATCTGGGCACATGGCAGCTGGTGGAATTTAAATTCAACTCATAAAAATCTGGAATTGAAAGCTAGTCTCAGTAGCCATAAAAACCTACTTGGTTCACTAATGCCTTAAGGGAAGGAAATCTTCCACCCTTACCTAGTCTGACCTACATGTGTCTCCAGGCTCCAGGATTTTTAAATTGCCTAGCAAGCCTCTAAGTTCAAGGTATTTGGGGATGGGCAACACATGCTGGCCTTGCCAGCGATGCCCACAACAGATGAAAGAAAAAAAAACACAATGGCAATATTAGAGAATCAGAATTGGTATTTTACTTTAAGAAAGATTCCAAAGTCCTCCCTCGACTTCAGGTTATTGAGGTAGAGATTAGCTGAAGAATAATTCAGGCAATACTTCTGATGGCTGCGGCACACACGCTCCTGAAACTGATGGAAAACATTTTTGCATCAGAAAAAAAAACCCTTTTCATTACAAGAAACCAATAAAATAAATAAAAATATGAAAGCAGTGATCAAATCATAATGAAATGCACAACTTGTTCTCTGCCTCAGGTACAGTGATGTTACTGATGTGGAATAGGCTCTGTCATATTGAATGGCGGAGCAGGCTCGACAGGCCTTATGGTCTTCTGATTCTCTATTCTCTATTTTTGTCAGCACCAATCTGGTCAGATATACAGTAGGAGGGTTGTGGGGCTGGAGGAGTTTACAGAGATAGGGAGGGGTGAGGCCATGGAAGGATGGAAAACAAGGTGAATAATACAACAACATTCACCTGCTTACATCTGTTCCAGTGTAAGGCTCAAACATACAATACTGTGAATTTTCCACAGTGATCTATATGAACTCTCAAAACGAGACCAATTGTTATTACAGTGATCAGGCTCTTAGTGCATTTGGTATAGCTCTGGCAACTAACCAGCAAGGACTGAATGGCCTCCTCCTCTGCTGTAAGCTTCTGAGGTTTCACTAATTGCAACAATAGAATGTGGGAAATACATTTATATAGAACCTAATTACATTCCACTGCATTGTCCGTAGAAGAGCTGGACAGTTCTCCCTGGTGTCCTGACCAATAGTTATCCATCAACCAACATCACCAGAACAGATTATCTGGTCATTATCACATTGCTTTCTCTGGGGTCTTGATGTGCGCAAACTGGTTACTACATATCCTAAATTGTAATAGTGACTACTTCATTGGCTGGAATGTATTTTGGGGAATTGAGGCTGTGAAAAGTGGTCTTTAAATTCAAATGTTTTGTCATTTTCTCCACACAGGGTATTGCACAGCCTAATATCTCAGCTCCCCTGATGGCTCCATTGGTAAATACAATGGAGGTCATTTTAACTTTGAGTGAGAGTGTAAACTGGACTTTCACTGTGGTTAGTGGAAATGAAAATCTAGAGAGATATGAAATGTGCTGTCGATTTGGAATTATATGTTTGACAGGGCTGCCCAAGGCTGAAATCTAAACCACAGTAAACATGACAAAAAGAACATCCCAGTTTTATGAATATACGAACAAGGAGCAGAAGTAGGCCATTCGGCCCCTCGAGCCTGCTCTGCCATTTAATAAGATCATGGCTGATCTGATAGTAACCTCAAATCTGCACCCCGCCTACCCCCTTGCTTACCAAGAATCTGTCCACCTCAGCCGTATAAATATTCAAAGACTTTGATTCCACCACCTTTTTAGGAAGAGAGGTCCAAAGACTCATGACCCTCAGAGAAAAAATTTCGCCTCATCTCCGTTTTAAATGGGTGATCCCTTATTTTTAAACAGTGGCCTCTAGTTCTAGATTCTCCCACAAGAGGAAACATCCTCTCCATATTCACCCTTTCAAGACCCTTCAGGATCTTATATGTTTCAATCAAGTTGCCTCTTACTCATTTAAACTCCAGCAGGTACAAGCCAAGTCTATCCAACCTTTCCTCATGAGGCAGCCCACCCATTCCAGGTATTTGTGTGGTAAACCTTCTCTGAACTGCTTCCAATGCATTTACATCCTTTCTTAAATAAGGTGACCAATACTGTACACACTCCAGATGTGGTCTTACTAGTGCTCTGTATAACTGAAGCATAACCTCCCTACTTTGCAATTATCCTTGCAATAAATGTTAACATTCTATTAGCTTTCCTAATTACTTGCTGTACCTGCATGCTAGCCTTTTGCGATTCATGCATTAAGACACCCAGATTCTTCTGTATCTCAAGGGCTCAGCAATCTCTCACCATTTAGATAATGCGCTTCTCCTTTCTTCCTCTTGCCAAAATGGACAATTTCACATTTTCCCACCTTATACCTCATTTGCTAAATCTTTGCCCATTCACTTAACCTATCTATATATTTTTGTAGCCTCCTTATGTCCTCTTCACAACTTACTTTCCTACCTATCTTTGTGTCATCAGAAAATTTAGCAAACATCCCATCCATCCCTTCATCCAAGTCAATAAATTGCATCAGTTGAGGTCTCAGCACTGATCGCTGTGGCACACCACTTGTTACATCTTGCCAACCTGAAAAAGAGCCATTTATGCCAACTCTCTGCTTCTTGTTAGCCAGCCAATCTTCTATCTATGCCAATATGTTACCCCCTATACCATGAGCTTTTATTTTCCGCAATAACCTTTGATGTGGCACTTTATCAAATGCCTTCTGGAAATCTAAGTACAGTACATCCACTGGTTCCCCTTCATCCACAGCCACATGTTACTTCATCAACGAACTCCAATAAGTTGGTTAAACATGATTTTCCTTTCACAAAACCATGCTGACTCTACCTGATTACCTTAAGCTTATCCAAGTGCCCTGCTATAGCTTCTTTTATAATAGCTTATAACATTTTCCCTATACAGATGTTAAGCTAACTGGCCTGTAGTTTCTCACTTTCTGTCTCCTTCCCTTTTTATATAATGGAGTTACATTTGCTATCTTCCAATCTAATGGGACCTTCCCCGAATCTAGGGAGTTTCAGAAAATAAAACCAAAGCATCAACTATCTCACTAGCCACTTCTTTTGATTCCTGACCTTTTTAAGTTAGCTGATCTCAGCCGAGTATCATTAAGGATGCTTCACTTGACTTCTGCAGCCCTAGGAGTAGCAAGCCAGCCAGGGGTCCTGCTGTTAATCGCTCTGCATGAAGAACTGTTTTGAGGCCAAATGCATAAACTCCAGTGTTATATAAAACAGGGGACATTGTGTAAGATGGAGTTAAAGGCTGTAACACAGCAATTGTTCATGATTCATTTCTTCTGATTTCAGAGCTGGGGCCATTATGCTATTACACTCAGCATTACAAATCCTATGTCTCCAGAAAATTGGAGACAACAAGGAGACCAGCGCACCCCAACTTGGCCTGCAACCTGAGGAGGCCAGTGCACCACAGCCCCTGGAATCTGGGAGCAGTGAGGCAATCATCGCACCCCAGCTCCAGGAAGCCGGGAACAGCAACCCCCCAGAGGGGGTGAGTTTTGGAGAAGCTTCTCCAGCAAAGGTCATCTCAAAATCCGCTCACTACGTGAACCTCCAGATGCCACTGGAGCAGAACACGGCCAAGGAGATCTACCTCAGCCCATCCAAAGTGAAGGAATTTGAGCTCACTACGGGTATGAAGGAGCAGACTAAAGGTCTGGGACTCTCAGAGACAGTGGGTTTGGTAGGAGAATAAATGCTTTAATATGGGTTTAAAGATTGTATCCATAAATGTGCGTAGCATTAAATCTACTACGCGATGTGTTGCGACCTTGGACTACCTAGCCAAGGTCAAAGCTGACCTGTTGTTTCTGCAGGAGTGTGCGATACCGCACCTCAGCTCCTACAGGCAATGGTCACGATGGTGGTCCCACGGGCCATCGATCTGGTCGGGCGGAAACGACTCTCGTTCCTCCGGCCTGGGTATTCTGCTGCGGGGAGGCAACTTCACCGTCTCCGAGGTCAAGGAGGTGGTGGGCGGGCGACTCCTGGTAGCAGACGTAATGTACAAGAACGCTCCACTCCGGTTAATTAACGTGTACGGCCCGGCACAAGGGGCTGAGCGGCTGGAGGTTTTTCAGCAGCTCCCACTGCTGCTGGCGACCTCCAGGCCGGTCATTCTGGGCGGGGACTTCAACTGCATCATCGATGCGGCTGGACGATCCGGCAGGGCCGGAAGCAGATTGGACGCTACGTCCAGATCCCTGATGGAAACAGTTAAGGATGCCAAGCTGCACGACGTCTTCAGCAACCCTGCAGACGGAGCGCAGCGTAGATACACCTGGTCGCGGCCAGACGGGTCCATTCGTTCCAGGATAGACTTCCTGTTTGTGTCCCGTGCATTCACAGTCAGATCCACCGACGTCAAGCCGGTGTTCTTCTCTGACCACTGCCTCCTACTGGCGGACTGCCACTTGGAGGAAGACCTGAGGGTGGGCAGGGGGGCATGGAAGCTAAATGTGCAACTGCTGACCCCAGAGAACATTGAGGAGCTCAAGAGGGATTACAAAGGTTGGAGAACCGTGAAACCCCTCTTTGAGTCCCTGACACACTGGTGGGAAGTGATCAAGGGAAGCATCAAGAGGTTTTTCATCCTCAAAGGCACCCAGAAAGCTAGAAAGGAACAGAGGGAAATGTCCCGACTCCAGGAAAAGATGCAGAATCTGCTCCGGCTGCAGTCGATGGGGGTCGATGTCAAGGAGGAGCTCCAAGAGGTGAAGGGCCAGCAAGCCTCGCACTTTGCCTCGGTGGCCTCCAAGATCATCTTCCGTTCCAGAGTCCGCTCCGTGGAGCAGGATGAGACGTGCTCACGTTTCTTCTTCCAAAAGGTACACAGAGAGCGCTCTGTGATCAGCAGCCTGAAGGAAGAAGACGGCTCAGTAAAGTCATCACGGTCCGACATTCTGAGGATCAGCAAATCCTTTTATGCCGGACTGTATGACGTGAAGCCCACGGACAGCACGGCCTCCCAGTCCTTCCTGTCCTCTATCACGGAGGTCCTAGACCACAGTACGCGGGAGAGCCTAGACAAACCGCTAACTCCTGACGAACTGACTAAGGCCCTCGAGTCCTTCGAGAAGAGTAAAACCCCCGGAAGCGACGGCCTGCCGGCGGAGTTGTATTCGGCTCTGTGGGACTTGATCGGCCCAGACCTGCTAGAAGTGTACGAGAGTATGCTCCTGGCCGGCAGCATGTCAGAATCCATGAGGAAAGGCATCATCACCCTCATCTACAAGCACAAGGGGGAAAGGGAGGAAATTAGAAATTGGCGACCCATTTCACTGTTGAATATGGACTATAAGATTCTGTCCAAGGTCATCGCCAACCGGGTCAAATCCGCTCTGGAATTGGTGATTCACCCTGACCAGACCTGCTCTGTGCCAGGCAGGAAGATCTCTGACAGCCTGGCGCTGCTCAGGGATACGATTGCCTATGTACAGGACAGGGGTGTGGATACCTGCCTCATCAGCTTGGATCAGGAGAAGGCCTTTGACAGAATATCGCACACCTACATGGGGGATGTGCTCTCCAAAATGGGCTTTGGGGAGGGAATTCGAAATTGGATCCAACTGCTCTACACTAACATCAGTAGCGCAGTCTCAATCAATGGGTGGGAAACAGATAGCTTTCCGATTAAATCTGGAGTCAGGCAGGGCTGTCCTCTCTCGCCTGTCCTTTTCGTGTGCTGCATAGAACCCTTTGCCGAGTCCATCAGGAAGGATCCGGGCATAAGAGGAGTGACGATCCCAGGCAGTGGAGGCACTCAGGTAAAAGCCTCCCTGTACATGGACGACGTCGCCGTCTTCTGCTCGGATCCGCTGTCGGTGCGCAGACTGATGCACGTCTGCGACCAGTTCGAACTGGCCTCGGGAGCCAAGGTAAATCGTGGGAAGAGCGAGGCCATGTTCTTTGGGAACTGGGCTGACCGATCCTTTGTCCCCTTCACTGTCAGGGCTGACGGCCTGAAGGTGCTGGGGATATGGTTCGGAGGGACTGGGGCATGCGTTAGAAACTGGAAGGAGCGAGTGGCTATGGTGAAAAGGAAACTGGGCATGTGGGAGCGACGCTCCCTCTCCATTGCGGGTAAGAACCTGGTCATCAGGTGTGAGGTACTCTCGCTGTTGCTGTACGTGGCGCAGGTCTGGCCCATTCCACACTCCTGCGCGGTGGCGATCACTCGAGCCATCTTCCGCTTTATCTGGAGGTCGAAAATGGATCGTGTCTGCAGGGACGCGATGTACAAGCCTCTAGATAAAGGGGGAAAAAACGTGCCCAACATCGCCCTCATACTGATGGCCACCTTTGTGTGTGGCTGCATCAAGCGGTGCGTAGACCCTCAGTACGCAAACACCAAGTGTCACTACGTGCTGAGGTTCTACCTGTCCCCGGTGTTGCGAAGGATGGGTCTGGCCACGCTGCCGCGGAACGCTCCAAGTAGTTGGACCGTGCCGTACCACCTGTCCCTGGTGGAAAAATTTATGCAGAAAAACACCTTTGACCACAAGTCCATCAGGCAGTGGTCAGCACGTAACGTCCTAGAGGCCCTAAGGGATAAGGAGAGGGTGGACCCTGTGGGATGGTTCCCCGAGCAGACTGTCAAAGTCATTTGGCAGAATGCCTCATCGCCAGAACTTTCCAACAAGCACCAAGACGTAGCTTGGCTGGTGGTGAGAAAGGCCCTCCCCGTCAGATCCTTCCTACACGCCAGGAGTCTCACCCCCTCTGCACGATGCCCTCGAGGTGGCTGTGGTGGGGAAGAGACCGTTGTTCACCTCCTTGTGGATTGTGCCTTTGCAAAGAAAGTCTGGAGAGAGATGCAGTGGTTGCTGTCGAGGTTCATCCCGAGCAGTTCTGTGACACAGGACTCTGTGCTCTACGGGCTGTTCCCAGGGACACACACCGAGACAAACATCGACTGCAGCTGGAGGATCATCAACTCGGTGAAAGACGCGCTTTGGTCTGCCCGAAACTTGTTGGTCTTCCAGCACAAGGAGTTGTCCCCGACCGATTGTTGCGGACTGGCACAATCCAAAGTCCAGGACTACGTGCTGAGGGACGCACTAAAGCTTGGGGCAGCTGCCGCAAAGGCGCAATGGGGAAGGGTCGCTGTCTAAGACCTTTCTACCACAGCGCACCGAGAGACTGGGAACTGTTTAGAGCCCCTCGGGCTGTACAGATCAAAATGAAAGGCTGTAAATGATTGTAATATTGTTTGTACTGATGCACCTGGTGATACATTTTGTAAAAGTTTAACCTGGATTGTACCCTTGTAATGTTGTTTTTGAAATGGTTTTGAATGTGATTGAAGATTTTTTATGAATAAAGTATATTTTTACAATAAAAAAAAAAAAAAAAAATCCTATGTAGAAAATATTTAGTAGAAAGTACCTTTGACAACACAGCAATGAATGATGACAGCTTCCAAGAGCTCTGAATTACATCCAGGAGACTGGTCAAGAAATCAAAGCTCACCTAATATAACCAAACAATGCACAGGATTACATCAATTGAAATGTGAGACACATAACGCCTTCTACTGTAAGTGCCCAAATGCAACTCGTGTCTAGTTCAAAATTTAAGTTACACTTAATTATTTTTGGAGTATCGCTGAAAAAAAAGACTGAAAAGTCTCAAAAAAGAAAAAAGTAAAAAACTCAGAACAAAATATCTAATGTTATAAATGATTCCACGATAGGATTATTCAGATAGTGTTGTCCAAAGTGTGCTAAGAATCATGCTAATAACCAATTTTAGATTATCAGTTGGACTCGCAATGTGGTTCACTTATGCTTGCTAGAAGCTAGGTATGTTCATATGTCCTCTGCAGGCAAAAGGAACATGTCCAGCTATTGTGCCTTTTTAGAATGAAACAAAAGATGGGGGACAATAGTTCACTGGCGTATTCTCCATGGCAACACCTCGACCAGAGTCAACTTGCCAAACAATCAGCACCTTTTTCTCATGCAGTATAAATTGTTGTTCCCCTTGAAATTTGGAATTCTTGTGTCTATAGTGATGAGTGCAAGATGAAAAGCTTCAACAGCATGTCTCTTTTTTCAGCAATACTCAATGTTCTGTACTACCAAGCAACTATTTTTGAAGTGTTAATCACGATCACCATTAAGCAACAGTGCCAAAGCAATCACTGTACAATTTACATTCAGTATCAATGAGATAAGGTTCAGGATGCACCAAGTGTACCTTGCTCACAATTGAACAACTCAACAATAACTGGCACCTTTAATGAAGAGAAAATCTTCAGGGTGGGTAACCTGCTGTCCTTACCCGGTCTGGGCAATATGCAGCTCCAGTCCCACATGGGAACACCACAACCTGGAAGTTCCCCTCCAAGCCATCCTGACTTGGAAATATATCACCGTTCCTTCACTGTCGCTGGGTCAAATCCTGAACTCCATCTCTAACAGCACTGTGGGTGTACCTACATCACATGGACTGCAGCAGTTCAAGACAGCGGCTCACCACCACCTTTTTAAGGGCAATTAGGGATGGGCAATAAATGCTGGCTTAGCCAGCGACGCCCACATCCCATGAACAAATTTTTTTACAAGTCCCACACCAACACAGTAGACTTTACAAGGCCTAGCAAGCTACTCAGTTGAAACAAATCACTATCACCATCTAAGCAACTAAGGATGGGCAATAAATGTTGACCTTGCCAGTGATGCCCACATCTCAAGAATGAATTTTTAAAAAAAGTCTCAAGGTGTTTCAGAGAATTGAGGCAAATGGATGTCAAACTAAATGAGCGATTCAAAGGGGTGATCAAAAGCTTGATCAAAGAGGTGGATTTTAAGTAGTGTCTTAAAAGAGAGGGAGAGGTGGAGGGGCTCAGGGTGGGAATTCCAGAGACCAGAACCTGGGGGTGGGTGAGCTGGGGAGGTGGGGCTGAAGGCATGGCTGTCATAATGGGGAAAAGGAAAGGGAGAAATGCACAGCACAGGTGAAAGCAAAATATTGCAGATGCTGGAAATCTGAAATAAGAACAGAAAATGCTGGAAAAACCAGGTCTGGCAGCGTCTGTGGAGGGAGAAATAGAGTTAACGTTTCAAGTCCAACATGACTCTGATTCGGAACTGGTAGGAAACATATCGTCAACAAGTTTAGGGTAAGTACAGTACCTCATCGCATACGATTTCCATTGTATGCAGATATTATGACATTTACAGCAATATTACAGCATGTCAGCATGGTTCCTTGAATGATGTCAGTCTTTCAGTATAAACTATAATGTACGCTCACCCCTTTAGTCCAAGATTAAGCCAATACAGAACGAGTTCCCAGTGTAACTAAGGCTGCAATGAAACTTTGATGAAGGCAAATTAAGGTGTTGTAGTTTCATAGCACAAGCTGGAGTTAAGAAATATCATCTTTCAGTAAGTTAAGAGTGTAAAGGGAAGGAAAATGGAGGGTGGGTGGCCAATCCACTACCACCAGTTTTAGGCCCCAGTTGAAGTTGTAAGTTCTGTTCCTTCTGCCTACATGGGGTACACCAACCTTATGACAGAAATCTCAAAGCCTGAGCACATTGCCAACGTGACACTGGTGTAACACTTTTGCACATTCTCCCTGCTCTGCACACCTTGGATAGTTCCCTGAGGTTCGCAAACAGTCTCCAAGAATCAATGTCCAGAAGCCATCCTCTGCTCTGTAGATGTTTCAATGTATTCAGGAAGACCTTGAAAACAGAAACAATACGAGAAGCCTCTAAAAACCAGAGAGTCAAAGTCCACATTAACTAATAAAATGGGGCTCTTCTTATACTTTACGATGGGCTCGGTGATGCATTACTCAACCAGCAAGGACCCATTTTTGAGCATCCTTGCTCCTCCAAATACCACAAATACGTAACCTGAAAACATGTTTTGGAGCTAGTTTGGAGTGGACAGCACCACTGATTATACTGCTCAATGGGGTCACTGTCAATGCCCGAATTACAACATAGGACGTCGGGAGCCACAGTGAAGAGGCCCATCGATTGAAACAGGCCATTATACCAGTACCCCCAGGAGAGGGTTGTTTTAAAAATTATGGTGGCCGAGTGTTAGTGGTAATGAAGCGGTGAGTCCTCCAACCCCAGTTTGAAGATGCTATAATTTTGGCTCATTAAAATTGGCCTCACACCATCTAGATCTGAATGTGAAGACTGAAATGGCTGTCATAAACATTAGATGGCAGTGTGAGTCACTATGGTCAGACCAGGAGGGGCTTTGGTACGCAGGGGGGGAGGCTGTGGGGAACTTGGGGGCGGGTGCTGCGGGGGACTGTGGGGGGGTGCTGCGGGGGACTAGAGATGGGACTAAAAGGAGCAAAATGTCCACAGGAACTATTTGTGCTCTTAATCTTTCAGAAAATGAAACAACTTCATGCTTCAGGAATCTGTATTAATTGACTTTCAGCTTTACAGAATATTCTAGATGCCCCGCACTGAATCTGTTCAAGGTATCTTGGCTTGTTTCATATTAACACTTTGAAGAGAGAAGACTGGAACGCTGGGTAAGATTGAAAAACCCACCTCCTCCATCACCAATAACTTGTCGCAAAAGTAGGTGCATTCACTGGTGACGATCTCCCACATGGCCTGCTGTAGCTTCTTTTCCTTCTGCTCAGCCCTGGTCTCTGGGTTAAACTTCTGGATCTTCATAACATACGTCCAGCTTTTATCCTGATGAGGTAGAGGCATTATAGAAACAGATGCTTTCAAAATCATGAGGGGTCTGGACAGAGTAGACAGTGAGATACAGTTCCCATTGGCAGAAGGGTCAAGGGCACAGATTTAAGGTGATTGGCAAAAGAACCAGAGGCGACATGAGGAAAAACTTCATTTATGCAGTGAGCGGTTAGGATCTGGAACACACTGCCTGAGTATGTAGTGGAGGCAGGTTCAATCATGGTTTTCAAAACACAATTGGATTATTATCTGAAAAGAAAAAATGTGCAGGGTTATGGGGAAAAGGCAGGCAAGTGATATTAGGTGATCTACTCTTGCAGAGAGCCAGCAAGGAAATGCTGGACCGAATGGCCTCCTTCTGTGCTGCAACCATTCTATGATTCCCTGGTTCCTATACCAAAAGGTGTACACATTGGCATAAGGGAGGTAGTCAAACTGGACAGAGAAACACTGACTGATTCCTGAACATCAGAGGGCCCAGTTATGAGGGAAACTTTAACTCTTCAACTTTGAAAGACCTCATCTAGGCTACAGTGGACGCCACACCTCAGGAATATTGAAATATTGGCCCTGGAGGTGGGGGTGCAGCAGGGCGGAGGGGCGGTGGGGTGGTACAAGTGTAGATTCACTAGAATGGTACCGAGGCTAAAAGGATTAAATTATAGCATCAAGTTGTATAAACCAAGCTTGTATTCCTCTGTGTTCAGAGTTATGGGTGATCTGATCAAGATGTTTAAAATAATACAAGAATCCAATAAAATTATAGGGAGACATTATTTCCTGTGGCAGTAGAATCTAGAAGCAGGTGGCACAATCTTAAAAATATACTCAGCTATTTAGAAGCAAAATCAGGAAACATGCCTTTTGCACAAAGTAATGAAAATCTTGACCATATCCCAAAAAGCATTGTGGATGAAGTGGGCCAAGTGAAGCTTTTAAGACTAAGGTGGATGAATGTTTGGCAAATATGTTAAGGGATATGGGGCCCAGGTAAATGGAGCTGTGATCCAGTTGAATGGTGGTACAGGTTTGAAGGGTTGAATGGCCTCTTCCTGTTCCTAAGGTGAAAGGGGGAGTTCAAAGCAATCTGTGAGAGTTAGTAAATACTATGGTTCTAGATCTAGAAACAACTGGCATAGCAGGGTTTTTTCATAGGTCAGAAGGTAAAGAGAGGTGAACTGTTAACTGCTCCACTGTAGTGGCTGAGGGAGGGTGTGTGTGGAAGACAGGACAGATTGGTTGGTCGGTGATAGTGATGAGTCAGAACAAAATACCTTGTACTGTTGGAAGCTGTGATCTGTGCAGTCCCCGATCTCAAGTGATACCAGAAGGTTTTCCAGGTCCGATATTTGCTTCTGTTTCACTTTACTCTGAAACCAGAAACGTAAAACAATTGTGTGAAGGTCGTGTGAAAAAATACTTTATTTGCATATCTGTCTCACAGAACTCTGAGGGGCATCACTTGATTGTTAGGGGTCCCACACAAGGATTCAGTTTTGGGGGAGTCGAGGTTGATTTACCTCAATCTTTAAATATATCTCCAGATGGGCTGGGAGTTCCCTGAGCCCTTGGGGACTCGAGTAACCCATGTGTATGGAGGCCTTCTCCTCCTCCTCATTCCCTACCCTTGTCAGAAACATCACATACACTGAGCAGAATTTACTGACCATTAAAAAGGAACGATCCGGAAATTGTCCACGCGTGTCTCTAATTTCGGATTAGTGCTAGTGCTAGTGCGCCAGTCTCTCCTCTGACTGTGCGGCCCTTCTAAAAAAACTTTACTCACGGGATGAGGGTATCTCTGGTGAGGCAGGCATTTATTGCTCACCCACTATTTTGCTCGAGGTGGTAGTGGTGGTGGCGACGGTGGTGGCAGTGTTAGGGGCAGCGGCAGTTCTGATAACTGAGAAACTTGTTAGGCAACTTCAGCGGGCAGATAAGAGTCACCCACGTTGGACTGGTGTCACACATTGGCCAGACAGGATAAGGGGCAGCAGATTTCAACAATTCTAAAGGGGATGCAGGAGTAGATGGACCGGGGGGTATATATGCACAAAACATTGAAGGTGGCAAGACAGGTTGAGAAAGCAGTTAATATGGCATATGAGATCCTGAGCTTAAATAGAGGCATACAGTACAAAAGCAAGGAAGTTATGGTAAACCTTTATAAAACACTGGTTCGGCCTCAACTGGAGTACTGTTCCCAATTCTGGGCACCACACTTTAAGAAAGATACGAAGTCCAGTTATTGGGGAGATGATGGCATTGTGGTAATGTCACTGGACTAGTCCTCCAGAGGGCCATGCTAATGCTCTGGGGACACAGGTTCAAATCCCATCACGACAGCTGGTGGAATTTAAATTCAATGAATAAACCTGGAATTGAAAGCTAGTCTCAGTATTGGTGACCGTGACAACTATCATTGGTTGTTGTAAAAACCTATCTGGTTAATATAAAAAAGGAGCAGTAGACCATTCAGCCCCTCGAGCCTCGAGCCTGCTAATGTCCTTTTAGGGAAGGAAATCTGCCATCCTTACCTGGTCTGGTCTACATGTGACTCCAGACCCACAGCAATGTGATTGCCTCTTAACTGCTCTCAAGGGCAATTAGGGGTGGGCAACAAATGCTGGTCTTGACAGCAACTCCTACGTCCCAAATTAATGTAAACAAATTAAAAAAGGCATTAGAGAGGGTGCAGAAAAGATTTACAAGAGTGGTTCCAGGGATGAGGGAATTCAGTTACATGGATAGATTGGAGAAGTTGGGGCTGTTCTCCTTAGAGAAGGTTGAGAGGAGGTTTGATAGAGGTATTCAAAATCATGAGGGATTGGGGCAGAGTAGATAAGGAGAAACTTTTCTCATTGGTAGAAGTGTGAAAACCAGGGGACACAGATTTAAGGTGATTGACAAGAGGGCCAACTGTGACATGAGGAAAAGCTTTTTATGCAGTAAGTAGTTAGGGTCTGAAATGCACTGCCTGAGAGTGTGGTGGAGGCATGGTCAATCAAGGTTTTAAGAAAGGAAACTGGATCATTATCTGAATAGAAAAAATATACAGGGGTACAAGAAAAGGCAGGGGAATGGGACTAGGTGAGTTGCTCTTGAGACAGGGCACGGACATGATGAGCTGAATGGCCTCCTTCTGTACTGTAAACATTCTATGTTTCTATGATGACCCAGTAGGGTTTTTACAACAATCCGACAGCTTCCTAGTCACTTTTACCAAGACTAGCTTTTTATTTCTAAATTTATATCTTTTTTCAAACTGAATTCCAATTAACAAGCTGCCATGATGGGAATTGAAATCTCTCTCTCTGGGTTAATAGTCTAAGCCATTGGATTTTTTTTTTTTGCCTAATACCATACCCGATCCTGAAATTGTAATATTGGTCCTCTTGTACAGGTGAGCATGGCAAGTTCCAAACACAAATACATTGAGATATAAATACAGTAAATGGCAGCTTTCACCCATGACTCAACATATTCCAGGCAGGGAATGGCTGAGCCTCTCCACCAGGAACACCCAGGTTTAATCCCTCAACCAGCCCGAGTTAGCTGACCTCTGCTGGGGGCAGAGGTCACAGTGACCTTTGACACCATGAGCTAGGCAGCAACAAGCTGACCCAGAGTTCCTGGTTCCAATTGCTATGCAATGGCTCCTGCTCCTAACATGTCAAAGGCATTCAAGTGGGGAAAGAAGGGGTAAAATCAAGCTGAAGAAAATATAAATGATTATGACCAACAGTAGAACTCTTCAACATAATGGCCTAGAAACTGGAGAGTGCCCATATGAAGAGGTCCAAGGACCCCTGGATGCTAGGCCTCTGAACTCAATTGATTGAAGGAAGGAGTCCAAGGGAGAGGAGTGGACAAAGATCGGCTTAATCCACTCTTTCCAGTTTAAATTCTAGGAAGGTGGTGTTGTTCCTACAGGAGTTTACTTGCCAATTATATATAAATGGGGTATTTTACATCAGTGTTTATTGTAAGAAAGAAACATTGTATTTTAATTGGATGTTACTAATATGTGAATTGACATTTAATATCACCAGAAGTACAGCACTTTAGGATTAAACTTCAGATTAGGTTAAACAAGTTTGTACCTGCTAAATTTATCTGGGTTTGGGAGAATCGCTGAAACATAACCTCCCCAATCTCATATATAAAGAGGTGAGTGAGGTACAACTCACTGCTATCTTGGAAAGTGTCTGACACAAGTTGCTCAGTGTACATGAATTGTTTGTTCAATCTGTATCATATTCCACCTACAAAATCTGAGGGAGTGCCGGAATATTAAACGCTCTGTTAAAACATTACACAGCATTACCATTCCTCGTTTTGTGAAGGGCCATTTTGACTTCTTGGATTCTGAAAGAGAGAAGTGGGATGCCTTTAGAATTTTGCCATCTTATCTGACAGGTCGCATTTCTTCAAATTACCCAACACCCAGCCCAGTGAATATCCAAGAAACCAAGCTTCTGAAATATGAGCCATCAACAAAGCAAACAGGATCTAGAAGATCCGATATGGCTTGCACACAGGCTTGACAGCTTACCCGTACTGAGAGTGAGTGTTGACGCTGTACGATAAAGATGCTCAGCACCATCAGAAATTAATAAATCCCCAGGAAATATCTCCAGCCCAGGTAAACAAACAACTAAAGAGCTGCGCCGACGATGAGACAAGCACCTGTAACTGAGAAAAGAACAGACAGAACAGAGTAGATTTTTGAATGGGCATTACTTAAACACTGCTGGATCAAGAGGGACTTGCATGGGGCAAGATTAAATTAGATTAACATTCATCTCTAAAGATATCACCTTTAGTACAAATTAAACCAATCTCTGATCTTCCAACTGAGTACGCGCTGAACCTCTCTATTTCCCCTGCTCTGTGTAATCAAAGCAGCCATCTTTGCTGTACTCTGGAGAAAGAGTGAGCTCATTGTTTCTGTTGATCTGCCCAAAGTAATTGTGAAATTACTCCATGTGTAGAAGATTCAGAGCAAAACTCTGCTACTCCACTCCTACCCCACTCTCATCACCCTGTGCTCACTGACTTACACTGGATTCCAGTTCACCAGTGTCTCTAATTTAAATTCTCATCTTCATGCTCAAATCTTTCATGGTGTTTTCTCTCGCTATCTCTCTAATCTCCTCCAGCCCCACCCTCCAAAGCTTTGTTCTCCTGATTCTGGACTCTAGTCTATCCATCTCTCACTCCCTTTGCCCCACCACTGCTGGTTGGATCTTCAGCCCACTTCGACCCATGATCTGGAATCCACCCTCTGAACCTCCCCATCTCTCTCTCCCCCTTTAAGGTGCTCCTTAAAACACATTTCTTTGACTAAGCTTTTAACTATAAGACGTAAGAGCAGAAGTAGGCTATTCGGCCCATCGCGTCTGCTCCACCTCAACTCCACTTTCCTGCCTTTTCCTCATAACCCTCGATTCCCTTACTGATTAAAAATCTGTCTATCTCTGCCTTGAATATACTTAACAACCCAGCCTCTACAGCCCTCTACGGTAAAGAATTCCACAGATTGACTACCCTCTGACAGAAGAAATTCCTCCTCATCTCTGTCTTAAATGGGCGATCCCTTACTCTGAGATTATGCCCTCTAGTCCTAGACTCTCCCACAAGGGGAAACAACCTCTCAGCATCTACCCTGTCAAGCCCCCTAAGAATCTTATATGTTTCAATAAGGTCGCCTCTCATTCTTCTAAACTCCAATGAGTAGAGGCCCAATCTACTCAACCTCTCCTCATAAGAAAATCTCTCCATACCCGGGATCAACCTACTGAACCTTCTCTGGACTGGCTCCAATGCCAGTATATCTGTTAGCCGCCTTTCCCTCCCACCTTGGTTCACCATCCATTTTAATTTGGCATTGCTCCTGCAAAACAATATTAAAACAATGACTATCCTGCAAATGTACTTCACCAGCTGTAAACCACTTGGGATATACTGAGGTTGTGAAATACGTTCTACAAATGAAAATGCTTTTTCTTTCTTCAACCAATTGGCAGTCTAAGGTGTAATAAGCATAGAAATTAACATATGAAACCATTAAAGGGCATCTTTATACTTTTCTGAGGTATAGGCGTTATATAAATGCATTATGTTGCTGTTCATTAATTCTGATATTTCTGGTTCATCACCTGAACAAATGTGGTGGAAATTCCATTCAAATGGGGTAGATTTCAAACTTACTGCTGGGAGCAGCACTGGTTTCTTTTGTTCAGGGGCAAAATACTGCAGATGCTGGAAATCTGAAATAAGAACAGAAAATGCTGGTAAAACTCAGCAGGTCTGGCAGCATCTGTGGAGAGAGAAACAGAGTTAACGTTTCAAGTTGGTGACCTTTCATCAGAATTGTTTCTATATTTGTCTATTATCACCGTCTGGTGCCTTGCACCGTGAGCAGGATTTTTAGTCCCAGGCAAACAAAGAGGCAGGTAGCTGCAAAAACTCTTGCTACCGGTGGGCATGCCAGTTTGCCAGCACCATTCTGACCCTGGGCCATTTTCCTTGAGATGGGAGGAGGATTAGGCAGCATTAGCCAATTGAGCTTATTGAGGCCTATTGTCAGGGGCCAACTGGAGTTTTCCTCGAGGCATTGGGGTCTAGATCATTGGCCTGGAGGCAGACCCGTGGGGAGGGGGGTGGCGATGGCCAGCACTCCTAGCAGGATTTGAGGCTCTCCCTGCCGCCTGGCCATAGCTGCAGCTACAGGTAGCCCTGTGGAGGGGCTCTCTCCCCAACCCCTCCACAATGGTGCCCTGATTGCTGAAGCCATTTTTTAATTCTAAAGTTTAAAAAGTTGGAGAGAGGGTGGCTCAAAATGGAGGCACTCTGTCTCTCTATCTCCCTTATCTGCAGGCTGCTTCAGGGCTGGAGGGGCTCCTATTGGCCCTTGGCCCTCCAGCTTCAAGAGCCTCACCCCCTCCATCCTTAATTGGGCAGCGAGCCCGCCCTCTGACTCGTCATTGGTCATTTCGGGGAAAATCACTGCCAGGTGACTGTTTCCCACACCATGTGGGATTGTGACCCCATTTGACCCCGATATCAGGGTCCCATTCTAAAGGGCAAAATCCTGCCTCATTTCAATTCTATCATTTAATAGTTCCTACCCTCCACTCTGTCACAGATCCCTCTCACCCTCCCACTCACCGACCCAACCCCCCTTTCCCTGCTTAAATGTTTGTTTAAAAGTTGCTCGTCTATAACTTTGCCGGTTCTGATGAAAAGTCATCAACCTGAAAGGTTAACTCTGTTTCTCTCTCCACAGATGCTGCCAGACCTGCTGAAATGTTTTTTCTTTATTCACTCATGGGATGTGGGCGTCACTGGCAAGCCCAACATTTGTTGCCCATCCGTAATTGCCCTTGAACTGAGTAGTTTGCTAGGCCATTTCTGAGGGCAGTTAAGAGTCAACCATATTGCTGTGAGTCTCGAGTCACATGTAGGTCATACCAGGTAAGGACGGCAGATTTCCTTCCCTAAAGGACATTAGTGAACCAGATGGGTTTTTACAACAATCGATGATAGTTTTGTGGCCTCCATTACTGAGACTAGCTTTATATTCCAGATTTATTAACTGAATTTAAATGCCACCAGGTGTGGTGGGTGGGATTTGAACTCATGTCCCCAGAGCATTAGCCTGGGTCTCTGGATTAATAGTCCAGTGATATTACCACTACCACTGTCTACCATGACCAAACCGTCTCTCCTGGTATTTCCAGCACTTTCTGTTTTTCAGATTCCCAGCTTTTGTAAAGGTGACCACCTGAGATCGAAACTGCCTGAATCCCATCACCATTGATTTCACTGGAAATGTAACCCAGGCCATTTCTACCACGGGCAGCCAATTTTCAACCCCTCTTTTACGCTGCGTTAACAAGTTGAAAATCTTTGCCAAAACATACCTCAATGCTTTTTGCTTCTCTCATACCCCTTCATCACTGTAGAAATGGTGCAACTCTTTTAAGAATTGGGCGAAATATGATCGGATGTTTCTTACAAACATTGCTTTTGTTTCTGTTGTCCAGTCACTGCACTGGCTGCTCCTTTCGAACTATGATTGTTAGTCACTCGCTCGTCATTAATCACCAGGGTCCAATCGATTTAAAACATAGAAAACCCAAGGTGCAATTAAATTAGCTAATCCCTTATTATCCCAAAGTTCCAACTAACTTGATGAAAATAATCAGCCTGAGTTATTGCCTTTTACAAATGTTTAGTTTGCATCAAACGTTTGGACTTTACCGCTTGCATGTTAGTTTTTCCACATTAGGTACACTTAGAGAATTGTAGAAGTTATATATTATCAAGGTTTGGCTTCCACTTTGCAAACAGTTGTGTTCCAAACTTCATTCATACAACAATCAATATTTGTGCAGTCAATTAAAGTAAATCATTTTGTTTAAGTACATGTATATTCACTGGCACAGTTTACAAGTACACAGATCTAATCTGACCAGCGTATCCAGATGAAATCTGGTTTGTTGAAAGGCCCCCTCCAACATTTAGACTGAAATTAAATTTGGTCCCACTCAGAAAACTTCAGAATGAGGTGTAAGGCTTCCAATAAACAGGCCTTTAGAAGGGCTGGTCTTCATAGCCTGAGGAACCTGTCAAAAGGAATTGAGAAATCCTATTCATAGTCCAGAGAAGTTCACTGTATGAGTGATATAGCTGAGTCATGATCCTCTGAAAGTGGCACTGTCATATAGAAAAGGCTACTTTATGACATAAAGCAAAACAGCATAATTACTAAGAAGTATCAGCTGTTAATCTAGAACAGATTTTTCTGCCAGTTGTGATGACAATGATGATGGGGGCTCAAGTAGTCCTTGGAATCCAATTGGCAGAATTATCCATGCCCACTGGTGTCGGGTGTGTTCGGTGGCATAAGCGGACAATATGGCGAGAAGGCCAAAAATCGGTCTCACAACGTCATGGAACCAGTTTGTGATTGTCCGCTCAGCCGTCGATGGCGGGTCATGTCTCCTGCCATCGGACGTTGGGAACCATTGTAATACATCTACATATCATTATAAGGCCAGCCCGCCAGAATCAGCCCCCCGACGCTGGATCGTTCACCTATGTCGGCGTGTTTCACAACAGCACATTAGCAACGTGCACCTGGTAAGCTGCACTTTGCTTGGGATTTTGAGATTTGTTTGCCTACCTGGCTTCACTCAGCACTTGCAGTCATCAGCGCCAGGCTTCACAGGCAGCACCACATCACTTTTAGAGGGCCTCATGGGTAGGTCTCTACCTACCAGACCAGCCATAAGGCGGGAGTGGCTTTATACGGCTGCAGGGCTAGGGTTTATTTGGAAAAAGGGGGAGAAGTGGCCTCAGACAAGGGAAGAGGTTGCAGGGTGAGGGCTGTACTGGGGAAGGAGATTACCCCAGGGTGTGTGTGGGGGCACAAGTTGATCTGTGCAAATGGCCTCAAGATGGTGAGGGCTGAGGAGGCAGCCTCCAGAGGAGATGAGGCCAGGTAGACATGTGAGAGAGAATGGGTAGTGATGTCCATTAAGTTGGCAGTGAGTGAGATACCAGTGAATTTGTGATGGGCTTGAGTGTGAGAGTTTAGAGGATGAGATGGTTGTCTTACCCTGGCAGCATAGATGAGGTCATTCAGCCTCTATCTGCATTGGATGGCCAACCTCTTCTGTGCAGCATTGGCGCTGATCACGACTGCCATCGCCTACCAAGTTGGTGTCGTAACATTGCTGCCCCTCCTGTGGCCACAGCAGGGGTAGAGGACATCACCGTGGACCTCCACAACGTCCAAAAGGCACTTGAGGGACGCATCACTAAACCTGGGGGCTGCAGTCTTTGTGCCTTTCGGGGCCATCCTGTCTTCTGTGCAGCAGTCCTGGGCTGGAAGCACTGAGAGGTGCGCGCATGGCTGCACTTTAAATATGGCGTCCGGCATGAAGTGGTGAGGTGATGGCGTGGCAGGTGAATGAGTGCCCACCTACCATCGAAACAGTATGTTTCCCGGGAATACATAATTAATGGGGCGGGTTTGGGACGATATGGTGTGAAAAGCCACCATTGCGGCCGGTGGATAAAACTTTGTTTTACCTGCCCGATACCACACTTTGGGCGGAATCATCCCAGATTTGCACTATGTCTGAAACTACTGAACACTATAATAGTATTTGTGTGTAAAGTCACACAGATGGGGCTGAATGGAGTCGGATGATCATGGATGAGTGATGCCATTCATCACATCTCAGCTTATCTATCCAGGGCCCTGGTTTAGCATCCAATTGGTTCTTAAATGATTCTGGGGTTTTGTCCTGCACAATATTGGAAGTCAATTCCATGTGATGACCACATACTGGGATAGATTCTGACTGTGCAATGGTATAGATTAGGTGATAATGAGTTGACACCCTGTGTTACATCTTCCGCTTTTATTACATAGGATACAAGCCACATAATCAGGCCATTCGGCCCAACTAGTCCATGCCGAGGTTTCTGCTGCACTCCAGCCTCCTCCCATCTCTTCTTACCTAAATCTATCAGTGTAACCCTCTACTCCCTTCTCACTCATATTTGTCTCACTTCCCCTTAAATGTATCTATACCATTCACTTCAAATGCTCCCCGTGGTAGAGAGTTCCACATTTTTAACTCTCTTTGGGTGAACAAGTTTCTTCTGAATTCCCTATTGGGTTTCTTGGTGGCTATCTTATATCGATGGCCTCTAGTTATACTCTTCCCCACAAGTGGAAACATTCTCTCTGTATCCACTCAATCAAAACTTTTCATCATTTTAAAATCCTCTATTCAGGATGCGTGGCATGAATGTTACTTGCCACTTGTCAGCCCAGGCCTGGATATTGTCCAGGTCTGGCTGCATTTGGACATGGACTGCTTCAGTATCTGAGGAGTCGCGAATGGGGCTGAACATTGTGCAATCATCAGCAAACATCCCCACTTCTGACATTATGACAGAAGGAAGGTCATTGAAGAAGCAGCTGAAGATGGCTGGGCTGAGGACAATACCCTGAGGAACTCCCAGTGATGTCCTGGAGTTGAGGTGATTGATCTCCAACAACCACAACCATCTTCCTTTGTGCTGGATATGACTCCAACTAGTGGAGATTTCCACCACCCCCCCTCCATTGATTCCAGTTTTGCTGGGGCTCCTTGATATACTTTCCTCACTCATATACTCATGTATTTATGGTATCTTCCTTGTAAATCTTCTCTGCACCTTCTCCACTGCTTCTATATCCTTTTTATAATATGGCCACTAGAACTGCACGCAGTACTCTAAGTGTGGTCATACCAAGGTTTGATACAGATTTAGCATGAATTCCCCATTTCTCAATTCTATCCCTCATAGCCTAGGGTTTGGTTTGCTTTTTTATGGCCTTGCTAACCTGTGACATAACTTTTGTGATCGGTATATTGGTGCTCTGAGATCCCTTTGTTCCTATACCCCACCTAGACTTGCACCTTTGAAGTAATAAGTGTACTACTTCACATTTATCTATGTTGAACTTCATTTGCCACTTATTTGTCCACTCTTTGAGCTTATTAAGTAATTTGCTGCAGTCCACCTCAGTATTGGCTATACGCCCCCCACAATTTGGTGACATCAGCAAATTTAGAAATTGTTCTAAATTTTTAATTTAGAAATGGTGTTTTTATATTCTTAATGAAATAAAATGAGCTACTGACTCAAAATACGCCCCAGTGATATAAAGAAAACCTCCTGTTATCAGTCTGCATGCATTTTACAGTTATAATCCATGACCCCTTGTTCTACTTTTAATGTTTAAAGTAATATTCCAGATTTGCTATTTCCATTCCCTGAATTATATGTGCCTTTCTATATGATCATCTCTATAATGATAACCATAAAAACTTGCATTTCTAAACTCCTTTAATGTAATAAAATGTCCCAAGTTGCTTCTCAGAAGCATTACTGGTGCAGGAATGGGGAGAGAAGCCATTGCAGCTGATTCTCCAGCTGCAGTTAGATGGACAAGAAGGCTTTCACGACTGAAGAAGCCACGCTCCTCCAGTTTTTCCTGGTAACTCGGACCTCTGCACTGCCAACAATCCTTCAACGTCTCCCTTGTGCCCCGATCACCAGAAAAGGACATATGCTTAGTGTGGTCTGTCCGGAGCTGACACAGTTTCATCATGACTTCCACTAACTTCTCCAATTCTATGAAATACAAACTTAGGAGGAACTTCCAAGAGTTCGTCTCATTCAGATTTTGCAGCCCTTCTGCACTAAAGTGAGTATAATCATTACATCTTTCTTAAAGGGGTTAAAGATGCCCATTCCTATCCCTAAACCCTCTACAACCCTCAGATATCTGCGCCCCTTTAATTCTGGCGCCTTGGGCATCCCCAATTTTAATCATCCCACCATTGGTGACTTTACCATCAACTGCCTGGGCCTTAATACTCTGCAATTGCCCCTCTAAACTTCTCCGTCTCTCTACTTTAAGATGCACCTTAAAATCTATATCTCTTTTACCAAACTTTTGATCACCTGTCCTAATTTCTCCTTGTGTGGCTTGGTGTTTACTCTCCACATGAGCAACTTGTCTGAATCACATTTACCCACCCTCTTTCCATATCCCTTCAGCCACCTAATTAATCCAATCTTGACTGTTTACATTGTGTCTGCTTCAAGCACTAACTCTGCAAGTGAATTCTACAGCTCACAACTCTGTGTGAAGAAGTTTCTCCTCATCTATGTTCTAGTTCCAAAATATATAACCTTGTATCTGTCGCCCCTTATCCTAGACCTCTGAACTACTGGAATTACTCTGCTTTTATCTCCTCCTCCAGGTACCATGCCCTAAGGGGGCGTTGGTGACCATGGACTTCCACTGGTTTAGTCTATGCTTATGCTTGGCAAAGTACTCAGTGGTTTGCCATTGCCTTTTGCAGTATGGCTGACCAAGAAAATCTCCCCACTCTTACCACCTGCCTTCAGGCGTATTGGAAGGATTTACAGGCAGATAATCAACCTGTTTGGCCACGTTATGATTACACCATCCGTGGCCATCAAGTCCTGAAGTGGAACTTCAGCGTGGAGCTTCTGGCCCAGGGGTAGGGACACTACCCACTGCGCCACAAGACCTCCTCTCTGCTTTTATCTACCCTTTTCATTTTAAACATTTCTATCTTATAACTTTGTAATCTGTGTTGTCCTAATGAAAAGAGACCAATTTTTTTAGTACTCCTGGTTACCAGTTAACTCCCATATAAACTACAAGCACAGAAAGCAGAATGGGATTTTATAGCTGCAATCAATTAGGTTAGATACCTCTCAGGCTGTCCTTCTTGGATCGTCTGGTAAGAGAGAAGAAATAAAATAAGTTGAGAATCAGGAAACAGTTGGGAAAGTCTTCTAGTCATAGTTCAGTCTGCTGTTACAAAACGTATACTGTAAAAACGATTAGACAATCAAACACAACTTAATTAGTTTGTGCAAAATAGTTTGTGACAGCAGAGAAGGTGTTGCATTCAAAATCACACACAGAAATGTTTCATGTAGTCACTGTTGTAATGTAGGGAGCACAGCAAGCTCCCGCAAACAGCAATGAGATAATGACCAGATAGTCTGTTTTAGGTGTTGATTGAGGGATAGATCTTGACACACTTCCCATCGGCATTGTTGGAGTTCTCGTCATTTTGTTTAAGCCACAATTTGTTGTTAATTTTTTTCCTTTACAAGTTCCTAATTAATAATGGAACTCCTAATGAGAACTCCTCATTATGATTGAATAATCTGGCCACTGAGTTCCTACAATTCTCTCAAAATGCTTTGATATTTTTTCTCTCAGTAACTATAATTTCTGTTGTCCAAAATAAGGTTTAAACAAATGATTTTAAATTTCAAAATATTGCATGTATTACCAAAACATGGTTAAATTTGCCTGTTAAATTGTCCTGTGTCTTCTTAGACTTATATTAAAATTTTACTTGAACAGATTAGCCTCTCCCACATGACATATTAACAGCAATGGGTTGCAGCTAACAGCATCTGACAGCCTTCAGCACCTTTGCTCCTCCCTCAATACATTCAGAATTGACAGGTATTATCAAAAGTTTAACTTACCAACTGTTTTGTGAGTTTTAAACGTTTTTATGCTTACCAAATCTCAGCACAAATGTCAACATTGGTTAAATTCCTGATCGGGATCTTGAACGGGAATGCAGGTTCAAGGCAGGGAAGCGGCAAGAGGGTGAGTTAGGGAACAGTAGGTTCAGTGAGAGGGTGGGTAGGGGAGGGGGAAGAGGCCGCAAGTCAGAGGGTTGTGCAGGGAGATACCAGAAGCTGAAGGGTTGGGCGTAAACATGTCACATGGTAATTACAGCCTCCCGCCAATTGAGACATTGGAACGTCATGACTGGTGGGAGGGTGTAATTACATTATAAGTAGGAACTGGAAATTTATATATGGGAAATAAAATAATTAATGGCTATTAAATTTGATCATTCTGGGTCCAATTGTTCCCTATGCCCTTTATGTTTGCTTTATCTGAAAGCTACAATTAATTTTGTCTCCTTGTTTTTAAATGTACCAGTATTTCATTAAAAATCATGTGTGTCTGTGTGTGTAGTATTGCATGTTTGCGATATTCCCTGATTATCACCAATATTCTTAATCAGTTTACGCCAAGGCTTCTAGTTCTCAAGTTTCAAGAATAGGCCTCCTCAAGCAAAACTTTGAAGCCTTCAGGTTGTTACCCAACAAAGCAGCGAAGGGAAAATCAACTGTTGCATTTTACAGCCACATCAGACCCGGTAAAAGCAAATGATAATGCAAAACATAAAAATGTTAACATTAAACTACCCCTGCTACCCTTAGCAACAGAAAAAGAAATTAAGCACCATGAGTGGTTAACTGTGCAGCACACAGGGCTGGATGTTTGTTTTGGGGATGGGAAACAGGAATCCGTGCTCTGAAACTGCTCACCATGAGGGTGGGGGCGGGGTGGGAGCGGGGTGACAGTGTAGGGGGGGAAACAGTTACGGACCTGAGGTTTCACGGTGGTGCCCTCTTAATCGGCATGGAGAGGGGTTCCCTATTCAATTAAGAACAGTAGGCAGGGTCTCAAAGCTAGAGGGCCAATCAGAGGACTTCCAGCTTAAGAACAGCAGCAACCTGTAGTAGAGGTTAAGTAACCGAGAGGATGCTTCAACATGGAGGCACTATTGCATCAAAAATTCAAATAAACAATAAAAAAGCAACCAGGCCACCACTGTTGAGGGGGTGTGGGGAGGAGCTGGAGAGTGCAGGGGGGCTGTTTGAGAAATCCCTCTCGAGGACTCCTGTGGCTGTACGCAGGCAGGCAAGGAGGCCCTCTAGGCCTAGCATGTTGCCTCCCCAGCCTGCCCGAGGTGCCCATCTCCAGGCAAATTAAACTGCACCCTCCCCCATAAACCCCCACACTGTCACATGGGGAAACTTGAGGCTGACTGGAAAATCCCAATCGGCCCTCCTTATATTGTCCTTAACGAGGATCTTAATGAGCCAAATTGGCTGCCTGCCTTTGGTGGAGAGGGGGGGCAGCTGTGCCAGCACCAAAGCCTCCCCTCCTCTAAAATGGCTGGCTGTGGGAATGGGCCAGGAAACCGGTATTTTTGGGCTGGGTCTGCCACCCGTCCAGACCACGATGGGACCTGAAAATTCTGCCTACTGTGTCACCAATGGTGTGGATGGAGCTTCCACATTCAGGGTTGCGAGGCAGAAAGATAATCTCTTCCAGCCCTACAATTAAATAAAAGGCCCTTATCACTTATCACCCTGGTGCTCATTGACCTAAACTGGCTCCCAGTTAAACAGTGCCTCTCATCCTTGTTTTCAAATCCCTACATGGCTTCACTCCTTCCTGTCTCTGTAATTTCTTCTAGCCCCACAACCCTCTGAGATATCTACATTCTTCCAATGCTGGCCTCATACGTATCCTGATTTTAATCACTCCACCATTGGAGGCTATGCTTTCAGCTGTCAGGGTCCTAAATTCTATAATTCCCTCTCTAAATCTCTCCACCTCCCCAACTCCCTCTTCCCCTTTAAGATGCTCCTTAAAATCTACCTCTTTGGCGAAACATTTAATCATCTGTCCTAATATCTCCTTATGTGGCTTATTTACAGGATCCAAGCCGGTTGGTGAAGTAGAAACCAAGACACAGAGCTTTTCTTTATTGAGGGAGTTTATTGACTTGTTCAGTCCCTCAGTTCTCCACCCACTCAACCCAGTGTCCTAGCTTCCCCCTGTTTATATGTGCTCAAAGCAATTAATACCCATCTCCTGTTTCTCTTAACCGTAACAATGTAATTGACATTAACAAACCTGAATGTAATTACCAAGACATTAACATGGCTCAATGTCTAATTGTGTTTGATAACACTCCTGTGAAGCACTTTGGGACATGTTGCCATGTTAAAAGCATTCTAGAAACACACGTTATTGTTGTTGCAAAGTCTGAGCTCACTCCCAACCGTGAGACATGCTGACAAGTTTGTCCTGAATCTGAGAATTCTGACCCGCCAATAATGGGCGTAAAGACAATGAGTAACCTCAGAAGCCACAGTGCCAATTCAGGAAATTTCCATTCCAGGCCTGCCTTATAACAGTTGCCAGTTTCAGTACCCAGTACTTGCCAACTCAAAGAGGATTTCCTCTTTCCAAATTAGCTGCAAGGGTTTGGCTTGACAATGAAGGAGTTAAGGTCCAACTGTCCAAGCATAGTTGTTAGATTTTTGGAAAGTGTTTGCAGAAGTCCTGTTGCTGCTCAGTCAAGTGATGAACAGTTGCAGCTTTTCATTCTTGCATGAGGTCTTCCCAGGGAACAAAGGCGATTCCTTCTGGGTTTGGGATGGTGCTTTTGTACATGAATGTCTCAGCCTGATGTCTAAGAGTGAAAATGCCTTTCTGAAGTAACTTGCTGAGCGATTTGGCTGATCAACTAAGTTACTCAAAAAGTCAATCCAGTGTGAGTGATCAGCATATTTAATAAGAAGGGAATTTGATGGCCATGGAATTGGAGGTAGTCTTCTGATTTGAGTTGAAAATTATCTCAGAGCATTTTAAGAAGGATGTGAAAGCCTTGGAGAGGGTGTAGAGGAGATTTACTAAAATGGTACCACAGCTGAGGGTCTCCAATTACGTGGAGAAACTGGGATTGTTCTCCTTGCAGCAGAGAAGGTTAAGGGGAAATTTAATGAAGATGTTCAAAATCAGGAGGCCTTTGAGCCTCTCTTGGCCTTTCTGCCCTCTCAGATGGATGTAAAATATCCCAGGACATGATTAACCTTAACAAAATAAGGGAATAAACTACAGAAAGTTTGGCAAAAATCTTCCAGAAATCACAGAATGCTGGACCGGTGCCTGGGAACTGGAAATTCAGATGTTTGAATGTGTTAAAAGATCGAGAGTGAGCCTAAATAGTGAAGTAATCCTCTCACTTTATAAATAATTGATGTAACCACACGTGGAACACTGTGTACAATTCTGGTTATCATAGGATAAAAGAAGTACATTGCAGCTATTGAAAAGATAGAGAAAAGGCAACTAAAATGATTATGGTGAAGAAGAGATTGAATTGTGAGGAAGGATTACTTAAATTGAGCATGTTCTCACTGGAGTAGAGGGTTTTGGATTTTAAAAGGACTGGATAATGGAGAGCATGACAAGACAGCCTGCCCAAAACAGTAGAATCAAAGGAATCTGCCCGTGTTTGAAGAGGGGGGTTTGGTGTTGGTGGTGAGGGGAGAGATAAGTTCAAAATGATTTTGTGGAAACAATAGCCAGGATTTTCCAGTAGCCTTCCGGACCCCGACATCCCAAGCCCACATCTGCTGAAGCGAGACCAGCTCAGTGATCTTTCCAAGGACGGACTCCAAATTGGCTGCCTCTGCACTCGCCATCCTCAGGCAGGCTCTCAATGTTATTTTTTATTCATTCACGGGATGTGGATGTCGCTGGCTGGGCCAGCATTTATTGCCCATCCCTAATTACCCTTCAGAAGGCGGTGGTGAGCTGCCTTCTTGAACCACTGCAGTCCATGTGATGTAGGTACATTCACAGTGCAGTGAGGAAGGGAGTTCCAGAATTTTGACCCAGCGACAGTGAAGGAATGGCGATATATTTCCAAATCAGGATGGTGAGTGGCTTGGAGGGGAACTTCCAGGTGGTGGTCTTCCCATCTACCTGCTGCTCTTGTCCTTCTAGATGGTAGTGGTCGTGGGTTTGGAAGATGCTGTCGAAGGAGCCTTGGTGAGTTTCTGCAGTGCATCTTGTAGATGGTACACACTGCTGCTACTGTGGGTCGGTGGTGGAGGGAGTGAACGTTTGTGGATGTGGTACCAATCAAGTGGGCTGCTTTGTCCTGGATGGTTTCAAGCTTCTTGGGTGTTGTGGGAGCTGCACTCATCCAGGCAAGTGGGGAGTATTCCATCACACTCTTGACTTGTGCCTTGTGCATGGTGGACAGGCTTTGGGGGCCAGGAGGTGAGCTATTCATCACAGATTCCTATCCTCTGACCTGTTCTTGTAGCCACAGTAATTATATGGCTGGTCCAGTTCAGTTTCTGGTCAATGGTAACCCCCCAGGATGTCGATAGTGGGGGATTCAGTGATGGTAATGCCATTGAACATCAAGGGGTGATGCTCGATTTTCTCTTTTTGGAGATGGTCATTGCCTGACACTTGTGTGATGCTGCCAGCTCAGAGGATCTGCAGTTCGAGAGCCTGGGCAGATTCCACTGAGGGAGGTGGGTACAGCTGAGGCATACTGGGGTCTGTGTGGGCACCTTAAAAGTAGGATGAAAATTTATATGAAGATTTCAAAAGGGTAGAGCCCTAGGGGGGAAACCCCTCCTGAGAAGCCTCCAGTTTTGAGCAGGGAGAGCAGCCTTTCCTTCTGGTGGCCACCACTTTAGGGCATGGAGGGACCCTCTCCCCCATCCCACAGCCTGCCACAGGCAGATCATCTTCATGAAGCAGGAAGCTGTCACATGCTGTTTAGGGGATCGGGGTGGGGGGCTTCTCCCCAAGGGTGCTGCAAAGCCACCCCAAACTGGGGCCCTCGCTTGCAAATTGGCCTCCTGCCTTCATTCAGTAGCTGCCCCTGGGAACATTCCCGAGTGGTAGGGAGCTGTCCTGATTCAGCTCCCCACTATTTTCCCAGCTTTCCCTCCTCACCTCCAAGCCTACTACTATGGAGCCAGGAAAATTCAGCCAATGTTTCAGTCAGCAAGAAGTCAATCTATGGAACAGGTGGCCTCAGGAGTGGGTGGAAGCAGTTTGAACAGAACATCATAAGAAACAGGAGTAGGCCATTCGGCCCCTCAAGCCTACCCCGCCATTCAATAAGATCATGGCTGATCTGCCCCAGGCCTCAACTCCTCTTTCATGCCAGCTCCTCATAACTCTCAACTCCCGATATTTCAAAAATCTATCTACCTCCTCTTTAAATACTTTCAGTGATTTAGCCTCCACAACTCTCTGGGGTAGAGAATTCCAGATATTCACTATCCTATGAGAGAAGAAATTCCTTCGCATCTCAATTTTAAATGAGTGGCTCCTTATTCTGTAACTACGTCCCCTAGTTCGAGATTCCTCCACTAGTGGAAACATCTTCTCAACATCTACCCTGTCAAGGCCCCTCAGAATCTTATATGTTTCAATAAGATCACCCCTCATTCTTCTAAACTCTAATGAATAAAGGCCTTACCTGTTTAGCTGTTCTTGATAAGTCAACCCCTTCATCCCAGGAATCAGCCTAGTGAATCTCTTTTGAACTGCCTCCAATGCCAGTTATGTCCTTTCTTAAATACAGGGACCAAATCTGTACACAGTTCTCCAGGTGCAGCCTTACCAATATCCTGTACAGTTGTAACAAGACTTCCCTATTTTTAAACTCCAACCCCCTAGCAATATAGGCCAAAATTTCATTTGCCTTCTTAATTACTTGCCGCATCTGCATGCTAACCTTTTGTGTTTCATGCACAAGAACACTCAGATCCCTCTTTGCTGCACTTTTTTGGAGTCTCAATCCATTTAAATATTAGTCTTCCTACCAAAGTGCATGACCTCACACTTTCCTATGTTAAACTCCATCTGCCGAGTTTTTGCCCACTCCTCAACCTGTCTATTCCCCTTGCACAGTCCTTATATCCTCATCACAACATACCCTCCAACCTATTTTTGCATTGTCAGTAAATTTGGATACATTACCCTCTGCCCCCTCCTCCAAGTCATTAAGATAGATAGTAAATAATTGAGACCCTAGGACTGATCCTTGTGGCAGTCCACTAGTTACGTCTTTCCAACCTGAAAAAGACATATTAATCCCGACTCTCTGTCTTCTGCGTGTTAACCAATCCTCAATACTGTGAGCTCCTACCTTGTGCAATAACCTTTTATGTGGCACCTTATCAAATGCTTTCTGGAAATCCAAATACACATCTACCAGTTCCCCTTTATCAACTCTGCTTGTTATATCCTCAAAGAACTCTAACAAATTTGTCAAACATGATTTCCCTTTCACAAAACCATGTTGATTCTGTTTGTGTTAATCTTTTCTAAGTGTCCTGCTATTTCTTCCTTAATAATGGACTCTAGCATTTCCCCAATGACAGATGTTTGGCTGATTGGCCTAGTTTCCTGCTTTTTGTCTCCCTCTTTTCTTGAACAGGGGTGTCATGTTAACGGTTTTCCAAACCGCTGGGACCCTCTCGGAATCCAGTGAGTTCTGGAATTTTTCGACCAATGCCTCCACTATCTCTGCAGCCACTTCCTTTAAAACCCTTGGATGCAGGCCATCAGGGCCTGGCAACTTGTCTGCCTTTAGTCCCATTAATTGTCTGATACTTTGTCCCTCATGATAGAGACCGTTACAAGATCTTTCCTCCCATTAACTCCTCGCCTATCTGATATCTTTGGGATGTTTACAGTGTCCTCCACCGTGAAGACCGCTGCAAAATATCGGTTTAAATTATCTGCCATTTCCCTGTTTCCCGTTATCAATTCTCCAGTCGCATCCTCCAAGGGTCCCATGCTCACTTTAGCCACTCTCTTTATATACCCGCAGAATCTCTTGCTGTTTGTTTTTATATTTCTTGCCAATTTACTTTCATAATCAATTTTCTCCCTCTTTATTAGCTTTTTAGTCATCAACTGCTGGTTCCCAAAAAAAAATCCTCATTCTCTGGCCTACCACTAGTTTTTGCCACTTTGTATGCCTTAGTTTTTGTTTGGATAATCTCCTTGACCAGCTTTGTTGATCATGGGTGGTCCATCCTTCTTACTGAGTCCTCCTTTTTGACCGGGATAAATTTTTGCTGAACGTTATGAAATGCCTGCTCAACGTCTGCCACTGCTCATCCACCGACCTTCCCCTTAGTCTATTTTCCCAGCCAGCTTTAGACAACTTCTTCCCCTTGCTATTCCTTATTTCTACCCAAACTAATTCCATATCACGATCTATTGCACCTAAATCACTACTCACCACCGCACTGATACCTTCCTTTATTAACAAAGCTACCCCACCTCCTTTTCCTTTTTGCCTATTTTCCAGAACATCAAAAACACTTGAATATTGAGTTCCCAGCCTTGGTCACCCTGCAACCATGTCTCTGTAATAGCTATCAAGTCATATTCATTTATTTCTATTTGTGCTGTCAACTCATCTATCTTGTTACAAATGCTGCATGTCTTCAGATAAAGAGCCTTAAGTTTTGACTTTTTACCATAATTACTGTCGTGAAGCTATTAATGTATATATTATTGGAAAATATTTTTCTTTTAAAATAGTGGTCTATGGGTGTGTCTTAACTGGATTAAAGCCAGCTAGTCTGGGTGCTTTGATGTGTTCTAGTTTTGAGATGTAAGAGAGATAGTGTGCATTTGCATTTTTTGAACAGAGCATTCAAGAAGTGGGGTGAAAACTGACCCGCCTATCTAGCAGATACCAAGCCATATGTTTATATTACTAATAAAATTAGTACTATGAAAGGGGTTTTATTGTTCGAGAGGTTTAGTTCAGAGGTTGGTGATACAATGAGAATTTACATTCAATGGGGGCGGTAGGAATAACTTCAGCAGTTTTGTGTGTGCAGGGCAGAGGCAATGTGAGATCATAAGGCAATTGTAAGCCTCCAACTGTCTCCACAGGAGCCAAAGTGAAAAGAACCACATTTTGAATTCATAAGGTAAAAATGCTTTGCCTGGTGTCTGGTTAAGTCTGTGGGTTTCTATTGCCTGACTGGAAATTAGTTTGGGAATTTGTTAAAAGTTATGATCGTAGTAATTTGTAGCCATGTGTATATTTAACTTGTGAAAATTAATAAAATGTTTCATTTAGCTTAATATAAAACCTCTCGAGAACTGGTGGTATAATTCCTGAATTTAGAGTTGCATCTCAAACATAACACTTAAAATTATAGGTTATGACAGTTGTTTAAAGTTTCCCTCTGGGATTTTTTTTAAATAACTCAGCAGTACCAACTGCATGGTCATAAAAATTACTCATTCTAGTTCTAATTTCTGCTGCGTTCTTCTGCTTACATTTTCTGCCCCTTCCTGTCACACTTTGATTATTGTTTGCCTCTTCACTACCCTGCACCTCTGCTCTCTCGTTTCTTTTTGATTTTTTAAACTTCCCTTCAATTGAACCCTCCCCCGCTCCAATTAGTTTAAAGTCCTATCTACAACCCTAGTTATACGATTCGCCAGGACACTGGTCCCAGCATGGCTCAAATGAAGCCCGTCCCAATGGAACAGCTCTCTCCTTCCCCAGCACTGGTGCCAGTGCCCCATGAATCGGAACCCATTTCTCCCACACCAATCTTTCAGCCACGCATTTACCTCTCTAATCTTATTTACGCCAACTTTCATGTGGCTCAGGTAGTAATCCGGAGATTATTACCTTTGTGGTTCTGCTTCATTCAAATGCTAGTTAGGTAGATTTCTTTCAGAAAATAATATTTTGGATTACAGCATGAGAGTAATTTGAGGCATGAAATGGTCACCATAATGTGCTTGAGAGGAGCAGGTGACTTTGGATCTGTGGTTCCCAAAACTCCATCACTGGAGCTCCCCAATGGCAATGCCTCTGAATGGCCAACAGCTCTCAGTGGGCAGGACTTTCTGCCCCTGGGGTCCTTGATCCTGGGGAAGGCAGCGGCTGGTCAGTTAAGTGCCTGGGTGGCGCTTAATTCAACAGCTTTCCCTAAAAGAAGCGACATGAGTCTCTTGCCATCTGGTGTGACACCTCCATTAATACCACCCCTCATGTCTTGGTCTGTTGTTAGCAATTAATCTCTACCAATTAGTCTATGATTAGTCAATAACTCCATTATTATTGTATCATGCAACCACAGTATCAGGATAGTAAAAAGTGAACTAAATAGACCTTAGCCATCTTCAGATAGCATTCTCTACATTTCTATACTCTGACTATTTATCTCACCGCTGTTTGTGAGATCTTGCTCAAAGCAAATTGGTTGCCACATTAACTATAACAGTGATTGTACTTCAAATTAATTTAACTGTGTAGTGCCTTAGGAAATCTGACATCATGAAAGGCAAAACATTAATTGAAGCAACATAAAAATATTATTGACACAAAATGATACAGGACTCAGAGGGCACATTCTTCCTTTTCAGATAACAGTCTAATTCCCTTTTGAATGCTTCGATTGAAACTGCCTCCACCCCACACTCAGGCAGTGCATTCCAGACCTTAACCACTCGCTGTGTGAAAAAGTTTTTTCTCATAACACTTTTGCTTCTTTTGCTAATTATTTTAAAATCTGTGCTCTTGTGTTCTTGATCCTTTCACAGAGTATCTACTCTTTCCAGACCCCTCATGACTTTTGAATACATCTGTCAAATCTCTCAGCCTTCTCTTCTCCAAGGGAAACGGTCCTAACTTCTTCAATCTATCTTCATAACTGAAGCACCTTATCTCTGGAACCGCTCTCTCAAATACCTTCATATCCTTCGTACAGTGTGGCTCCCAGAACTGGACGCAATATTCCAGCTGAGGCCAAACTAGTTCATCATAACATCCTTGCTCTTGCTTTCTCCTCCATCTTGACCCTTTTTTAATCAAATTTTTCTTTCCCACCCCCACCATCCCAGGGCCATCTGTCATTAGTTCTTGTGTTGCTTTCACAGAGCACTGACACTTGTTCTGCTATTAATACATTCTGCTATCTTCCCTTTATGCCACTATCAGCAACTCCTTTAGTTTTTAACACTACTATTAACACTCCCTTTGTCTTGTGTCCATGACATCTTTGTCAATCTCTCCTGAACTCCCACCTATCCCTGACCTTCTATTTTGCTCCACCTGCTCCACTTCCTCTTAAACAGTATAAAATCCTTCACATTTCTACCTCCCTTCAGCTCTGGAGTCATGTGGGCTCGAAACGTTAACTCTGTTTCTCTCTGCACAGATGCTGCCAGACCTGCTGAGTTTTTCCAGCATTTTCTGTTTTTACTCCTTGCTTTTTCTATGCCCCTATTAATAAAGCCTAGGATACTGTATGTGTTATTAACCATGCTCTCAATCTGTCCTGCCACCTTCAATGATTTATGCACATATTCACCCAGGTCCCTCTGCTCATGCGCCCCCTTTAGAATTGTAACCTTTATTTTATATTACCTCTCCATGTTCTTCCTACCAAAATGAATCACTTCACATTTCTCCACATTGAACCTCATCTGCCACCTGCCACCAAATTCAACTTGTCAATGTCCTTTTGAAGCTCTACACTATTCTCCTCAAAGTTCACAATGCTTTCAAGTTTTATATCATCTGCAAATTTTGTAATTGTGCCCTGTACACCAAGGTCTAGGTCATTAATATAACAGGAAAAACAGGGGTCCTAACACTGACCCCTGGGGAACTTCACTACAAACCTTCCTCCAGTCTGAAAAACATCCACTAACCATTACTCTCTGTGCCCTGTCACTCAGCCAATTTTATATCCATGTTGCTACTGTCCCTTTTATTCCATGAGCTCCAACTTTGCTCGCAAGTCTGTTGTGCAGCATTGTATCAAAAAAAACTCAATGCCTTTAAATTTCTAAATGGTTAATCTCTTATAAAAACAAATTTCTACTGAGATCCCACATCAAAGACAACTAATTCTTTAATAGTGTCTTTAAACTGTCACTCAAACTGTGAGCTCAGAATCTCTTGCTGGGATGTGTTGCCTTTGAAACTCAGCCAAGCCTTCACCAAGAAAAATAATAGCCCTTGGGGAAATGCCAACAAAGAACTCTATTGAAGTCATACAACCAAATGCTACTGTTTTTGATAACCTGCAACAGATAGCATGTCAACCAAAGCAGTCCAGCAGAGGTTTGTTTCACTCTCAGTGACAGCTGTACCCTGTTTTTTTAAGGTTTAAAGAGTCGAGTATTTAAAAAAAACTTCTGATCATTACAGTTATACAGAACTTAACTGCCTTTCAAGAGCATTTAGGGCTACTGTAGTGACTCCCACTCTGTGGGTTATGGCCCTTGCAATAGTAAAGCTCAACACTAAGTTCAAATGGCCCAGCTGAGTTTGGGTTTCCTGCCTGTGTAAGTCATGCCCTATCCCCTTTTCTCTACTGGCAAAAATTGGATCTGTTGGAAATGGGGGCATGGCTTCCACATCTGCGCCCCACTGCCATTTTTAAAGGTCTGCAGAGTTTTCCCGAATCTGTGAAGGTCCGGCCTTTAGAGAACAAACTCTAGTCATTATCACATTGTTGTTTTTTGGAGCTTGCTGTGCGTAAGTTGGCTGCCACGTTTTCTACATTATAACCACACTTCAGAGGTGCTTCATTGGCTATAAAGCCAATGGGTAGACAGTGGCATAGTGGACTAGTAATCCAGAGGCCCAGGCTAGTGACCTGGGGCATGGGTTCAAATCCTACCACAGCAGCTGGCGGAATTTAAATTCAATTAATAAAATCTGGAATTGAAAGCTAGTCTCAGTGGTGGTGACCATGACAGCTATCATCAATTCTCGTAAAAACCCATCTGGCTCACTAATGCCCTTTAGGGGGGGAAATCTGCTGTCCTTACCTGGTCTGGCCTACATGTGACTCCAGACCCACAGTAATGTGGCTGACTCTGAAATGGCCTAGCAAGGCACTCAGGTAAGGGAAATTATGGATGGGCATCAAATACTGGCCTTGCCAGTGACGCCCACATCCCATGAAAGAATAAATAAAAGTGCGTTGGGATTTCTTGAAAGGCACTACAGAAATGCAAGTTCTTTCTTTCCTTGCCCCAAAAGATGCCTCTACATGAAACATTTCCAGTGGTATAACATCTTATAATTTAACAACTCTCTGTGTAAAGGAGGTTGACTGCGAGGGGCCTTTATCTCAGGCCAGATAAATTGGTCAGATCCCATCCAGATTCCATCTGGAGTAACTGCATGCAGTTTTGACACTGCAACTCAGGAAGGATAGACTGGCCTTTGGAGGAGGTGCAGTATAAATTTACCAGAATAATACGAGGGCTTAAAGGATTGGACAGGTTGCAATAAATTGGTATTCTATTCTCTCGAGGAGTTTAGGAGACTGAGGGACGACGTGATCAAGATTTTTAAAATGACAGAAGGATTTCGTAAGATAGTTACAGAGAAACAATTTCCTCTGATGGGGAATCAAGAGCAAGGGCACATAATCTAAAATTAGAGCTAGGCCGTTCAGGAGTGAAATCAGGAAGCACTTTTCCACACAAAGGTTAGTGGAAATCGAGAACTCTCTTCCCCCAAAAGGCTATGGATGCTGGGGTTCAGTTGGAGCTTTCAGGACTGAGGTATCGGGGATATGGAGCAACAACTGATAAATGGAGTTATGAGACAGATTAAGCATCACTTTCTTGAATGGTGACCATCCTTGATGGGCTGAATGGCCTCCCATTCTTTTGCTCCTATGAAAATAAACTTATCCTAATCTCTAATTCCCCTTTCTCTTAACGGCAATTATAATTGATTGAATCACTTCAAAAACAACTCAATTGAATCTCCTCTTACTCTCTGTGCTCCTGTGGCAACAGTCCCATTATCTCAAGTCTCTCCTCATAACCACAATTTTTCACCCTTCACATGAACTCAGTGAATCTGCGCTATATGTTATGTATAGTTTTAATACCTTTTGTATACCAGGAGGTCCCAAAGCTGAACAAAACAATCTTAACAGTAGCTTTTGTAATATGGTGCGCAGTGATGCCTCATTGATGAGAAGGTCTTGTGTGTTTGAACATGAACCCTTTATTGGTACCCTTTAACTATTTAAAGATCCCAGGTTATTGTCATGCATGGTGCTGCTCACTATGCAGGCTAAGCTGCTTCTAGAGTGTTACCTCTAGACTGTTCTCTTAGTCTATGACCATGTGACTCCATACATCATACTTGGGTGGTGCTATTCTCCAGTCCCATGTTAACCTTTGCTCTGCCGAGCACCTTTACATTACAATGGCATGCAAGCACATACAACAACATACAACAGTGAGATAAAAGCAAAATACTGCAGATGCTGGAAATCTGAAATAAAAACAGAAAATGGTGGAAAAACTCAGCAGGTCTGGCAACATCTGTGGAGAGAGAAACAGATAATGTTTTGAGTTTGTATGACTCTTCTTCAGAGCTGAAGAAGAGTCATATGGACTCAAAACATTGACTCTGTTTCTCTCCATAGATGCTGCTAGACCTGCTGAGTTTTCCTACCCTTTTCTGTATTTGTATCATACAATAGTGGCCTGACTGATGCATTATCCAACTTCTCAGATTGGCCCCTATTTGTTCCTATTTATGAAATCCCAAATTTTTGTTGTCCAAACTCTTTGCATCTCCCTTACTGTGTACGTGGCCAATCCCAATCATGAAATTGTCACGTCTATATGCCCATCCTGTTTACGAACATACAAATGCTCGATTGAAACATATAAGATCCTAAGGGGTCTCGAAAGGGTGGATGTGGAAAGGATGTTTCCTCTTGTGGGAGAATCTAGAACTAGGCGGTCATTGTTTAAAAATAAGAGGTCACTCATTTAAGACAGAGGTGAGGAGAAATATTTTCTCTCAGGGGGTCATGAGTCTTTGGAATGCTCTTCCTTAAAATGGTGGTGGATGTAGCAGAATCTTTGAATATTTTTAGGAGGGCGAGCTTGATAGATTCTTGATAAGCAAGGGGGTGAAAGGTTATTGGGGTAGACTGGAATGCGGAGTTGAGGTTACAATCAGATCAGCCATGATCTTATTGAGTGGGAGAGCAGGCTCGAGGGGCCGAGTGGCCTACTCCTGCTCCTAATTTGCATGTTTGTATGTAGGTATGTTTTTCATCACAAATTGATGGTATCATGACGTAGTTGCAGTGAATGTAACCAGTGACCATCTCATTCCAACTGGGTTTACAGGGAAGCAGGCAGCATAAAGATATATTTGAGTGGGTGTTGTACTTAGGCCACGCAACTGAGTCCCACCCTATAAGGTTAAAAAAAAAGCTCTTTGGATTTCTATTGAGACAATAACACCATTTAAGCATTAGTTGCCATGGAATATATTTTGTCATGTTTATGAACAATAGCACAGTGACACAATCATTGGTGCAATTTATACTGCTTTTGAACTTTTTATTCATTCTCTGAGTGTGGCAAGGCCAGCATTTATTGTCCACCCCTAACCGGTTTGCTATGACTAAGTTACTTGTTAGACCAAAAAAGAAACCAGTTAAATATATACATATGTTATATGCTACATGTTATATGTCAACCACATATAGGCCAGACTGGGTAAGGGGGGCAGGTTTCCTTCCCTAAAGGGCAACAGGGAACCAGTTGGGCAGTTTACCATAATCTGACAGCTTCACTGATCACTGTTACTGGCCAACTTCTTATTTCCAGATTTCTTTTTATATTCGTTCATGGGATGTGGACTAGGCCAGCATTTATTGCCCATCCCTAAGAGTCAACCACATTGCTATGGGTCTGGAGTCACATGTAGGCCAGGCCAGATAAGGTTGGCAGATTTCTGTCCCTAAAGGACATTAGTGAACTGGATGGGTTTTTACGACAATTGGCAATGGTTTCATGGTCATCATCCGACTTTTAATTCCAGATTTTTATTGAATTGAAATTTTACCATCTGCCGTGGTGGGATTCGAACCCAGGTCCCCAGAGCATTATCCAGGGCCTCTGGAATACTAGTCCAGTGTCAATACCACTATGCCACTGCCTCCCCTAAATGTAAATTTAAATTCTCAATTTAGAATTTAATCTCACATGATTAGCCTAGTAAAATAACAATAGCATCACACCCTGGTTTTTATTATGTTTGAAATAAAAATGATACAAATCAGAAAATAACATGTGAAAGATATAAAGTGACAAAACACTGGAAACACACAACAAATCTGTAAGGATTTTGGGTTAAAATCCCTTTATCTACCTCAGGCTTCGAGCTTTTGGGGTTTTTCTTTCTAATCCGCACTGTGGAAGCGCGCGCTGTCGATGTTAAATGGGGTGTCAACTGTAACCTTCCATTTTCCCTGGCTTTTGAGTAAAGAGGTTTGTCTCAGGCTCTGAACCTGAATCACAGACCCCTCAAAGAGAGCCCAACACGACTAAGGGCATGCTGCCCCTTCAGAGGTGCCATCTTTTGGAAGGGACATTAAACATAAGCCCGGACTGTAGTTCTCCCAGTGTCCTGGGTAGCATTAATCACTCAACCAACATGACTAAAACAGATTTTCTGGCAATGTATCACTTTGCGTTTTGTGGGAGCTTGCTGTGTGCTGTTCGGTTGCCGGGTTTCCTATATTAAAACAATGACACTATTTCAAAAGTGTTTCATTGACTGTGAAGCACTTTATGACATCTTGAGGTGATAAAAGATGCTTCATAGAAATGAAAGTTCTTCTTTTCTTTCTTCAGAACACCACCAACTAATGCCACAGTCTTTCTGCTTTGATATTCTGTGAATCTTGATCGTCCTGTTGATCTTGTTTACCTCATAAAATGCACTGCAAGCGCAGAGTCAACCAGAGTTCAACTGAAGATAAGGCTGTGGTAATTTGAATTGAGGTAAATAGGTTGTAAATGCCTTGCACACCCTTTTAGAACAATAATCCTACTGTCCCACAAACTGAAGTGTCAGGTTGAGTGGCAGTGTGTAACAGAGAATACCCATTCAGCTGCTTGTAAGAATTTTTCCCTGTCTTCCATTTTCTTAACTTCAATCGGGTGCATTGTAAAGAGTAACCATATTAATATCAACCATTTTACACCAATATCCAAACTCCAAATTACCCCAATGAGTTGTTAGCAGATACACCAAGAAATGAGTAAAAACTTGCATTGATGTAGCACCTCTCATGACGTCCTAAAGTACTTTACAGCTAATGAAGTACTTTTGAAATGTAGTAAGGTGGTGGATGGAGTACTAATCAAGCGGGCTGCTTAGTCCTGAACCATGTGCCCATGGAATACAATGAGAATTTACCCAGAATCCTTGCAATTGCCTTCAGTCTAGCCTTATAGACAAGATCATCGGCATTAACAAGACCCCCATAATCATATTTTAATTACCCATTAATCATTTAGTAACAAATGGAAACACATCATTTCTTATAGCTTCCTGAGTACTAGGCCTTGCAGACCAGGATGATCCCAAGACAGCTTTGGCCTCTGCTGATCGGATCTCAGCTGGTTTAGTAATAGAAGTGCTCCAATTAGTTTCAATACTTCTGGATTGGGGAGAGGAAAATCAGCTTGGGTCCCTACACTGATCATCAAGCCCTAACGAAAATGGGGCATCAGATAACAATGGGGTTGGGCTGGAAAATTCCATTCCCCACTGTCTAACAGACCATTGAGTCCCACTGTTAAAGCTCACATCCAATTGAACTGTCAACTGGCTGAGGTAGCAGAAAATACTAGATAGTCAAGGAACCACATTGCAGCAAAGAATAACACATTCTGGGTGGCCCAGGAATGGACAGTATTTGCATGTTGCAGAGGCGATAATTGAGGAAAATCAAATTTGGTCACAAAGTGGGAACACAGATAAGTCAGAGGCCCCTTCTATGTGTAAACCGGTAAATGCCTGAAAATTGTTTATCTTTTGCTATTAGAAAGTTAAACGCAGTGATAAAGTATGAAAATATAAAGTAGCTGTGTATTTTACCTGCTGAAGATTATCCAATAAACCAAACTTGCAGTCAACTCCTCGCCTTGCCCATAGAGGAGTGTCTTTCTCTGTATGGGGGGTGATCTCTGCACCCCCAACATGATCACTCTTTTGCTGGTTTACAGCCAACAGGCCTTCCGCACTTTGCACAGCGTCTTCTTGTTGCTGTAGTTGTGCTGGAGTCTCCTTACTTAAAGGTCTTTGGCCATCTAAGGATGGATCAGATGCAGGATGTGGACTCTGTAAGTTATCTGATGGCACAGAGGAGTCACTGTCAGAGGTGTGCTCTTCAGTGTCTTTGAATCGCCTCCCCACCCTCCTGAGTTCCTGCGAAGCTGATGGCACCAACATGTTTCTCCCCATCCTCCGAAGAGATGGAGACAAGGAGACCCTGGCAGGAGCTAACCTGTCAAATTGAAAGCGGGGACTTTGGGAAATCTCTAGGTCCGGGGAGCAGGAATATTTAAAGGTGGGCAGTGGTTTTTTGTGTACCAAACTTTTGATGCATTCACCCTCTTTGTCTTCCATTTGAAATGGACTTGTCTGGACTTCAGTGTCATGCTTCCAGGCACAAAGATTCTCTTTCAAACAATTATTTTCTTCAACGGTATCTTCATCGCCATCTAAATCCACCACTTCACCACCTTGGTCCCCCATTTCCAGGTAGGCCCCAGCATGCTGGTTTTGCACATTGACATCCATGAAATATCGCTTTTTGAGCCTAACCTATTCAAAAAGGAAAATAGATGTACTTTAATTATGACACTCTGGGTCCCAAAAGTCATCTCAAGAAGGTTGCAATGGCCAAAACAGACTGGTTCAACACTCTGCCAAATATTTGGTCACTTCAGTAGCTGAAATGCCCAAATGATTCAAGGTTATGTCCATGAAATTCAGTCTATATTGTGACCAACGTTAAGCTGTGAATATTTTACTTTGTCAGCAAGTGTAGAAATTCCAGACACTAGAGTAATGAAGAGAAACCTGTAGAACAACTTACCACTGTGTAATACACATCCTAAATCACAGTGGGAAACTGAATTGCCAATGCTTCCTTTGCCTGGGTTCTCAAACATAAATTAATAAACTATTTCTGCTAATATCAAGTCAAACCTTTCAGCGATTTATGTTTCATCCGTTTATTCTGTTAGTCATATGGAAAAACCATCATTCATTATCTTGTTTAGGTTCATCAAAAAGACCCTATCAGATTATTTTTAATCTCTCTCATGCCTTTGATACCAAACCCGTTTTTTCGGCTATCCTTATTCATCATTGTAAAGAATTTACCAAGCAGGAAGTAGATGTCTGAAGTTATTGTTACCTCAGTGTCAGTTTTGTTTAGTGGTGGCACAGTCATCTCTGAGTCAGCAGCTTGAAGGTTCTAGCCCCACTCCGAGACTTTGAGAATTTAATCTAGGCTGGCTTTTCAGTGCAGAACGGAGGGAATGCTGCATTGTCAGAGGTGCCATCTTTTGGATGAGATGTGACTGAGGCCCTGTTGACCCTCTCCAGCATATGTAAAAGATACCATGATACTATTTGAACAATAGAAGACGTGTTCTCCATCCTAGCCCATAACCCACACCAACTTCATTAAAACAGATTATCCAGTCTCTTATCTCAATCCTGCTGGTCGGAATGTGCTGTGTGGAATGTGCCTCCTTTGTTTGCCTGTTTAACAACAGTAATACCATCTTCAAATTAATTCTTTAGCCATGAAGTACTTTGGGAAGATGTAAAGGCGTGAGAAAAATTTAACATCTTTCGTGGTTTCTTCAGCTTTATAGAGAAAATATCTGCGACACACAACTTCATTTAAATATTTAAATGAGTGACTCACCTCTTAGGAGCAGGCTGGTCCCCACCCTCCAGTCAAGCTTCCATCAAAACCGGAGAGAACAGAGTTGAGGCGGATAGGTTTCCAAAGAGATTTTTTTCTACATTTTTACTTCCCATCCAAATCCAAATATTTTTGGGGGTCAAAATTCCCCCAACCATTCTAGGCACACAGCACACCTCAATTCTATTGTGTTGTTTTGAGCTGCCTTGGATATAAACACCATGTGGACTATTTTCACCTTGGGCTCCTGGGTAGAAATCTGGAGGAAAAGATTGCCCACATGATGAAGAACCCAAATATTTTCATCCCATGGTGATCCACTCCTCCAGATTATGCCAGCTAAGGGTGACAAAAGGAGAAATAAATATGAACAAAGTGACAAGAATGCAAAAGGGTGCAGAACGCATGTAGCAGAAGCCACAAATACAAGAGTTAGAAAGACTGGAGACCCAAAAAATCATGGCTGGTGAATCCCCAGCAGCGTAAAAAAGCTCAACTAGATGGCGGGGCAAACTCAATGGCAATAAAACTGTAAATTCTGAAGCAAAATGGGTCATCACAGTCACAAGACAATTAAAGTGGGAAATCAGCAGAGTATTAGGTTGGAAGTGTTATGGAGTCAGGGACAGAAGCAGGCCATTCAGCTCCTCGAGCCTTCATGATCTACAATGAAACCATGGCTGATGTATGTCTCAACATTCTTTACCTACCTTTGCTCCGGATCCCAGGATAACGTTACCCAACATCAATCTATTGATCTCAGGCTTGACAGTTTCAATGGCCCCCAGCTGCCAAGTGTGCTGTGGAAAGAGTTCCAGATTTCCACTGTGCTACCTGTAAGAAATGTCTTCCTGATTTCACTCCCTGAATCAACAGTCACAGATTGCAACTCTTTCGAGTACAATCACATTTCTTGGTTTCCGGGAGTGGGACATGAACCCACAACCCTCTGATTCAAAGGCGAGGGTGCTATGAACTGAGCCACAGCTGACACCTCCTCTCTGGCTCAAATGTCAAGATCGGTCCGTCATGTCTGCGCCTGCTCTCCGAGTGAGCAATGCACCTTTTGCCATGCCCCCGCCTTCTCCCTGTAACCCTGAACATTCCTCCTTTTCAGATAGGAATCCAATTCTCTCGTGAATGCCTCGATTGAACCTGCTGCCACCACACTCATTCCAGATATTCACCACTCGCTGTGTGAATACGTTTCTCCTCATGTCTCCACTGCTTCTTGTGCTAATTACCTTAAATCTGCGCCCTCTCATTCTTGATCCTTCCACCAATGGGAACAGTTTCTGCTTATCTAATCTGTCCAGGCTCCTCGTGATTTTGAACACCTCTATCAAATCTCCTTTCAACATTTTCTTCTCCAAGGAGAACAGTTCTCCAATCTGTCTATGTAACTGAAGTTCCTCAGCCCTGGAGCCACACCTCCCCTGTTCTTCTTCAGCATAGTGCCATGACATGTATATCCACCCGAGCAGGCAGGTGGGGCATTGGTTTAACATTTCATGGAAAAGGCAGCACTCCCTCAGTACTGCATATGAACATACTTACATACAAACATATGTACTAGGAGGAGTAGGCCACTTAATCCTTCAAGTCTGCTCCACTATTCAATAAGATCATGGCTGATCTGAATGTAACCTCAACCTCATATTCCTGCCTACCCCCAATAACCTTTCAGCCCCTTGTTAATCAAGAATGTATCTAGCTCTGTCTTAAAAATATTCAGAGACTCTGCTTCCACTGCCTTTTGAGCAACAGCATTCCAAAGACTCTCAACCCTCTGACAGAAAGTTTCTCCTCAACTCTGTCTGAAATGAGCGACCCCTTATGTTTAAACTGTGACCCCTAGTTCTAGATTCTCCCACAAGTGGAAACATCCTCTCCACATCCACCCTGTCAAGACCCCTCTGGATCTTAAAGGTTTTGATTAAGTCACCTCTTGCTCTTCGAAACCCCAGCGGATACAAAGCCTAACCTGTCCAGCCTTTCCTCATAAGACAACGAAGTGGAGATATAGTAGGGGGTGATGCACAGACAAGTATAGAAGAAAAATCAAGTCAGTCTGGAAGGCAGAGCGTATATAGTTAAGGCACAAGGGAGCATGGCAAGGCTGAATGGCATTTATTTTAATGCAGTGAGTCTTGTGAGTAAGGCAGATGAGTTGAGGGTATTGATTACACATGGGGATATGATATCATTGCTATCACGGAAACATGGTTGAATGAGGGGCAGGACTGGCAGCTCAATATTCAGGGGTATCGACTCTTCAGGCTAGATGGGGGTGTGGGGGGTGTAAAAGAGGAGGTAGTTGCAATATTATCTAGGAGTCAATTACTGCAATGAGGAGGAATGATATCTTAGAAGGTTCCTCAAATGAGGCCACATGGGTAGAACACAAAAAGAGGGAAATCATACTAAACAGACAGGGAGAGATAGAAGGGCATATATGTAGGCAGATCTCAGAGAAGTGTAAAAATAACAGGATAATAATAGTAGGAGATTTCAACTTGCCCAGTATTAACTGGGATAGACAAAGGGTGAAAGGCTTAAAGGGGGCAGCATTCTTAAAATGTATCCAGGAGAGCTTTTTGAGCCAGCTCTTAGAAAGTCCTACAAGGGAGAAAGAGGGCGGGGGGGGGGGGGTTGCTGGACCTAATTTTAGGGAACGAAGCCGAGCAAGTGGTAGAACTGTCACTGGGGGAGCATTTTGGTGATAGTTACCATAACTCGGTAAAGTTTAGCCTAGTTCTGGAAAACGACAAAGATAGGCCGGAAATAAAATTTCTGAATTGAGGGAAGGTCGATTTTAATATGGTAAGACAGGATATAGCCAAAGTAGACAGGGAAAATCTACATCAGAGCAGTGGGAGTCATTCAAAAAGGAAATAGTGAGAACGCAGGGCCAACATGTTCCCGTAAGGGTTAAGAGTGGGACCAATAAGTCGAGAGAACCTTGGGTGTCAAGGAATGTACAGGGTTGGATAAGGAAAAAAAGGGAAGCTTATAGCAGATGCCGAGGGCTCAAAACAGCGGAATCCCTAGAGTATAGGAAGTGCAGGGGGTTACTTAAAAAAGGAATTAGGAGGGCAAAGAAGGGGCATGAAAAACACTGGCGGGTAAAATAAAGGAAAATTCAAAGGCATTTTATAAGTATATTACGGGCAAGAGGGTAACCAGGGAAAGAGTAGGGCCCATTAGGGACCAAAGTGGCAATCTGTGTGAGATCCAGAAGACGTAAGTGAGGTTTTAAATGAGTATTTTGCATCTGTATTCACTATAAAGAAGGACGATGTAGGTATAGAAATCAAGGAGGGGGACTGTGATATACTAGAACAAATTAGAATCGAGAGAGAGGAGGTATTAGCGGTTTTAGTGGGCTTAAAAGTGGATAAACCCCTAGACTCAGGTGAGATGTATCCCAGGCTGCTGTGGGAGGCAAGGGAGGAGATTGCAGGGGCCCTGACATTAATTTTCAAATCCTCCCTGGCTACAGGAGAGGTGCCAGAGGACTGGAGGACAGATAATGTGGAACCATTATTCAAGAAAGATGGTAGGGATAAACCAGGGAACTATAGGCCAGTGAGTCTAACATCAGGTAGGGAAACTTTTGGAAAAAGTTCTGAGGGAAGAATTAATCTCCACTTGGAGAGTGAAGGATTAATCAAAGATAGTTAGCATGGCTTTGTCAGGGGGAGATCATGTCTAGCAAACTTGCTTAAATGTTTCGAGGAGATGACTAGCTGGAGGATTTTCCCGTCGGCGATTTGGGGGCAGGGCCTGCTCGCTGAGGGGAAAATGACGTGGGATGACATCGGGAGGAACCCCCGACGTCATCCCGGTCCATTTAAATCTTCAGGAAGGCGGGCGGACAGCAAAATCAGCTGTCCGCCCGCCAACCTGTCAATGGCCAATTAAGGCCATTGACAGGCTAATTAACCTTGTTAAAGACCTTGCCCGTCCAAGCTTAAGGCTGGCGGGCAGGCTAGGAGCCCCAGTGGGCTCCAGATTATTCATGAAACTTCATCCACTGGCGGGATGAATTTTCATGTCCGTTTTTTAAAAATCTTATAAACTTTGTGTGTTTCTTATTAACATGTCCCATCTCATGTGACATTGTCACATGAGGGGGACATGTTGATAATTTTAATATTTCTCTATTTTTTGACTTTTCTTACCTGTCAGTAAACTCCCTGAGACAGCACTTTGCCTCAGGGAGCAGTGCGCTCTTTCGCGCGCATGCGCGAAAGAGCGCACTTTGACAGTTGGGGATTCCCTCCCCCCTCCCAGGAAGCGCATAGCGCTTCTGGTTGGGCAGGCCGCTGGGCGGGCCTTAATTGGCCCACCCACTCAAAATGGCGGTGGGCCCCGTTTTGGCAGCGGGGGTAGGCTGCCTGCCCGCCGCTGAGCCAGTGGGGCCCGCTCGCCCATCAAGGGCTAAATTCTGCCCTAGGTGTGTAGATGAGAGTAGTACAGTTAATGTAGTCTACATGGACTTCAGTAAGACTTTTGACAAGGTCTCGCATAGGAGACTGGTCAAGAAGGTAAGAGCCCATGGGATTCAGGGCAATTTGGCAAATTGGATTCAAAATTGGCTTCGTGACAGGAAGCAGAGGTGATGGTCGAAGGCTGTTTTTGTGACTGGAAGCCTGGGTCCAGTGGCGTACCGTAGGATTCGGTGCTGGGTTTCTTGCAGTTTATAGTGTACCTTAATGACCTAGACATGAATGTAAGAGGTATGATTAGTAAGTTCGCAGATGACACAAAAATTGGTGGTGTGGTAAAAAGCAAGGAGGAAAGTCACTACAGGAAGATATAGATGGGCTGATCAGATGGACAGAACAGTGGCAAATGGAATTTAATCCTGAAAAGTGAGAAGTGATGCATTTTGGGAGGACTAACAAGGCAAGGGAGTACATGATGAATTGTAGGACCCTAAGAAGTACAGAGGATCAGAGGGACCTTGGTGTGCATAGGTTCTTGAAGGCAGCAGGGGAGGTAAATAACGTGGTTAAGAAGGCATATGGGATACTTGTTTTTATTAGTCAAGGCATTGAATACAAGAGCAGGGGGGTTACATTGGAGCTGCATAAAGTGTTAGCTAGGCCACATCTGGAGTATTGTATGCCGTTCTGGTTGCCACACTATAGGAAGGATGTGGTTGCACTAGAAAGGGTGAGAGGAGATTCACCAGGATGTTGCCTGGGCTGGAACGTTTCAGCTATGAAGAGAGATTGGATAGGCTGGGGTTGTTTTGCTTTGGAGCAGAGAAGGCTGAGGTGGAACCAGATTGAGGTGTACAAAATTATGAGGGGCATAGATAGGGTAGATAGGAAGAAACTTTTCCCTTTAGTGGAGGGGTCAATAAGCAAGGGGCGTAGGTTTAAGATAAGGGGCAAGAGGTTTAGAGGGGATTTGAGGAAAAAATTTTTCACCCAGAGTTTGGGGATATCTGGAACTCACTGACTGAAAGGGTGGTAGAGGCAGGAACACTCACAACATTTAAGAAGTATTTAGATGAACACTTGAAATGCCAGAGCATACAAGGCTATGGGCCAAGTGCTGGAAAATGGGATTAGAGCAGATATGGGCTTGTTGACCGGTGCGGACACGATGGACCGAACGCCCCCTTTCTGCACTGTAAACTATGACACGATGATACTATAACACGCCCATTCCTGGTATTAGTCTGGTAAACCTTCTCTGAACTGCTTCTAATGCATTTACATCTTTAAGATCATGGCTAATCTGATTGTAACCCTGACTTCACATTCCTGTCTACCCTGATAAACTTTCAACCACACTTGTTAATCAAGAATCTAAAAATCTCTGCCTTGAAAACATACAAAGGCTCTGCTTCCACCACCTTTTGAGGAATAGCGTTCCAAAGACTCACGACACTCAGAGAAAAAATTTCTCCTCAACTCTGTCTTAAATGGGCAACCCCTTATTTTTAAATAGTGACCCCTGGTTCTAGATTCTCCCCAAGGGGGACAATCCTTTCTGCATCCACCCTGTCAGGGCCCCACAGGATCTTATATGTTTCAATCAAATCGCCTTTTACTTTTCTAAACTCCAACGGATATAAGCCTAGCCTGTCCAACCTTTTCTCATAAGACATCCTTCCCATTCCAGATATTAGTCCTGTAAGCCTTCTTTGAACTGCTTCCAATGCATTTACATCCTTCATTAAATAAGGAGACCAATACTGTACACAGTACTCCAGATGTGACTCACTAATGCCCTGTATAACTGAAGAATAACCTCCCTACTTTTGTATTCACTTTTCCTCGCAATAAACAATAACATTCTATTAGCTTTCCTAATTACTTGCCGTACCGCATACTAGCCTTTTGCAATTCATGCACGGGTTCACCCAAATCCCTCAGCATCTCAGAGCTCTGCGATCTCTTGCCATTTAGATAATATGTTTCTTTTTTATTCTTCCTGTCAAAATAGACAATTTTGCATTTTCCCACATTATACTCCATTTGCCAGATCTTTGCCCACTCACCTAATCTACCTATATCTCTTTTGTAGCCTCCTTGTATCCGCTTCACAACTTACTATCCTACCTATCTTTGTGTCATCAGCAAATTTAACAATCATACCTTCAGTTCCTTCATCCAAGTCATTTATATAAATTGTAAAAAGTTGAGGTCCCAACACTGATCTCTGTGGCATCATTACATCTTGTCAACCAGAAAATGACCCATTTGTGCCTACTCTCTGTTTCCTGTTAGCTAGCCAATCTTCTATTCATGCCAATATGTTACCCCCTACACCATGAGCTTTTATTTTCTGCAATAACTTTTGACGTAGCACCTTATCAAATGCCTTCTGGAAATCTAAATATAGCACATCCACTGGTTCCCCTTTATCCACAGACATGTTACTTCTTCAAAGAACTCCATAAATTGGTTAAAAATGATTTCCCTTTCACAAACCATGTTGACTCTGCCTTGAATTTTTCTAAGAGCTCTGCTATAACATCTTTAATAATAGCTTCTAACATTTTCCCTAAGATAGATGTTAAGCTAACTGGCCTCTAGTTTCCTGCTTTGTCTCCCTCCCTTTTTGAATAAAGGAGTTACATTCACTATTTTCCAATTGAATGGAACCTTCCCTGAATCTAGGCAATTTTGGAAAATTAAAACCACAGCGTTAAGTATCAGGTGTGGCTATGGGTACTTGTATGTGTCCCAGTTATGCCCATCTCTTTGTGGGGTATGTGAAACATTCCTTGTTCTAGCCCTACTCAGGTCCCCTCCCACAACTTTTTCTTCGGCACATTGATGACTGTTTTGGTGCCCCTTCATGCTCTCATCTAGACCTGGAAAAAGTTATCAATTTTGCTTCCAATTTCCACCCCTCTATCACTTTCACATGGTCCATCTCCGACACTTCCCTTCCTTGACCTCTCTATTTCAATTTCAGGTGATAGACCGTCCACCAATATTCATTAAATGCCCACTGGCTCCCACAGCTACCCACACCCTGCTTACTGTAAGGGCTCCATTCCATTCTCTCAGTTCCTTCGCCTCCATCGCATCTGTTCTGATGATGCCACTTTCCAAAACGGCGCTTCTGACATGTCTTCCTTCTTCCTCAACTGAGGTTCCCCCCCACTGTGGTTGACAGGGCTCTCAACCGTATCCGACCCATCTCCCATGACTCTGCCCTCACACCTTCTCCTCCCTCCCAGAAACACGATAGGGTCCCCCTTGTCCTCACTTTTCACTCCACCAGCCTCCTCATTCAAAGGATCATCCTCTGCCATTTACACCAACTCCAGCATGATGCCACCACCAAACACATCTTCCGCTCACCTCCACCGTCAGCATTCCGTAGGCACCTTTCCCTCCAAGACACCCTGGTCCACTCCTCCATCACCCCCAATACCTCATCCCCTTCCCACAGCATCTTCCCTTGCAATCGCAGAACACCTGCCCCTTTACCTCCTCCCTCCTCACCATCCAAGGGCCCAAACACTTCTTTCAGGTGAAGCAGCACTTCATTTGCGCCTCCTTCAATTTAGTCAACTGCATCCGCTGCTCCCAATGTGGTCTCCTCTACATCGGGGAGCCCAAACGCAGACTGGGTGACTGCTTTGCGGAACACCTCCGGTCTGTGTGCAAGCATGACCCAGACCTTCCTGTCGTTTGCCATTTCAACACCCCATCCTGCTCTCATACCCACATGTCTGTCCTTGGCCTACTGCAATGTTCCAGTGAAGCCCAACGCAAAGTAGAGGAACAGTACCTCATCTTCTGATTAGGCACTTTACAGCCTTCTGGAGTTCAACAACTTCAGACCATGAGCTCTCTCCTCCATCCTCACCCCCTTTTTTTAACCCTTTTTTTCTACATTTGTTTTTATTTTTTATCCACATTTTTATTTTTATGTATTTATCCGTGGTTTTATCCCTTTTATCCCCCCTTCTATCCCATTTTCATATCCCACACCATCCCCCACAGGGCCATCTGTTACTTGTTCCATGATGTTCTTTCACACAATGCTATCCTTGTTCTGTTATTATCACATTCTGCTTCCTTACCTTGATGCCACTATCAGCACCTTTTTCTAAGCACTAACCACTACCATTAACACTCCCTTTGTCCTTTAGCTCATGACATCTTTGTCAACCCCTCCTTTATCCCCGCTGGCCTTCTAACTCACAGTATAAATTTCATCACATTTCCACTTCTCTTCAGCTCTGAAGAAGGGTCATACAGTCTTGAAACATTAACTCTGTTTCTCTCTCCACAGATGCTGCTAGACCTGTTGAGTTTTTCCAGCATTTTCTGTTTTTGTTTCAGATTTACAGCATCTGCAGTATTTTGCTTTTATATTACTGCATTAAGTATCTCACTAGCCACTTATTTTAAGACCCTAGGATGAAGTCCATAAGGCTCCAGAGACTTCCAGCCCGCAGCTCCAACAATTTGCTCAGTACCACTTCCCTGGTCATTGTAATTTTCTTGAGTTCCTCCCTCCCTTTCATTTCCTGATTTACAGCTGTTTCTGGGATGTTACTTGTATCATCTATAGTGAAGACCGATGCAAAATGTGTTCTTATCTCATCATCCCTTATTAATTCCCCAGACTCACTTTCCATAGGACCAACTCTCACTTTGTTAACACTTTTCTTTAAATATCTATAGAAACCCTTACGATTTGTCTTGATATTTCTAGCTAGCTTTCTCTAGTACTCTAGTTTTTCTCTCCTTATCAATGTCTTAGTCATTATTTGTTGTTTGTTATATTCTGTCCAATCTTCTGACCTTCTACCCCTCTTTGCATAATTATATGCTTTTTCTTTTAAGTTTGACTTTTTTAGTTAACCGCAGATGGTGGGTCCTTCCCTTGGAATTTTTCTTTCTTATTGGAATGTATCTATTCTGTGTATTCTGAAATATCCCCTTAAATGTCTGTCACTGCTTCTCTATTGACCCATCCCTTAACCTAATTTGCCAGTTCATTGAGCTAGCTCTGCTTTCATGCCCTCCTAATTGTCCTTATTAAAGTTTAAAATACTAGTCTTGGACCCATTCTTCCCTCCCTCAAACAGAATGCAAAATTCAATCATATTATGATCACTGCTACCTGGGGGTGCCTTCACTATGAGGTTATTAATTAATCCTATCTTGTTGCACAATACCAGGTCGAGTATAGCCTGCTCCCTGAATGGTTCCAGAATGTACTGTTCTAAGAAACTATCCCGAAAACATTCCATCAACTACCCATCTGTTTTTGCAGTCTATATATATTAAAATTCCCCCATGATTATTGTGGTACCTTTCTGACAAACTCCCATTATTTCTTCCTTTATACTCTGTCCTACCATGTAGTTAGTTAGGGAGCCTGTATACCACTTGCACAAGTGACTTCTTGCCTTTATCAGTTCTCATTCCTACCCAAACTGCTTCTACATCCTGCTTTCATGAAATTAGGTCATCCCTCTCTAATGTGCTAATAACAACATTAATTAACAGAGCCACCCCTCCATCTTTTCCTACATTCCTGTCCTTCCTAAATGTCATGTACCCTACAACATTCAGATCCCAATATATGTCATCCTGTAGCCAGGTCTCTGTAATGGCTATCATAATATTTATTTATTTCTATTTGTGCTATCAGTTCATCTGTTTTGTTTCAAATGCAACATGCATTTAGATACAGAGCCTTTAATTTTATCCTTTTATTATTTTTGTAACGTCTAGCCTTGAGCAATTTACTCTTAGATTTGTACTCTCTATCCCTTCCTGTCATGTTCTGTTTATCATTTCCCATATTAATACCATTCTCTCTTGCCTTATCTTTACTCTTTGATTTACCACATCTTCTCAAATTTGATCCCTTGCCCCTACTATTTTGTGACACTGAAGCGACAGCCTTGAATTTTGTGCTCAAGTGGGACTCCAACTAGGAACTCTGTGACTCAGAGACATGGGTCTCACAACCGACTCACAGTTACACTTAAAAGAACAAGGCTGCAGAGGGGAGGGAGTAACTTCAATTGCTGTGTGAGATTGTAAAATAATTGATTGAGAAAGCTGTAAAATGGGCTGCTGATTCTCTATGTTTATTTGCATTGAAGTTAATAACAGCTGTTTTTTTTTATTTGTTCACAGGATGTGGGCATCGCTGGTTATGCCAGCATATATTGGCCATCCCTAATTGCCCTTGAGAAGGTGGTGGTGAGCTGCCTTCTTGAACTCCTGCAGTCTATGTGGTGTAGGTACACCCACAGTGCTGTTAGGGAATGAATTCCAGGATTTTGACCCATTGGCAGTGAAGGAGTGGCGATATAATTCCAGGTCAGGATGGTGTGTGGATTGGAGGGGAAGTTGAAGGTGGTGGTGTTCCCAAATGATTGCTGTCCTTGTCCTTCTAGATGGTCGTGGGCTTGGAAGGTGCTGTCTAAGGAGGCTTGGTGAGTTGCTGTAGTGCATCTTGTAGATGGTGTACACCCCTGCCACTGTGCGTCGGCGGTGGAGAGTGTGAATGTTTGAGGATGGGGTGCCAATCAAACGGGCTGATTTGTCCTGGATGGTATCAAGCTTTTTGAGTGTTGTTGAAACTGCACTCATCAGGCAAGTGGAGATTACTCCATCACACTCCTGACTTGTGCCTTGCAGATGGTGAACAAGCTTTGGGGAGTCAGGAGGTGAATTACTCATCGCAGGGTTCCTAGCCTCTGACCTGCTCTTGTAGCCACAATAATTTATATGGCTAGACCAGTTCAGTTTCTGGTCAATGTTAACACCCCCCGATGTTGACAGTGGGGGATTCAGTGATGGTAATGCCATTGAATGTCAAGAGGTGATGATTAGATTCTCTCTTGTTGGAGGTGGAGAATGTTACTTGCCACTTGTCAGTCCAAGCCTGGATATTGTCCAGGTCTTGCTGCATTTGGACATGGACTGAGGCGTCACGAATGGTGCTGAACATTGTGCAACCATCAGCAAACATCCCACTTCTGACCTTATGATGGAAGGAAGGTTATTGATGAAGCAGCTGAAGATGATTGGGCAGAGAACACTACCCTGAGGAACTCCTGCAGTGATGTCCTGGAGATGAGATGACTGACCTCCAATAACCACAACCATCCTCCTTTGTGCTAGGTCTGACTCCAACCAGTGGAGAGTTTTCCCCCTAGCTCCCATTGACTCTAGTTTTGCTAGGGCTCCTTAATGCCACATTTGGTCAAATGCTGAGTGGCCCTGGCAGAACCCAAACTGAGTGTCAGTGAGCAGATTATTGATTCACTATTACCTGCTTTACATTAGTACACAAAGCCAAAATTACCCCAGAGTGTTAGGCAGTACTCCTTAGGAACAACACAACTGATGTGATTCCTTTTGCATCCCAGACTATAAGATATATTTTTCAGAAGATAGCTATTTATAACTGATGGTACCCTTGCGAGCTCCTGGCTTTTCAACCCTTCACATGCCGTTTTAACAATAAAAATCCAAATAAAATGTTTAACATAGATAAAAATGATATTTGTGTCATTCTTATATTTCATTTGATGCTCACAAACTGCTTCTGTAATAATTATCTGCATGGTAACATTGTCTTTGCCACTGCAATGCCAAATAATGAGCCCTTCAATCCTAAAGTTAAGCTTCTAACCACTTAAACTGCAATCATTTTCTGGTTCTGTTATCATCCTGAGTTGGTGAACAAGGTTCAAACAATTTCCACTACTCAGTGCTGTAATCCAGATTGACCAGTGGTCTCATCAGCCTTCTAGTTCTCAGTCACACTTAGACTGCAAGTGACCATTTCAGACTAGGATCTGCAGTAGGACCTCCAGTCTGACACTGCCTTTATTTTTTAATTTGATGGGAAATGGGCATCACTGGCAAGGCCAGCAATTGTTGCCCATCCCTAATTGCCCTTGAACTGCTTGGGTTGCTAGGACATTAAGGCAGTTAAGTGTCAAACACATTGCCGTGGGTCTGGAGTCACATGTAGGCCAGACCAGGTAAGGATGGCACTAAAGGAATTTAGTGAACCAGATGGGTTTTTATGATCAATAGTTTTCATGGTCACCATTACTGAGACTAGCCATCAGTTCCAGATTTTTACTAATTAATTAAATGCAAATTTCACCAACTGCAGTGGTGGGATTTGAACCCATGTCCCCAGAGAATTAGCCTGGGCCTCTGGATTACTAGATCAGTGACATTACCATTATGTCACCATCTCTCCACAGATGGTTTAATTTCAATTCCACCGTCCAGGAAACTTCCTTTCCTCAGAAACAGGGGAAACTACTGCTTTAAATTTTAAATGTTTAGACCGTGTAAGTAACATATCTTTTCATTTCTGTTGGGCTGTTGTAAAGAACATATCCTTTTATTTTCTGATGGACTGCGGATTAAAATTACAATAGCTGCAGTTTGAAAGACCGGAACAGAATGAAAGATATATACAATGTTGCAGTCCTGGAACAGAGTGTACCATGAAAGACAGGATGGTGCCAGAAAGGAGTCCTGGACCAAGGGAGCTGCCTGGCAACAACATTTTAATTGGCTCCTGACCAGGTGACCAGGTTTTGTGCAAGAGCAGCGCAGCAGAATAACTCCTAGCCTGAAAGGAACAAGACCTGAAACCTCTTTCTCCTGTTTGTGGGATATTTCAGTAATTCCACAATAATAGCTAGCTGGCATTTTCTTCTCATATCTCTATAACCTGCTCTCTCTCTGAAAACCCCTGTCAAGAGGCAAAAGGGAAAAATCACTGTTAGAGACATTGAAATGCAAGTGCTCAACCAGTGAACTAAATACTGAAAATTCTGGAAGACCACCTTGTTTCATCAAGAACTGAAAGGAATTTGGAAGACATCGATCAAAATCAACCCATTGAATCCTGTACTCAGGAATTAGTGCCATTGAACTATTTTATCCCACCCTTAAAATCCATGTTTTTGTGTGTCTTGTGTTTTGTATGTGTGTGTATAGGGATTTAAGAAGGGGTAGAGTATAGGTTATAGAGTTAGAATTTAGCAGTTCATACTGCTTTCTTTTGCCACTAGCCAATGACAGTTTGTTCAATAAATAGTTATTTACTTATTAAGTTTACAAACCTGGTGCTTGTATTCTGTTAGCCTAAATTAAACATTTAGGTAGAGTTGGGGCAATCTGGTGGTTTGATCAAACTTTTCACATTTGTCGTGGCTCAGGGAACAGTGGGGCTTGATATTACAGCGCACTATCCCCAGTGAATCGTGGCAACAGTGCAACTGGCAACATTCACATTGCCAACAACAAAAGTAACCACTTACTCTTATGTGGCACATTTAATGTAGAAAGTATCCAAAGATGCTTCACAAGAACACAATCAGATTGACACCAAGCCAAAGAAGGAGACATCAGAAACAAAAGCTTGATCAGGTTTTAAGGAGGGGCTTAAAGGGGGGAAGTGGGTGGAGAGGCACACAAGATCAGGGACAGAATTCCAGAGCTCAGGGCCTATACAGCTGAAAGCACATTCACCAATGGTGGAGGAAAAGGGGGACAGATAAGGATCCAGAGTTCTTGGAACAAAAACAGAAAATGCTGGAAAAACTCAGCAGGTCTAGGTGCATCTGTGGAGCGAGAAAAAGAGTTAACGTTTCAAGTCCGTATGACCCTTCTTCAGAGCCCCTTCAGAGTTCTTGGAGACTTGTGGGGCTGGAGAAGATTCCAAAGATAAGGAGGGGAGAGGCTTTCGAATGCAAGGAGGAATGATCAAACATTTTCTGGGCCAGGAGGCAATTTAAGTCAGCGAGCATAGGGACGATGAATGAACGAGACTTTGATGCACATTAGGATAGGAGTCGCAGAGTTTTGGATGAGCTCAAGTTTATGGAGCGTGAAAGATGAGGGGCTGGCCAGGAAAGCTTTAGAAAAGACAAGTCTGGCAATAACAAAAATCATGGATGAGGGTTTCAGCTGCAGATAATCTGAGTCTGGGGATGGGGGGAGGGAGACGGATGGTGTTAAGGAAGATCAAGTAGGCAGTGTTGGTGACAAAGAGACTATGGGGCTGGGAGCAGAACTCAAGGTCAAATAGGGCAACTTTGCAATGAACAATTTGGTACAGCCTCAGGCAGTTGCCAAGGAGGATACTCTTTCGAGTTATCAACAGTCACAGATTGCAACTCTTTTGAGTACAATCACAGTTCCTGGTTTCCAGGAGTGGGACATGAACCCACAACCCTCTGATTCAAAGGTGAGGGTGCTATGAACTGAGCCACAGCTGACACCTCTTGCCAAGGAGGATGATGGAATCATTGTTTAGGGAACAGAATTGGTGGTGGGCCTGAAGACAATGGCTTTGGTATATCAAATGGTACGCATTCAAATTAATTGCAGGTTGGCTCAAAAAAAGTGTTCAGCATGTTTCCTTGGATCCTTGAGCACTTTGTATAACCAGTTGGACACCATACAGGGAGTTATACTTCACATGGTATTGGATGGAAGAGGATTAACACAGAGTCCGCCAAGGTGTCTTGCTCAGGTCCTGACTCCAGAGTCTACAGGTGAGGAGATTTTTTTTTCTCTCAGGAGGGTCATTAGCCTTTGGAATTCTGTTCCCAGAGAGCAGTGGAGGCTGGGTCATTGAATATGTCCAAGGCTGAGTTAGATATATTTTTGATCAAGAAAGGAGTCAAGGGTTATGGGGAGAGGGGGGGGGGGGGGGGGGGAAAGGGGGGCAAGCAGGAAAATGGAGTTGAGGCCACAATCAGATCAGCCATGATCATATTGAATGGTGAAACAGGCTCAAGGGGCTGAATGGCCCTCCTGCTTCTACTTCTTGTGATTCACATCAAATAGGGATAGCCAATTCTGGTTGGGTACATTCTGGGAATTTTCATCACAAGATCTCTGCCTTTAACCACCATGCTCTCTCTGTTGGTTACCTGAGACATCAATATTCATGGCCTACTGCCTTCCCAGCCAATTGGAACCCACACAGAGTCTGTTAACTGATTGAATGATTCTTGATAGTTGGTCAAACAGCTTTTCTTCCTGACCTGCAATATTTATCTCCTATCTTTGCTCACAGAGATTAATTTCTCATTCCTGGCGATTCCAGGGCAATCCAAATGGCTCAGAGCTCCCATTACCAACACTTAAATTTTCCTGTAAAAGTTCAGCAAGAAACTCCAAGTGAGCTTGCTGACCATTGCAGTGAATGAGGAAATGAGAACTTTAGCATCAACCACCTCAACCTGACACAGGCTGGAGTTTTTGGGGTGCAATATTCCACCCCACCCCACCCCACCCCAATGACTAAAAGGTCAGTAGGGAGCCCGTGGACCAGAAGGCCGGCTGCCTCACAGCCATATTATGCTGAAGGTAGCGTTAATTGCCTAAGTTCGTGACTTCTGCCCCACCTGGGGAGAAAGTCTCACCTTAAGAGAGCTGCAGGTTCGAGTGGTGGCCACTGCTGGGACTACCGGCAGTCCCCAAACAAGAGAATGCCACGGAGCTGGACTTCAAGGTAAGTCTGGCTATCAGCAGGGCCTAGCTGGCCGATAACAGGGGAGGGTTTGAGAGGTCAGGGGGTATGATTAAAGCATGACTTTGTAGGGGTGCCTTCAATGAGCACCAAGGATACCCAAAGGAGGTCACCCCACCCCGCCGCCGCCCCCCCCGCAACCCAAGCCCACCCTGTCCCATCCCAACCCTGAACCCACCCCACCCCACCCCGTCCCATCCCATCCCAACCCTGAACCCCCCCCCCCACACCACCCCACCCCACCCCACCCCATCCTATCCCAACCCCACCCCCACCCCCACCCCCACCCCCACCACCTCCTTTACTGACACCAGGCCGTGCAATAAAAGCTGCTGGTCTACCCACCTGGTGTGGGTCTCCCCCTGTTAAAGATAAAATCACAGCAGTGGTGGAGTGAAGTACTTAAGTGGCCATTAATTGGCTATTTAAGGACCTCAAAAGGCTCAAGGGCAGGTGGGCTGGCTGACACCTCCTCTGCCTACTGCAAAATGGGAGACAGCTCAGGGGTGGGAAGGAAGGCAGTGGGGAGACCACGCACTGTGTTTTAGGTGTCCCCCACCTTCAAACACGCTGGGCAGGGGCAGAGGTTGAGAATGTAAAATCCAGGCAGCAGTCTCAACATTTTCTCTACATTCAATTCATTCATCACTGCTGTTATATTTCCTTTTAAAACTTAGATACATCATCAGTTTTATAGGGAAATATCACCACATATTGTATGATGAATAAAAGTTATTTAAAAACCTTATTCTGTCAGACTGGTTTCTGATCAATCTACCCCTGAAACAGCAACTGAACTAATACCAAGTTACCTTTTTGCCTTAAATAGGAATCACTCTGGCTTGTATACTGCAATGTTATTGGGACAAAAGGGATATGTGAGGGGAAGCTAACAGCAGCATTCTGATGGTATTTTTTGCATTCGCCACATCCCTTACCAGGCTGTGCCAGGATGTTGTGATCAGTCAGCCAACGAGCAAAGAAACAAGAAACTGATTCGAATGGTCACTGGGAATGGATTCTTTGAGAGACCCCATCCCTTTCACCCTTAAAAAGGGAAATAAACACAAGCCGGGGCTTACCGACAGTGCAGCGTTCCCTCAGCACTGCACTGAGATTGAGTCCTCAAATCTCTGGAGTGGGACTTGAACTCTCTTCTGAGCAGCTGACAGCCCGGCCAATGTCGGTGCATTCTGCTAGGGTCAGACAGCTTCTCTGACACCTGAATAACAAACTCAAGCTTCTACATCATTCCCCACTCTTGCTGTTGCAGCTCTGCTTCCTGCCTTGATAGCGATCGAACTTCATAGCACGACTGCCTTTTGAATAAAACCCGAACTGACAAAGGTTAAACATTGCACTCCCTAACCTGTCTGTGCTGAAAAATGTTCTTCTTTAAAAAAAAAAGCACCTTCAGACTGGGAGGCTCGACAGCTCGTACAGGATAAGATCCACACGTTTCAACTCTGTTCCTGCTCTGTTCTGTCCTCCGCTCCGAGGGAGATGCCGAATCCGGTTCCAGCTCCGATCTGCCCTACCTCCTGAGCGGGATCCAAGACTCGGGTATAGGGCGGAGCCAGGTCAGAGGGAGGGAGGAGATTTGGTCGGGGAGGTCAGCGCGTTTCCAGTAACAGGAGCTTTGGTAAGTCAGTCACGTCCCCAGGTAACCTTCTCTTGCTCACCCACTTTGTCCAGTACAGCAGGTAAATCACAGCAAGGCTTTACTGCTGCTTGGACAATTGGAATTATGATAACAATTCCTCTTTTATCACCAATCCTGCTTTACTTACTCTGGACTCAAATGATTAAATAGGAACCTTTCCAACATCTGAGATTGGTAATATTTTTCCTTTTCTCCTTTCCAAAAACTGGATTCAAAAGTATGATTTCCAAAATCTGTGTGCGTGTAATAGACCATCTTGTCTTTTTTTTTAATGATGCCTTTTAATTGCAAACTTTGCCACAATTCTCTCGTCATAATAGTTATATCTATTGCTGACCAGCAGATTCGGTTTAACCTTTGCCCATTTTGTACTCTTGACACTGACACCACCCTGCTTTGTGCTGCTAGGGTAGGTATGCTGTGCTCCCTCCAAACAAAATAATTTCTTTATCCAGCTTTTTCAATCGCAAGCAACATTAAATACAGTATTCAATTTCATACTTGTGCCTCTTAAATCATTGATACCGGGCTTGGCTCCAAGTTCCAGGGGTCACTGTGAACACTGCACGCTGACATATTTCATATTAAGTTGTAATCTATTATTTACATGTCAAAATGCAAAAAATAAAATAAAATAAACACAGCGCAACACTTGTTCATCAGTAACCTACACATAAAAACTGTTTTCATTCTCCAGTGTGTGGGGAATCTTTGACAAGGGCACATACTTTGAAAACTAGAACAAGGCCATTTGGTAATGATAGTAACTAGCACTTTTTCACACAGATGCCAAGGGTCAATTGAACATATTTTATGCCTGATTTTTATTTGATAGGGGTGTTGGGGGATATGAAGTGAAGGCAGGTAAATGGGGTTGAGGCCTCCTCCTGTTCCAATGCTCAGAACCGCTCAATGCTCTGTGTTCTTGCTCAGCTCCCCTTTTGAATTTCTAACTCCCATTCTCAGGCAGCATTTTTCTAAATAATAAAAAAATTTTTTTACTGAGGAATCTCGACAGTCCACATCTGGGACTTCAAGCACTAGCTTGGTTTGCCTTCCATCTCTCCCAATCTAAATTCCTTGAAAGGGGGCAGAGTTGGGAGATCAGCAACTTAAACCAGAAAAAATACATTGACCTTATCAATATTTCCTACAATTCTTAAATAGTTATTTCAAAACATCAGGAGGGGTGGGGCAAATGACTACACACTAAAAGAAATCTGGCCACTGACGTTAGTCCTGATTCACAAACATTCACCCCCTCCACTGTAGCAGCAGTGTGTACCATCAGAAAATGCACTGGAGGAACTCATCAAGCCTCCTTTAACAGCACCTTTCAAACCCATGACCACTACCATCTAGAAGGACAAGGGCAGCAGATAGATGGGAACACCACCACCTGGGAAGTTCCCCTCCAAGCCGCTCACCATCCTGACTTGGAAATATATTGCCGTTCCTTCACTGCCAAAATCCTGGAACTCCCTTCTTTTTACAGCACTGTGGGTGTACCTACACCACATGAACTGCAGCGGTACAAGAAGGCAGCTCACCACCACCTTCTCAAGGGCAATTAGGGATGGGTAATAAATGCTGGCTGAGCCCACAACACCCATGAGTGAATAAAATAAACTACTTCAAATTTATCTGATTACTGTTTGTGGGAGCTTGCTGTGCATAAATTGACTGCCATGTCACTTGAAAACTTAGTCAAAAGCTGCATACAGTGCCAACAGGTACAGAAATTGCCCCCTTTGGCTCTACTGGGAATGGCCAGTAAGGCCATGGGTCCGCCTCCACTTTGACTATATGGGGCCTTTTTCGGGCACAATGTTTCTCTTGATTATAGATGCTCACTTGAAGTGGATGGATGTATACGAAGTAAGAGCACCCACATCTGGCACCACCACAGACAGATTGCATCAGGGTTTTGTAATACACTGGTTCCTGGAAATGATAGTGTCTGATAATGGAATGGCATTCACCAGTGGGGAGTTCCAAAGGTTTGCAAGTCTCAATGGCATAACACGTGTTAAAATCTCGCCATACCACCCTGCATCTAATGGGTTGGCTGAGAGGGCAGTCCAGACCTTCAAGTCCGGAGTGAAAAAAATGGATGGAGACTCTATTGCAACTAGATTATCACGTTTCCTACTCAGCTATAGGACTATGCCACACATGACCACCGGTATTGCTCCCGCAGAGTTATTGATGAAGAGACGTCTCCGGACATGTTTGGGTCTCATAAGGCCGAATTTAGGGGGGAGGGTAGAAAGAAGTCAGGACAGTCAGAAAAATGGACATGATTACACAGAAGTGAAAGAAATTTCACTGTTGGAGAGACAGTTTTTGCAAAGAACTTTGGAGACTGGCCCAAATGGCTATCAAGTGAAGTTAGTGCAGTGACAGGACCACTTTCCTATCAAACATCAATCAAAGATTGGATAATTAGGAGACACGTAGATCACTTCAGGAAAAGGGAAACAGATCTACAAGAATGGATGCGCCAAGCATTCCCGTTTGAGTCAACACATGTGGAAAGAACTCCCCTTGCTTTGGAAGAACCTTTAGGATCCATTGAGCCTTACAGGATCGAAGAAACAAATTTACAGGTTCCTAATGGAGAGCTTAGTGGACAGATGACTCCTGAGAGGGAGGCCTCGGATAAACCACCCAAAGTCGTAGAACTACAACGTTCAACATGTTTGAAGATGCCTCCAGAGAGTCTGAATTTGTAAATAGTTCATGTAAATAGTTGATATATTGTAAAGATTGTAACTTGTACCTTTGAGTAAAGGGGGAGGGATGTGATAATCTGAGGTGCAGTACACCTTTAAGAGAATGTGAGCAGATTGATCACGTGATTGCATTACTCAATTGCTGTGTAGCACGGGCTACATTGTTAATCACTAGTTTAGAATAGGTTTATGAGAAGCACACGTGTGAGTGCTCTGTTACTTATGTGAATAAACAGCATGTGCTTCATTTTACAATGGTCTCTTCGTCTACACCGTCTTGATTACGTAGATGCAACCGTGTAAGCTGAACAAAGCAACCCGATAGAAGGAACATAACACTAATCCAGTGACAATACCACTACGCCACCATCTCCCCTTGTTGGCCATGCAATGGAAAGAACATTGGAGCCTCTACCGTTACTATCCATAGCTTTGGACTATGACATGCATGTACAGAGTGAAGTGAACACACCACCACATCTATTTTATTGAATCTTTGTCATTTTAAACATCCCAATCAAATCTAAAACTTCTAAACTTAAGTGTTATCAAAGACATTCAGATTGTTTGAGTCTGTCTTATGCATTGTGTAAGGGCATTTTCCTATCTGTATTAATTTTCAATACTGTTAATAATGGGTTATCTTATGGTAAATACAAATTTACACCACTTACTCTGTGACCTGTTTTCTGATCTCAGACTCTTCATACAGATCTTTCTTTTTTCCTTCTTCAATAGTTTCACCACCCCCCTCAAAAAAGACGCATTTTGAAATATTTGTTTTACTTTCACCTCCTGCCAATTTGCAAGTTACATTTCCCAGTTTCTCTAGGTTTCTGCACATACATGGCAATCTTAACTGAAAGACCTACCTTGATCGGCTGTTGGCAACATTCTCTTAATAATAGCTGCAGGATGCATAGAATATACCACCTTGAATAGAGTGCATATTTAAAGAGATGGAACATTTCAAGATCATAATAGTAATTACTTTCCCAGGGAGACTGAACAATGGAAAATTAATCCTCCCTCTGAAATTAGATCAGAAATGTACAGTCAATCTCAATTAAAAATAATAGATTACTTATATTCATAGAAGCAAACATGGTTAAGTAGCAGAGCATCCTCTAATGCAGATAAATAATTCTCCTCAAAAATAGAGAATGAAAAAAAAAGACTTGTATTTCTATTGCTCCTTTCACAACCTCAGGATGTTCCAAAGTGCTTCACAGCCAATGAGGTAGTTCTGAAATGCGGCCACTGTCGTAATGCAGGAAATGGAGCAGCCAATTTGTGCACAGCAAAGCCCCACAGACAGCAGTGAAATAATTAACCAGATCACCTGTTTTAATGATGATGGTTGAGGGATAAATATTGGTCAGGTCACCTGGAAGAATTCACTTGCTTTTTTTTATTCCGTTGCAGGATATGGATGTCACAGACTAGGTCAGCATTTGTTGTCCATCCCTAACTGCCCTTGAGAAGGTGGTGGTGAGCCACCTTCTTGAACCGCTGCAGACCATATGGTGTCAGTGCACCCACAGTGCTGTTAGGGAGGGGAGTTCCAGCATTTTGACCCAGCGACAGTGAAGGAATGACGACATAGTTCCAAGTCAGGATGGTGTGTGGCTTGGAGGGGAACTTGCAGGTGGTGATGTTCCCATGCATCTGCTGCCTTTGTCCTTCAAGGTGGTAGAGATTGCATGTTTGGAAGGTGCTGTTGAAGGAGCCTTGGTGAGTTGCTGCAGTGCATCTTGTAGATGGTACACACAGCTGCCACTGTGCATCGGTGGTGGAGGGAGTGAATGTTTAAGGTGGATGGGGTGTCAATCAAGTAGGTTTTGTCCTGGATAGGGTTGAGCTTCTTGAGTATTGTAGCTGCACTCATCCAGGCAAGTGGAGAGTATTCCATTACACTCTTGACTTGTGCCTTGTAAATGGTAGACAGGCTTTGGGGAGTCAGGAGGTGAGTTACTCATTGCACGATTCCTAGCCTCTTACCTACTGTTGTAGCCACAGTATTTATATGACTAGTCCAGTTCAGATTATGGTCAATGGTAACCCCCAGGATGTTGATAGTGGGGGATTCAGCGATTGTATGTCAGAGAGAGATGGTTAGATTCTCTCTTGTTGGAGATAGTCATTGCCTGGCACTTGTGTGGCACAAATGTCATTCTTCTTTGAAATAATGCAATGGGATACTCTACACCCACTTGAGAGGGCAGACAACCATCCTGGTTTAAAGTCTTATCCAGAAAGAATGCATCTCCAATGGTGCAGCACTCTCTCAGTACTGCACTAGTGTGTCAGCCAAGATGATATGCCCAAGTCTCTGGCATAGGTTTTGAACTCACTACCTTCTGACTCAGAGGTTGAGTGCTATCCACTGAGTCACAGCGAAGACCATTAGTGTTAAGTGGATATTACTTCATGAGGTCAATGTTACAACTTGAACAAAGTAAATAGCAGGGTTGTTAAGAATTTGCTAATATAACTAATAAGTCACCAGGTCTGTCAGCCTTCTCTGAACATGTAGGCATTCAAGTGAGTTGTAGAGTTTCCTTGTTTAAAATATTTTGTTTGAAAATAAAATGTGCCAGAAGCTCTGAGCATTTCCCAGATATAAATGAACAGATGAACAAAATGAATATGTATACAGCAGCAACAACAACTTGTATTTATAAAGCACCTTTATCGTACTAAAACATCTCAAGGTGTTTCATAGAGGTATTGTGAAACAAAATATGATACTGAGCCACAGAGATTTTAAGGCAAATGACCAAAAGCATTTTGTTCTTTTTAAAAATCATTCATTTATGGGATGTGGGCATCGTTGGCAGCCAGCATTTATTACCCATCCCTAATTACCCTTGAGAAGGTGGTGGTCAAGCAGGCTCAAAGAAGTAGATTTAAGGAGTGTCTTAAAGGAAAAAAGAGAGGTAGAGAGGCAGACAAGTTTAGGAGGGGAATTCCAGAGCTTGGGTCTAACAGCTGAAGGCATGGCCGCCTATGGCGGAACAATTAAAATCAGGGATTCTCAAGAGGCTGCAAATTGAGGAGTGCAGATATCTTGCAGGGTTGTGGAGCTGAAAGAGATTACAAAAATAATGAAGGGCCAGGCCATGGAGAAATTTGAAGACAGACAATTTTAAAATTGAGGCATGGCTAAACCAGGCACCAGTGTGGGGTCAACGAGCAGAGGTCATGATGGGTGGATTGAACTTGCTATGAGTTAGGACATGGACAGCAGAGTTTTCAATGACCTCAAGTTTTCAAAGGGTAGCATGTGGGAGGCCAGACTTGAGTCTGTTGGAATAGTGAGGTCTAGAGGTAATAAAGGCATAAGTGAGGGTTTCAGCAGCAGATGAACTGAGACAGGTGAAATCAGGCAATGTTACAGAGGTAGAGATAGGCAGTTTTGGTAATGGCATGGATATGTGGTTGAAAGCTCATCTCGGGATCAAATATAACACCAAGGTTGTGAACAGTCTGGTTCAGCCTCACACAGTTGTCAGGGAAAGGAATGGAGTCAGTGAAGAGGAAATGGAGTCCGTGACGGCAACTGAAAACAATGGCCGTGATTTTCCAGTCCCGACCTTTTGCTGGTCCGTCAAATTTTCTGTCCTGCCCGCCACAATTCCTACGACGGGAGGGACTGGAAAATCCCAGCCAATGGCTTCAGTCTTCTCACTATTTAATTAAAGAAATTTCTTCTCACCCAGTACCGACTGTCGGATAAGCAATCTGGTAATTTAGAGAGAGTGATAACACTGAATGTTAAGCAATCAAAATGGGAGAGAAGGAGCTTAAAATAGGAAAGAATAAACAGAGCGCTGAAATACGTTTGCTGATGAATTAGTAGGTACTGTGCATTTCCATCCATCCATCAACCTAACAATGATCCAAACCACATTTTCAGGATGAGCCTATTTACTTATTAAACTAACTTTGATAAAAAATGTCTGATCATTGAACCACCTGTTCATCTAAAGCAATTAACTATCTCGAGGGTGAAGGGAGGCAAAAGACTCGAACAGTAAATCATCTGCAGAGTGCTTCTGAGTAGGGTTAAGTGCCCTGTGGAGACTCTTTACACAAACTTCAGGTTGATTCAGGCTGACTTCTGGGGAAATGTTGTCAATTGTATTTTAAAAAAAACCTTGGCACCATTGTTTTCATTTCAAGCAAAAATGACATAATTGTTGTTAAATTAGAAAGATGTCATGGTAAAGCAGGTACTTTAAAAAAAAATCATACTGAGTAATTTAAAATGACATATGATTTGAGCCTAAATCTGAAAGTGTACATTGAAGACAGGAATTATCAGTGAAAATGTAATAGTTTTTTTAGTCCCCAAACCCCATCTGAAGATTTACATCAAAAGAGCCATTTTATGGGTTTTGTTGCTAAAACAGAGTTGATATTAGCTTTTTCACAAACACAGGCCAAATGTACATTGAAATAAAGCAAGTAGCATCATTAAAGCTCTCAGGTTTATTTAAATTTGCATTAATTTTCCTGTAATCCATTGAGTTTCGAGAATTGAGGAGTGATTTGATATAGGTGTTTGAAATGATAAAAGGTTTCAATAGGGTACCACACAGAGAAACTATTTCCTCTGGTGGGTGAATTCAGGTCAAGGAGCATAATTTTAAAATGAATGATCTAATGGAAAGTTGGAACAGGGTCAAGGGGCTGAATGGCCTCCTCCTGTTCCAATCTTTTAATTACAGATATAAAGCTTTCGCAAAGATACAGCTTGCAGAGATTAATCTCTTTGATGATAATATTCTGGTAGTTTGGTATCAATGTGAAGTGTTTTATTATTTATTTCAGAGATATTAAAATTGGACACGGATTCCCAAAATGTAATGTTATTTCCTTAACCTTAGGAAATATTATCAAGTGGTTATATCACCACCTAGTGATAAAACAAAGAACATACACAACATCACCAAGCTGGGGAATTGTTCAGGCAGGTATTGTTCTCCTGTCCGCTCGCCACTTAGAGAAAGGTTTGTTACAGCAAAGGCTGTCTCTCCAGCAGTGCAATTTTTTTGCTATTAGTCTTTTCCCCTCTGGGTGTCAGCTTTGGTTCAGTAATAGCACTCTTACCTCTGAGTCAGAAAGTTGTGGGTTCAAGCCCCAAACCAGACTTGAGCACATGCAACCACACAGAGGTGCTGTCTTTCCGATGGGATGTAAATTGTCACCTGAGTCTTACTAGCAATGACTTCTCTTCCCACTCTCGCACCGTTACCTCTGGTGTTCCCCAAGGATCTATCCTTAGTCCCCTCCTATTTCTGATCTACACGCTGCCCCTTGGCATCATCATCCAAAGGCAGCGTTAGTTTTTACATATAAGCTGATAATACCCAGCTCTACCTCACCATCACCTCTTGACTCCTTCACTGCTACTAAATTTTAAATTACTAAATCCAACACCCAGCACTGGATGAACAGAAACTTCCTCTAATTAAATATTGGGAAGACTGAACCCATTGTTTTCGGTCACCACTCCAAACTCTGTTCCCTGGTTACTAACTCCATCCCTCTACCTGGCAACAGTCTGAGATTAAGCCAGTCTGCTCACAACCTTGGTGTCACATCTGAAATGAGCTTCTGACCTCATGTTTACACTATCACTAAGATCACCCATTTCCAACTCCATAACATCACCTGACTTCACCTCTGTCTCAGCTCACCTGCTGCTGAGACCCTCATGTATTCTTCTGTTACCTCTAGACTTGACCATTTCAATGCATTTCTGGCTGGTCCCCCACATGCTACCCTCCGTAAACTTGAGGTCACCCAAAACCAAGATTTGGTGGCCTTGAATTTAGTTGCCCAGCCCTGGAATACCCACCCTTCACCTCACTTTCCTCCTTTGGGACACCCCTTAAAATTTACCTCCTTGACTGAGCTTTTGATCACTAGCCCTAATATCTCCTTATGTGGCTCAGTGTCTTACTTTGTTTTATAATGCTCCTGTGAAATGCCTGGGAAACTTTATTATGCTAAAGGTGCTATATAAATAAAAGCTGTTGCTGTTTGTCCAATGAATGGACGTAAAAGATCTCATGGTAATGTTGGAAGAAGATCAGGGGAGTTCTGCCCAGTGCTCTGGCCAATATTTATGCCTCGATCAACATCATTAAAAGCAGATTATCTAGTCATGATCACGTTGCTGTTTTGGGGTCCTTGCTGTGTAAATCTTACACTACAACAATGACTACCTTTCAAAAGTATTTCATTATCTCTAAAATGCTTTGGGACATCCCGTGGTCAAGAAAGGCTCTATTCACGCACAAATCTTTTTTTTTCTCTCCTGTCTTTAGTTTCCACTCTGTGTATCTGGCTCCTCACCTTCCTTTTTCCACCTTTGCCCACCCTTGGCTTCCATGATTCGTCATTCTGGGAACTTCTCACACAAGCCAAGCAAAAACACTCAACTACAAGGGACTCAACTTTTTGTCTTAAGGTAAATGCAATCATACGACAAGATGTCAAGTGATCACGTGTACAAGAGCATGCCAGAAGCACCAGGCGTAACTAAAAATGAGATGCCAACTTGGTGAAGCTAGAACACAGGATTACAAGCATGTTAAACAATGGAAGCAGCATTAACACAAGGGACCACATGGCCTGTCGAGCCTGCTTCGCCATTCAATATGACCTTGGCTGATCACAGAATCACACAGTGCAGAAGAGGCTCTTTGGCCCATCGAGTCTGCACCGACACGTGAGAAACACCTGACCTACCTACCTAATCCCATTTACCAGCACTTGGCCCATAGCTTTGAATGTTATGATGTGCCAAGTGCTCATCCAGGTACTTTTTAAAGGATGTGAGGCAACCCGCCTCCACCACCCTCCCATGCAGTGCATTCCAGACCGTCACCACCTTCTGGGTAAAAAAGTTTTTCCTCACATCCCCCCTAAACCTCCTGCCCCTCACTGATGTCCCCTTGTGACTGACCCTTCAACTAAGGGGAACAGCTGCTCCCTTTCCACCCTGTCCATGCCCCTTATAATCTTGTACATCTCGATCAGGTCGCCCCCTCAGTCTTCTCTGCTCCAATGAAAACAACCCAAGTCTATCCAACCTCTCTTCATAACTTAAATGTTTCATCCCAGGCAACATCCTAGTGAATCTCCTCTGCACCCCCTCCAGTGCAATCACATCCTTCCTATAATGTGGCGACCAGAACTGCACACAGTACTCCAGCTGTGGCCTCACCAAGGATGATCTTGGGCTTCAACTCCATTTTCTTGCCTGCTCCCCATATCCCTTAATTCCCCGAGACACCAAAAATCTGTCTATCCCAGCCTTAAACATGGTCAACGATGGAGCATCCACAACCCTCTGAGGTAGGGAATTTCAAAGATTCACAAGCCTTTCAGTGAAGTAATTTCTCCTCATCTCAGTCCTAAATGATCGGCCCCTTATCCTGAGTCTGTGCCCCCTGTTTTAGATTCCCCAAGCAGTGGAAACAATCTTTCAGCACCTACCCTTTGAAACCCCTTCAGAATCTTGTATGCTTCAATGAGTTCGCCTCTCATTCTTCGAACTCCAGAGAATATAGACCCAATTTACTCAGCTTCTCTTCACAGGACAACTCTCTCATCTCAAGGACCAATTTAGAGAATGTTCACTGTACCCCTTCCAAATAGATAATGAAAAATACTGAAAACAGTAAAAAAAGAGACCAAAACTGCACACTGTATTCAAGATATGGTCTCATCAAAGCCCTGCTATAGACAAAGGTAAATGATCCCAGAGTCAATGAATGAGATCGAAGTTCTGCAATTCTGTCGCATCCAGTTGTGAATTCCAGATCTGCTGCCTCCGTCTCAATCCAGTGAAGACAGTTATGTCAATATTACATCTGAAAAACAACACCGCTGGGAATGAACTCAACATTTCCTCTGCAGAAGTCAACTTACACATGACCCCAACCAAAATTCCTGGATGTCACCTCAGACAGGACTTTCACCTACTGGCTTCTACGCATTAACATCGGCCAAAAAGTAAAAAGCAGGGCAAACCTGGCCTGGAAAGTATGGGGAATGCACAGCCAGAACATTTTGTACCCCATGACCCCTAGTCTACTCTGCTACAGAATATTGCTCTTCCTCATGGTGCTGCAACCAACACACTAACTCCCAGAGAATGCATGCCACAGTCTCAACTCTGTGAGAATAAATGTTCCTCCAGCTTTCTGCCCTAAATCTTTTACATTTAATCTTAGACCCAAATACCCCCTCATTTCTAGTCCTCTCGATCACTGGAAAAAGCCTGGTTTGAACAGCAACAACTTGCATTTATATAGTAACATATCCCAAGACATTACACAAGAGCGTTATTAGACAAAGTTTTTACTGACCCGTGTATGGAGCTATTAGAATAGGTGGCCAAAAGCTTGAACAAAGAGGTAGGCTTTAAGGAGCAGGGTGAAGGAGGAGAGAGGTGGGAAGTTTAGGAAGAGAATTCTAGAACTTGGATCTTCAGGAGCTGAAGGCAGGGCCACCAATGGTGGAGTAAAGGAAAATTGGGAATTTGGAAGAGGCCAAAATTGGAGGAAAGCAGAGTTCAATGCCCATACTTTTTATTTTGCAAAATGATTGAGTCTTGACTTTCCAGTTGGATGTAAACGTTGACAGCTGGGGTGACTAAACAAAAGCCAATTGCTTTCCCCCACTGTAGTGGTTGCATTTCACTTGGTGCATTGTGCAAGATGCTTCACCCCATTACATAGGTTGCATTTTACTTGGTGCAAGGTGTCCCCCCTGCCCCCTCCCCCCATTGCAGAGTTTGATTTTGTGAAAATGCAATCACAGAATTGTTACAGCACAGGAGGCCATTTGGCCCATCACGTCTGCACTAGCTCTCCAAATGAGCAACTCACCTAGTGCCATTCCCTGCCTTTTGCCCGTAACTCTGCACATTCTTCCTTTTCAGATAATAGTCTAATTCCCTTTTGAATGCTTCAATTGAACCTGCCTCCGCCACACTCAGGCAGCGCATTCCAAACCCTAACCGCTCGCTGCGTAAAAATGTTTCTCTTCATAATACTTTTGCTTCTTTTACTAATTACTTTAAATCTGTGCCCTCTTATTCTTGATCCTTGCACGAGTGGGAGCATTTTCTCCCTATCTACTCTGTCTAAATCCCTCATGATTTTGAATACCTCTATCAAACCTTCTCTAAGGAGAACAGCCCCAACTTCTCCAATCTATCCATATAACTGAATTCCCTCATCCCTGGAACCATTCTTGTAAATTTTTTCTGCACCCTCTCTAATGCCTTTTTAAATTCATTTATGGGACGTAGGGGTCACTGGCAAGGCCAGAATTTGTTGCCCATCGCTAATTGCCCTTGACAGCAGTTAAGTGTCAACCACATTGCTGTGGGTCTGCAGTCACATGTAGGCCAGACCAGATAAGGATGGAAGATTTCCTTCGCTAAAGGGACATTAGTGAACCAGATAGGGTTTTACAACAATCAATGATCATTATCAGGTCACTATTACTGATATTAGTTTTCAATTCCAAAGTTATTCATTGAATTTCAATTCCACCAGCTTCTTTTCTCTAAGATAAACACTCCTAACTTCTCCAATCTCTCCTCTTAACTGAAGCTCCTCATCCCTAGAATCATTCTCATGTATCTTTTCTGCACTCTCTCCAATGCCTTCACATCCTTCCTAATGTGCGGCACCCAGAACTGAACACTATACTCTAGCTGAGGCCGAACTCGTGTCTTATACAAGTTCAACATAATCACCCTCCTCTTATACTCTATGTCCCTATCAATAAAGCCCAGTATACTGTATACTTTATTAACTGCTCTTCCAAACTGTCCTGCCACCTTAAATGACTTATACACATATACACCCAGGTCCCTCTGCTCTGCCAACAACTTTAGAGTTGTACCCTTTATTTCATATTGTCTCTCCATGTTTTTTCTTCCAAAATGAACTACCTCACACTTCTCTGAATTGGACTTCATCTGCTGCCTGTCCACCCATCCCACCAACTTGTCTGTCATTTTGAAGGTCTACACTCTCTTCCACACAGTTCACAATCCTTCCAAGTTTCATATCATCCACAAACTTTGAAATTATGCCCTGTACACCAAGGTCTAGGCTGCTCATGTATATCAGGAAAAGCAAGGGTCTCAAAACTGATCCCTGGGGAACTCCACTACAAACCTTCCTCCAGTCTGACAAACATCCACTAACCATTAACTCTCTGTTTCCCCTCACTCAGCCAATTTTGTATCCACATTGTGGCTGTCGCTTTTATTCCATGAGCTCTACCTTTGCTCACAGGTCTGTTGTATAGTACTGTACCAAACACCCTTTTGGAAGTCCACGTGCACCTCACCAACCCTCTCCGTTGGCTCTTCAGAAAATGTTACTTCGCGCATCGTGCAAGATAGCGCGTGCCGACGCAGTGACGTGATGCTGGGGGGGGGGGGGGGGGAGGGTTGGGGGTTGACCGTTGCCCTGGTGACCACTGCGGCTCGGGTGGGAGCTGAGGGAGCCCCGCCCCTCTGGGGGGAGGTTTCATTTTATTGTTTCACCGGCTTGGCGCGGTCGGCTGTTGTTTGTAAGGTTGTGTGGTTTTGGTTTGACAGTGCCGCCCGGCCCGACCCGGCCTGGTGCCCCGGTCGCCATCGCACCGCCGTTCAAGATGAAGCTGTTCTCTGAGGCGCACAAGACGGTGTTTGTGGTGGATCACTGCCCCTACATGGCCGAGTCCTGCAGGCAGACGGTGGAGTTCGACATGTTCACCAAGAACCGGGCCCCGGGCATCATCCCGCTCGCTCCCATCTCCAAATCGCTGTGGACCTGCGCCGTGGAGTCGGCCATGGAGTATTGCCGCATCATGTATGACATCTTCCCGGCTCGGAAACTGGTGAGAGGCTGGGGCCTGGGCCAGGGCCGCAGGAGAGCGAGAGGGGAGAGTTAGGGGGTTTGTGCCCAGAGGGATGAAGAGAAGAGGATTGTCCCCAGAAAGGGAGGGGGGGGTGGGGGAGAGGTTTGTCCCCAGGAGGAGGGGGGGGTGGGGGAGAGGTTTGTCCCCAGGAGGGGGGGGGGGGTGGGGGAGAGGTTTGTCCCCAGGAGGGGAGAGGGGGGGGAGGTTTGTCCCCAGGAGGGGAGAGGGGGGGGGAGGTTTGTCCCCAGGAGGGGAGAGGGGGGGGGAGGTTTGTCCCCAGGAGGGGAGGGGGGGTGGGGGAGAGGTTTGTCCCCAGGAGGGGAGGGGGGGTGGGGGAGAGGTTTGTCCCCAGGAGGGGGGAGGGGGGGTGGGGGAGAGGTTTGTCCCCAGGAGGGGGGAGGGGGGGTGGGGGAGAGGTTTGTCCCCAGGAGGGGGGAGGGGGGGTGGGGGAGAGGTTTGTCCCCAGGAGGGGAGGGGGGGTGGGGGAGAGGTTTGTCCCCAGGAGGGGAGGGGGGGTGGGGGAGAGGTTTGTCCCCAGGAGGGGAGGGGGGGGGGGGAGAGGTTTGTCCCCAGGAGGGGGGGGGTGGGGGGAGAGAGGTTTGTCCCCAGGAGGGGGGGGGTGGGGGGAGAGAGGTTTGTCCCCAGGAAGGGGGGGGAGAGGTTTGTCCCCAGGAAGTGGGGGGGTAAGAGGTTTGTCCCCAGGAAGGAAGGGGGTGGGGGCGTAGAGGTTTGTCCCCAGGAAGGAAGGGAGGGGGGGGAGGGGAGAGAGGTTTGTCCCCAGGAAGGAAGGCGGGGGGGAGGGAGAGGTTTGTCCCCAGAAAGGGAGGGTGGGTGAGAAGGGGATTGTCCCCAGAAGGTGGGGGTGCGGGGTGGAGGTGAAGAGGGTTGTCCACGGGTGGGGAGGGAAGGAGGCTGTCCCGAGAGAGAGAGGTGTGGGGAGGGGTGTGTCCCCAGGGGGAGAGGGGGGAGGGGAGGGGTTTGTCCCCAGGGAGAGAGGGGATGAGGGGAGGGTTTGTCCCCAGAGAGAAGGATTGGGGAGGTGAGTGGGCGTGCTGCCCAGGGAGTGAGATGAGTGGGGGGGATGGCGGTGGCTTGTCCTCAGAGTATGTGCAGAGATGGGTTTGCATGTTTGTTATCAGAGTTGACACAGGTCTTGGGGGCATTGGACAGTGAGCATTGGGGCAAGAAGGGGCAATATGCTGAGCTTCGATCAGGGAACAGGGTTTATGGGCTGAGGTCTTCTGTAGCAGAATAGTGAGTATTGGGTAAGCTCCAGACTGGGTGAAAACAGTGAGCTCTGTGTGGGGTGAAGAGTCAGCTCCAGGCAGGATCTAAATAATCTCCTCTGGTAGCAAGGGGCTTGTGCTGAATCCTCATTGACTGTGGAAAAATATCTGGTGTGCCAGATTACCCTGAAATAATCACCATACTATAACCACCTCTCAGTAGCTTGGTACTAATACCTTATTAAATATAGAAGCTCCTCTTAACTTCAATCTTCCTTACTTATGAATGAGTTATTTGAAAAATGGGAACTGAAAGGTAGATTAAGAGCCTCATAACAATTAATACTGAAGAGAGGTAGTTAGCAACACTCAGTGTTTAGTAATAGTTACTTCCTAGTTGAAGTAGGTGGTGTATAATGGTTTACTACTTTTTGACTTCAGTACAGTTAAGGCCAGTTATTTACCTACTGAAAAGATATTCTTCTTGCTAATCAATAAAAGTTTTGTGAACCTTCCTAAAACAGGTTAAATATATTTCCTCCATGGTGGCGATGCTCTTGATAAGTTTAAGATGCATGTTTTTACAAAGACAGGGTCATTATGCGATGCAAATCATCCTGTATTGTGCTGCTCACGTGTTGCTATGCACAAAACTACATGATGTCATTTCTGTACCAAATTTGAATTCTCCGCTTAAGTCCAGTTTGGGGGCTCAAAATACTGGCTCTGATGGGAGGCCGACTTAAATGAAGTTACAGACATTTTGGCTCTGGTTGTAATTGTTATGTGAAGAGAAGTAAAGAAGCTGGGGTTGATTTCCTTTGAGCAGAGAAGGGTTAGGGGTAATTCTTCGAGGCGCTCATTATTATGGTGGGTATTGATGGAGTAAATGGGGAAGAAAGTGTTTCTGCAGGTAGATGGGCTGGCAACCAGCAAATGCAGTTTCACGGTCATTGGCAAAAGGAATGGGGGAAGATTGAGATTCTTTTAACACAGTGTGTTATGAAAACCTGGGCTGCACTGTCTGAAAAGATCATGGAAGCAGACTCAGTAGCACCTTTCAAAAGAGAATTCAATAAATACTAGAAGGGAAACACAAAGCAGAACTAAGGGGAAAGAGCAGTGGAGTGGGACTAATTGGTTAGGTCTTTCAAAGAGCATGATGGGCCAAATGGCAGTCTTCTGTGCTCTATATGATTGTATGATATTGAAATATGCACTGGGCAATGTATGGTTCCTGGAGTGTTGACATTCCAGTTTGAAAATATATAGTAAACCATGTATAAAACATGTTGTTCTATTTAATTTCCCTGTGTATCTCAGCCAGCAACATTAAGCAGCATGACGTCAACATCTGGTGACCAAAGGCTGCTAACAGTTGCTCCAAAGCAATTAATGGGTGCAACCAGGGTAAGTAGAAATAAATGTCCTTTTGAGATGCTTTTTTTCTGCTGTGTGCTAGAATTGAAATAGATTAACTAACAATGGAAAAACAATGCTCTAGACCTAGAAGGAGAGTCTAATATTTTGTTTGTAATTTAAAATCAGGCATTCTCCTAAAGGAAGTATTATTCAGAGTGCAATTGGACGTGGGTGGAATTGCATTAGCCGCCTGTAATGCAATACAATAGACATTCAGTTCTGCTGAAGACAGTGGAACTGATTATTGGGCGGTATGCGGAGGACTGTAAGTGGAGATAATGCAACGTTGCCTATGTTGCTTCCCCACCCATGTCCCATATCACCACTCATATATCTTTTTGCAAATGGCAGGTAAATGTAATTACAGAACAAATGTTGCATGAAGACAATAGGATTTTCATTGTGGATTTACATTTTGCTTCATTTGTTTTTTCTGTTTCATGAAAGAAAGTGAATTTTGAGCTGAGAGTACACTAGTGCTTTCTAGTGAGCTCACTGGCTACCACTTGCATCCACCACTGGAAGTCAGTTGCTTTGGAAAGCATTGTAAAACAGCTTCAAAATCAAATGTTTAAAAAATGTGTGAATGTTATTCTTCCCAAGCCTTCCAGAAGGGAAAGGGGAGATTCATACACACAGAAAGATTTAGTTGTATTGTGAAAGCTTTATTTCTGTCGTATTTTTATACTCGATGATCATCTGGTCCTCTGGAGAAGCAGGATGGCTGGATGAACCATTGCACAACATACCATGTATTGGTGCCATCTTCAATCTATTCTTCACTAAAAACTGAAGGATAAATGCTTTATTTTCCTGTGGGCAATGCCAGGGCGATCAACTAATCATTATGTTCATGTAGCAGAAAGCTGAGTCGATTATCAAATTTGGGGTATTGGTTGTAGCAAAATGGTTAGATTTGTACTCAAGTATAGATGCAATGAAAATTCTGACAGAGCAGCCACTTCTTTCTAATTTATTGGTTTGAGGTGGACGTTACTGGCAAGGCAGACATTCATTGCCCAGTCTCTGAGTGGTGAGCCGCTGCCTTTAATGGCTGGATAACACTTTGCAACTGAGTGGCTCACTCGGCCCATTTGAGGATTACTGGCCCTTGTAACATATCCACGATTCCACCTGTTCACCTATAACATCTGCTACAGATACTAAATACAATTTACAAACGTTTACTCAAAATTTGAACAATCAAAGACAGTTAATTGCCCACAAAAACAGAAGTGGATAAACTGGTTATTAACATGGGTTTATGATTGTATCTGTAATGGCTTTGGAGAGTGCAGCTGTTGTCTCTCACTGTATGCTCTTCATACTTGGTTTAAAACGCAAATTGCTGCTAATTGTTTCTTTTGTTAGTCCGTGTTACTATCAAAGGAAAGCTTTACGATGCCTCTGATGGTGTATCTAATATTTATGGTTAAACCTGTCCAGCATCATTTGGAAGGCATGCAAAAGTCCTTTTATATTGAGATCTGTAATTGGGTGAAAATGACCATTCATTGCTTCCTAATCTAATTGATCTCAAAGATCACAGAACTACTAATTTTTTTTAGTATTCTCTCTCATTTAAAAATAATTAAATCATCCCCATTTTTCCCCACTACTTGCTGACAGATATTCCTATCCGTCTGTATATCATCCCTGTATTTGGATGTGGATATCCATATCTCTATCGACCCCTCCTCTCCATCATTATTCAGCAGCTGTGAGTTGTTCAATATGCCCTATTTTAAAACATTCATTCCTCCCTGCCTTTCAGGCTTTTTCTTCTGCTCCCATTATCTCTAATTGATGGTAGTGAATTGTGCCAAGGCACTTTACATGAGCGTTGTCAGACAAAATTTCACACAGAGCCATGCAAAGAGATGTTCAGGCAGTTAACTTAGGAGTGTCTTATGGGAGGATTGAGAAGTGGTTTAAGGAGGGAATTCCAGAGCGTGGGACCTAAGCAATTAACATGGCCCTCAATGGTTGACTGATTTAAAATCAGGGGTGCACAAGAGGCCAGAATTGGAGGAGAGTCGTTATGTTGGAGGGTTGTCGGACTGGTGGTGTTTATGGGGATAGGAGACGCGAGTTTGTAGAGGGATTTAAAAACAAGGATGAGAATTTTAAAATCGAGATGTTGCTCAACCAGGAGTCAATGTCTGCAAGAATGGGTGCTGTGTGAATAGGGCTTTGTGCAAATGAGGATATAGGCAGCAGAGTTTTGGAGGAGGTTGTGCTAATCAGAGTGGAAAGTGGGAGACCAGCTAGGAGTGCGTTAGAATATTCAGATCTACAGGTAACAAAAGCGTGGTTTTGGCAGCAGATGAGCTGATGAAAGAGGGGAGCTGAGCGACATTATGGAGGTGGAAGGGGATGGTTTTAGTGATGGAACAGGTATGTAGTTGGAAGCTTATCTTGGGGATCAAATGAATAGTCTGGCTCTACGCAAACATTTGCCAAGAAGAGGGATGGAGACAGTGACTAGTGAATGGAGTTTGTGCTCGGAATTGAAGACAATGGCTTTGGTCTTCCGAATATTTGAAATCCCTTTATCATTAAATTGGTTTTGTTTTCTCCTAAATTAGCATGTTATGAGCTTGTCATTCTTGCTCATTGTAATTTTAAGGATCATCTTCATTCCGCTCTTTTTACACCAAAGTTTCCTTAACATGACCCTGATCGAAGTATTGATAACATTTCTTCCTTTGTAATTGAAACATTCTACTTAGTCCCATAGGAATCCGCCATAAATAGATCCCCAGTTACTTAATTTTCTTTGCCTGTACTTTATAGAACCAAATAAGGCTGCATCGCCACAGAAGGCCTTTTGCCCCATTGTCTGTGTTGACTCTTTTTGCAACAGCAAATCAAAGCCAATTGCCCTGTCCTGTGCCTGCTCAGCTTCAAATATTTATCCAGTTTTTTTACTGTAGTAGTTGCTACTCAGGAATTTCTGGTATCCTTTTTAAAAAGAAGCACCTTAATACCCGCAAATGCTTTCAAATTTTGCAAGCTACAGGGGTCAACTGCAACAGCAAGAAATAAAAAATCAGGACTATGTAGTTTGGGATGGGTTATGATCTCTTCCTCTCACTTATTTTTCCCTAAAAAAGGGGCATTAAGAAGAATATCCTGTTGAGGGTGGATACCTGTTTCATGGAATATTTACCCACAAGAAAGAAAAGGTGGTTGACAGAATTGTCAGTTATTAGAATGATTTCTTTTCAAAATGTGAATTCAGCCATTTATTTAATGATGGGAATTGTGCTTCCCATTCATTATTGGGATATTGTAATCTGTGTTGCAGTGCAGTGATCTCTAATTCTGCAAAATAATACAGCTCTTGTAAATCTGCCCACTTAGTTTGGGTGAAACTTGTTGCAGACAGTTCTTGTGATTTAGTGATTATTTTATTCAAAATAGATTGGATCATAACAGTTAATGTTCTGTGGAGAACTTAAGTGTATTTTGTTTATCCATTTTAAAGCACTTTTAAAATTCACTTCAGATGTTTGTGTTGAGCTCTTTCATTTCTAGTTTTGATTTTTTTTTCAGGTGAATTTCATTGTAAGTGATTCAAGAGCGCACACCCTGAACTCCTGGGGGCAAGAAGATCAGAATCTGCAGGAGGTATAGCAAAACATTTTTGCTTTTGGAGTGGGGAATAAATTGTTGCAATCAACTGCATTGACCTTAATAGTCCTAAATCTTTTTGGTTGATTTCCCAGCAACTGTTCTTTAAAGCACTCATTGTTGCATTTTGGATACAAATTAATTTTTACTATTTATTTTGAATGGTTTTTAGTCAGTAGCTCTGCTATTCTAGCCAAAGGAGATTTTGAAAATAAGAAGACTCAATCTAGGACTGAAATAATGCAAAAGAAAGCTAATAGCTACACAAAAGGAATGTTACAAAACAGGAAAGTGAAACTGAGGAGATTTACAAGCAATCTTCAGCCTGAAACGGGTTGCTTCTGAAGCAGTTATATGGCCAAACAGAAAACTTAATTGGTACAAAAACCCCTGAAAGAATACTTGGATATGCCATGGCAGCAGGAGCAGAAGGCAAAAATTCAAAGTTAGGAGATGGAAGTTTAACACAGGAACAAGCTGAACAGCTGGTAAATGGTTTAAGTACCTTGGTTGATGCCAGGGCAATGGAGTTATCTAAGAAATGACTATAGGTTCTGTAAATCAGCAGAAGGTCAAGTCAATTTGCTGGAAGGTTAAGATCAAATAAATAGACTGAAGGGTATTCTCTATCTTGTGTGGGAGGTAAAATGGGACTTCAGCTTTCTTTTAATTTTTCAAACACAATCTAAATGTTATTTAAATTGGCTTTGAGTTCATATCTATATTTTGGTTTCTGATGTGACAATTTTTTAAATTGTGCACTTTTTTCTGTGGTTCAAGATAACAGGATTGGTGCTTGGAAATGGTGCCTTTTCCCACTATGGGTACCTCATATCTACATTGGATGCTTTCAGCTTGGGTATGGTACAGCCAGATGCAGAGTAAAGCTCGCGCTGCTCTGTCCCAAAACTTGCCATCAGCCTCCATTGCACCAGTGAACCTTTCCATTTCCCATGGTTACAGTTTAATCTTTCATCCCAAAACTTTTTTGGGTTCATAGCAAAAATGCAGTTTCCATGAGCTGATGGCTTTTCCTATCAGCTGAATCTTAGTATGGCTACAGCACAGATGGAGGGCATTTGGCCTGTCGAGTCTGTGCTGACTCTTCTGCAAGAGCAATTTAGCTAGTCCCACTCCCCTGTCATTTCCCCATAACCCTGCAATTTTTTTGTCTTCAGGTGCTTATCCATCATACTTCTTTATTTTGATGGACTCACCGTGAGGTCATGTGGACCCCCCATTAAACTTTCCTGCCTTTTTATAAAGGCATTGACACAAAATCAATATGCAGAAGCTAAGACCAATCGATTTAGTATAAATCAAATTATGTCCAGAAAAATACCAAAGATAATAAATCCAAGATGGAATCTGCCAACAAGAGGATGAAAAGAAAGCAGAAAATTCTGGAACACTCAGGTCAGGCAGCACCTTTGGATCGAGCAACACTATTAATGTTATTGGTAGACGTCCTTCCTTCAGAACAGCAACCAAATGCCCTTCTTCCACAAACTTCTCGCACAGGTTGATAATAGACAGGGATTTCAGATGAAATGGTCTTTCGTAAAGCTTCACGATGAAAGTTCACACAACTGACACAGATTTGTGGTCTTCCCACTAGATACTCACCTACCTGTGGCTGAATACCCACCTTACCCTGATTTGACACATTCCGTCTCACTCCACAGCCACATTTAAGGCTGTTGGCCCTCCTGTAGCTTCTTAACTTAAGTAGCTCTCTACAGAAGCCTCTGTTGTTGCGACTCCTTCACTGCCAGTTAGTTTATGCCTTCTTCTAATGAAGCCTGTAGTTAGGTACCTGTGGTCCATCATGTAGAATAATTGATCATTAGAAAAGAGCTGTGAGAACTTGTTTTCAAAGGCTATTGGATATTAGAAGAAGGAAATTGCGAAAAATGTTGCGGTTTAATGTAATACAGCCCCACAGTTGATAGTGGATGCAGGAGTGCAAAAGTGTTACTCATCCGTAACTCTCATGATGTTCAGAAGAAAGGATTGAAATATCAGTGTAATAGATTTAATGCTATAATGTTGACAAGTATATGTTAAATTTAGCTTATCATAATTCAGCTATTCCTTTGTAGATGTAATGATATTTGATATTTTAGAATTGCTAAAAAAAAGAGACATGGCGAAGCTTTTCATCTTGCACTCATCAGGACACTTTGCAAGAATACCAGATATAAAAGGAACAACAATTTATACTGTATGAGAAACGAGTGCTGAATAGTTGGCAAGTGGACTCTGAAGCGTTGCAGTGGAGAATGCACCAATTGATGGTGACTGATAGTTAACTGCCAAGCATTGTTTGAAATTTCAACCAGGCAGCTTGACCCTGATTGGTCAAGGCATTTCCCTGAGGAATGAGTCAGTGAATGGCTACCACTTACTTTGTTTAGCTGAAACAGGCACAATGTGTGTACATGTTCTTCCTGCCTACAAAGAACAGGGCTCTGTGTGTTAATATATGTAGCTTCCAGCATATGCAAATGCAGCGCACTGAGAGTCCAACTGACAAACTTAAATTGGTTGTCAGTGTAATTCTTAGCATATTGAGGATTATTTAGCAAATGTTGTCCAGTTGCAGAATCGCATCTAATGCTGGACACTGTGTTTTGAGTTTTGCCAGCATGGGCTGTTTGGGTATAGTCTGCACCTTGCCCGTTGTGAACAGCAGCTGGGACATGCTGTTTGATAAGATCCGCCAGTCTTTGGGATGTACGGCCTACATACCTGGCATCACTCTGGCACTGAAATTCGTATATCACATTACTCATTTGTGTGATAGGCAGAACATCTTTTTGGCTTGACGGCAACATCCTGTTAATGGTGTAAAGAGAATATCATTTTTCCTAATACTACTGTGGGATACTGAAACAGGCTTGTGGGGTTTGCGTGTGCGCATTTGCTCGCGTACATGTAATTTAGTTAAACTGAAGACAGTCAGACTGCAAGGTTTAAATCATCAAGGGGTTAGGTGTAAAAGCAGGCATTTTGAAATGGAAATAGGTGAGCTAACATTTGCATTTCTTGATAAGTTGAGAAGTTGCTTGAATTTCAAAGGGGGATTAGAAGATGACAAGGAAAATGTCTGCATCATGCAGGAGTTCATAGGTAAACAAGTAGTGGGGATATCATTTTTATTGACCCAAAAGCAAAAACAAGATGGAAACATGAAAGATCTTATATTTGGAAGAGTTTGAGTTTCAAAGAAAGTTTAGAACAATGGGTTTAGAGATAAAAGAGGAAAAATATATTTATGGAAAGATTGAAAGCTGTATGGTGAGTGGCCTTGTGAGATCTTGGAGTGTATTGTGAAGTATCAGCCTCTAGCCACCCCAGAGAAGTTCTTGCATGTTCCAGAAAGCAATGTTTTGTTAAAAGCCTTGGAGTTCCATTGTTGAGTGAGAGGGAGAGAGAAGCTGTGAAATACCTCCCTCATAGCAGCAGCGGGTGCCTTGTGGTAATGTTATTGTATGTTTTATAGATTAAGAATCTATTTAGACTGTTGTCTGAAAAAGGGTGTTTGTTTTGGGAGTCTAGCTAAGTAGAAATTTTCTAAATTTAACAGTGTAACTATAATCTTATGTGTTTTGTTAAGTTTTGTTTTCTTTTGTAATAAATGTTTTAATTTAATATTTAAAATCTCCAAAAGTGGTAGTGGAGTCTTTACTTCTGACTTCAATACACATACCTTCGCGTAATAAAATACAAATTGCAAACTGTTGTGATAGCTTGGCCTCGTTTCCCTTTGGGATTTGGTTAGCCTGGCAATTACCACCTGCCATATCATAACACTGGTGAATACCACTTGTGTTGCTAATGCATAGTAGCAGCGTGAAACAGCTAGCTTCACCTGTTGCTCAAATTTTTGAGATATCTTGCATTTTGAGGGTAATCTGAAGTAGGCTGGGCACTTTGCAGGGCCAAAAATGATGGCCTTAGGCCGGCTTATGAGTTTGTGATTGTTATGGCACAGCCGATGGTAAAGGCTGTGTTGTTCAAATCCCAAAGGGAAACTTGAAACAACTGCCGCAACTTGTTTTGCAATTGGTATAAATGTCAAGATGCATGTCTTGAATTCAGTAGTAATAAGACCACCAAACCTTATAAGTTTTAACAAAACTAGATTAAACATTCATTAATAGAAGAAATTACTTTAAATACATACATAGGTATACAAATTACTACTATGATAACTTCTAAATTCCCTACTTAATCTGACCCCGTTACACTTTCATTAAGGCACATTTTTAAAAGACCCAGGCAAAGTAAATGATACCTTGAACAATTAAATTCAGAGTGAGTTCTCTTAACTTCAGTCCCTGAAGGCAGAAGTTTGAGGCATAGATGCTGATGGCTTTTCACACTTGTTGAATCTTAAACTGCCTTCCCTCACACACACTCTTCGCTCCTTTATACATATTTTCCCCTTTGAATGCAAATATCCATTGTTTCACTATGTCTTTGGACTTCACCTTTCTGATAATAAAAATCTCCCATAGCACTAAGTTTTACCAGTAATCCTTGAGAAAAATAAACACACTCTTTCTAAACTTCATCTGGCCAGGTGACACATTTCACACATGCTTTTGAAAACAATCTAGCCTGGTTTATTTCAAAATACTAATGTTCCCTTGACACCTATGTTTCTAAACTTCCCCATGTTTAGTTAATTAACATTTCAAACCTAACTTCTCTTTTTACATCAAAGCACCCAGCCTAGCTGCCTCTAATTCAATTAAGTCACACACACAGACACACACAAACACATCCCACTATTACTCTATTTTACAATAAATTCCAATAACATTATGGAAATTATTATATCTTCCTGACAGTGAAATATGGCATGAAATGATCTGACCAAGGTAGTCATTATCCCACAGGATGCCTTTGATGCGCCCTATTTCAACATCAAGCTTGCATGGTGAGCAAATGGCTCGGGCCCTATTTACAAGGTTGCCAATAAGACCCATCTTGTAGCGTGTGGAACTGTAAGAATCCCAATGTGTATATTGACTATGGTGTCATTAAAACTGAACTCAACTGCGCGAGTTGCTGATTTCATAAGTTCAATGAATACCGATTCAGACAATGGTGGCGGGCCTAGATCACCATGATATAGTGCTGCAATGCAAATATCTATGGCTTCCTTAAGTGGAACAATGGTGAATAGACTAGCAATGTCAAATGAGGACATGGACACAGCATTGCTATCAATATGAAAATCCTGTATGGCCTTCACAAATGTAAAGGAATCCTTCACTGTGATGTGGAACACTTGCTCAAAACTGGTTGTAACAATTTGCCCAACCATTTGACAATTCATGTTGTGCAGAACCAGTCATAGATAAGATTGGGCGTAAAGGGGCATCACTTTTGTGTGTCTTGGGCAGCTCATACATACACTGATGAGTGAGCCATGAGGATGAACCCTGTCATATATATCATGCGGCAATTCATTGTTCACGTGCAAGTCCAACAAATGTCTTTTGGCTCACTTTCGAACAAGGAAGTCTGGTCCAGTGGATACAAATTTGGACCCGTCATTGGTGCATTCTCCATGGCAAAGCCTCAGAGTCCACTTGCGAATCAATCAGCACCCGTTTCTCATACAGTACAAATTGTTGTTCCCTTTACATCTGGTATTCTTGCAAAGTGCCCTGATGAGTGCAAGACAAAAAGCTTCGACATGTCTCTCTTTTTCAGCAATGCTCAAGTTCTGTACCACCAAATGAATATTTTAGAATATTCCTTTAGTAGGTATATACCTAAAAATGATGCGCCAAGCAGTCCTGCCACATCCAGTTGTAAATGGTGGACAATTGAGCAACTAACTGGAAGAGGGGGCTCCAAAAAAATCCCTATCCTCAGTGATGTGGGAGCCCAGAACACCAGTGCAAAAGACAAGTCTGAAACATTTGTAACCATTTTCAGCCAGAAATACCAAATGGATTGTCAGCCTCCTGAGGTTCCCACCATCACATGCCAGTCTTCAGCCATTTCAATTTAATCCACATGATATCAAAAAACAGCCAAAGGCACTGGATATCACAAAGGCTATTGTTCCTGTCAACATCCTAGCTCTAGCACTGAAATCCTGTGCTCCAGACTTAGCTGCGCCTCTAGACAAGCTGCTTATTTTATTTGTTCATAGGATGTGGGTGTTGCTGGCTAGGCCACCGTTTATTGCCCATAACTAATTGCCCTTGAGAAGGTGGTGGCGAGCTGCCTTCTTAAATCGCGGCAGTCCATGTGGTGTAGGTACACCCACAATGCTGTAGGGAGGGAATTCCAGGATTTTGACCCAGTGACGGTGAAGGAACTATTTCCAAGTCAGGAGGGTGAGTGGCTTGGAGCGGACCTTCCAGGTGGCGGTGTTCCTGTGTGTCTGCGGCCCTTGTCCTTCTAGATGGCAGAGGTTGTGGGTTTGGAAGGTGCTGTCTAAGGAGGCTTGGTGAGTTTCTGCATTGCATCTTGTAAATGGTACACTCTGCTGCCACTGTGTGTCGGTGGTGGAGGGAGTGAATGTTTGTGGATGTGGTGCCAATCAAGTGGGCTGCTTTGTCCTGGACGGTATCAAGCTTCTTGAGTGTTGTTAGAGCTGCACTCATCCAGGCAAGTAGAGAGTTTTCCATCACACTCCTGACCTGTGCCTTGTAGGTGGTGGGCAGGCTTTGGGGAGTCAGGAGGCGAGTTACTCACTACAGGATTCCTAGCCTCTGACTTATGCTTGTAGCCACTGTATTTATATGGCTAGTTTAGTTCAGTTTCTGGTCAATGGTAACCCCCCGGGATGTTGATAGCAGAGGATTCAGTGATGGTAATGCCATTGAATGGCAAGGGACGATTCTCTCCTGTTGGAGAAGGTCATTGCCCGCCACTTGTCTGGTGTGAATGTTACTTGCCACTTGTCAGCCCAAGTCTAGATCTTGTCCATGTCTTGCTGCATTTGGACATGGACTGCTTCAGTATCTGAGGAGTTGCCAATGGTACCGAACATTGTGCAGTCATTGGTGAACATCCCCACTTCTGACCTTATGATGGAAGGAAGGTCATTGATGAAGCAGCTGGAGATAGTTGGGCCTAGGACACTACCCTGAGGAACTCCTGCAGTGATGTCCTGGAACTGAGGTGATTGACCTCCAACAACCACAACTATCTCAGCCAGACTCACCTTCCGGGAGCGGAGACAGCCGGACCTGCGAGGGACACCTCTACTTGGACAGCGGGCTGAATTTGAAAATAAAATCAGGAAAACTGTAAGTTCATTGGTTGGTGAGAAGCTGCTGTTAGGGAGTGTGTTTAAATAGCTTAAAACTAGAAAAACTTATCATTTATAAGGAAGTAGCTACTTGGATTTCAGTCAGGAGCACCAGCAGTGGGGAAGTAATGTTAAATCAAGTCAGAGTGAAATAAGGTAATGAAATAAATCAGTGTAAGATAAAGTTAGCGTGAATGTACTAAAGTTAAGTTACTAGTAATTTATTCTACTCATTGTACTTACTCTTAAGTGTAATAGTTTTTAGAGTTACAGGATGGTAGGTCAGCTCGGCCAAGTGCAGTATACATCCTGCGGTATGTGTGAAGTTGTGGATGCACCATGTGCCTCTGACAAACACATCTGTAGGAAGTGTCAGCTGCACAAGCTCGAGCTCCAGGTTTCAGAACTTGAACGGCAGCTGGAGTCACTGTTGTGCATCAGCGAAGCATAACGCATAGCATGTTTAGGGTGGCTCTGTGGGCGGGAGGGAGGAGGAAGAAGAATGGAAGAGCAATAGCGATAGGGGATTCCATAGTTGGGGGATCAGGCAGGTATTTCTGTGGCACTAAGTGTGACTCCAGGATGGTGTGTTCCCTCCCTGGTGCCAGGGACAAGGATGTTACGGAGCGGCTGCAGGACATCCTTTTGGGGGGAGGGGGATCAGCCAGAAGTCATGGTCCACATTGATACCAACAACATAGGTAGGAAGAGGGATGAGGTCCTAAAAGCAGATTTCAGGGAGTTAAGAAGGAAATTAAAAATCAGGACCTCGAGTAGTAATTTTGGGATTACTCCCAGTGCTAGTGAGCATAGGAATAGGATAGATAGATTAAATACGTGGCTGGAGAACTGGTGTAGGAGGGAGGGCATCAGATTTCTGAGGCATTGGGACCTGTTCTGGGGCAGGTGGGACCTGTACAAGCTGGACTGGTTACATCCTAACAGGACTGGGACTGATATACTTGCAGGGAGATTTGCTCGTGGTGTTGGGGTGTGTTTAAGCTAGCTTGTCAGGGGGGTGGGAACCTGAGGGGTGGCCCAAATTGGAAGAAAGCAAAGTTTTTACCAGGAAGTAGTAGTGAGACTAGAAGGCAGGAGAAACAAAGCAGAGCGTTGAGTATGCTTCGAATGCAGAATGGTATCAAAAAGACAAAGTTAAGGGCACTACCAGAATGCGTGCAGCATTCGCAATAAGGTCAATGACCTAAAGGTATAAATAGAGGTAAATGGGTATGATATAATTGCCATTATGGAAACATGGCTGCATGGTGACCAAGACTGGGCACTGAATATTCAAGGATATTCGACGTTTAGGAAGGACAGACAAGAAGGGAAAGGAGGTGGATAAATGCAAAATACTACGGATGCTGGAAATCTGAAACAAAAACAAAAAATACTGGAAAAACTCAGCAGGTCTAACAGCATCTGTGGAGGGAAAGGGAGGAGGTGGTGTTGTGCTGATAATAAGAAATGGGATCAATACATTAGTAAGGGAGAATCTCAGATAGAAAGAAGAATGTGTGGAATCTGTTTGGGTGTAGCTAAGAAACAGCAAAGGGGAGCAGACATTGGTTGGAGTTGTTTATAGGCCACCAAACAGTAGAGGTAATGTGGGGCGTGGTATTAATCAGGAGATGAGAGAAGCACGTAGCATGGGTAATCATGGGTGACTTCAATCTGCATATAGACTGGGTAAACCAATTGAGCACTAATGCTGTGGAACACGAGTTTCTGGAGTGTGTTAGGGATGGTTTTCTAGAGCAGAATATTGAGGAGCAGACTAGCGGACAGGCTATCTTAGAACTAGTATTATGAAATGAAAAGGGGCTAATTAATAATCTTGGTGTAAAAGAACCTTTAGGGTTTAAAAGAACCTTTAGAGTGACCACAATATGATAGAATTTTACATTACGTTTGAAAGTGAGGTGGTTCACTCTGAAGCAAGGGTGTTAAAGCTGAGTAAAGGAAATTATGAAGGCATGAGGGACAAATTGGCTGAGGTGGATTGGGAAAATACATTAAAAGGTATGACTGTACATAGGCAATGAATAGTCTTCAAAGAACTATTATATAGCTTACAATACCTATACATTCCTTCAAGGTGCAAAAGCCTCCAAAAAAGTCAGTCAACCGTGGCTGACAAAGGAATTTGAGGATTGTATAAGCTTAAAAGAAAAGGCTTATAAAGCTGCCAGACGTAGAAGTAAATCTGAGGATTGGGAGGTTATTAGAATACAGCAAAGGAAGACCAAGAAACTGGTAGAGGAGAATAGAATATGAATGCGATCTAGCAAAGAACACAAAAACTGACCTACTGTAAAAGCTCCTGTAGGTATGTAAAAAGGAAGTGTTTGGCTAAGACAGATTTGGGTCCATTACAGGCAGAGTCAGGAAAACTCATAATGGGGAATAGAGAAATGGCGGAGAAGCTAAATTATTTCTTTGTGTCTGTTTTCACTGAGGAAGATACAGGAAATCTCTCAGATTTAGAGATGCAAGGGGCTAGGGAGAATGAAGAGTTGAAGGAAATTAGTAAAAGTAAGAAGGTTGTATTAGAGAAATTAATGGGACTAAAAGTTGCTAAGTCCCCGGAACCTGATATTCTGCATCCCAGAGTGTTGAAAGAGGCTGCTATTGAGATAGTGGATGCATTAGTGATCATTTTCCTAAATTCTATAGATCCTGGAATGGCTCCTGAAGATTGGAAGGTAGCAAATGTCTCCCCACTCTTTAAGAAGGGAGGGGGAGAGAAAACAAGGAACTACAGACATGTTAGCCTTACATCAGCAGTAGGGAAAATGCTAGAATCTATTATAAAGGATTTGAGAAATGGATACTTGGATAATCATGATCTGATTGGACATAGTCATCATGGATTTGCGAATGGAAAATCATGTTTGACGAATTTGTTAGCTTTTTTGAGGATGTTACTAACAAAATTGTTAAACGAGAGTTGATAGACATAGTATACTTGGATAAAGTCCCCCACAGGAGGTTGATTAGCAAAATAAAAGCACATGGGATAGGAGGCAATATACTGGCATGGATTAAGGATTGGCTAACAGGCAGAAAACAGAGCCGGAATAAATGGGTCGTTCTCGCGTTGGCAGGCTGTGACTAGTGGCGTACCACAAGGATCAGTACTTGGGCCCCAGATGTTCACAATATATATCAATGATTTGGATGTGGGGACCAAATGTAATATTTCCAAGTTTGCAAATGATACAAAGCTAGGCAGGAATGTGTGTTATGAGGAAAATGTAAAGCGGAGGATTTGGACGGACTTGGTGAGTGGATGGAATATAATGTGGAAAAATGTGAGGTTATCCACTTTGGTAGAAGGAACAGACGTGCAGAGTATTTCCTAAATGGTAAGAGGTTAGAAAGTGTACAAAGGGACCTGAGTGTCTTTGTCCATAAGTCACTGAAAGCTAGCATGCAGGTGCAGCAGACAATTAGGAAGGCTAATGGAATGTTAGCCTTTATCGCAAGATGCTTTGAGTACAGGAGTAGTGAAGCCTTGCTTCAATTGTATAGAAGCTTAGTTAGACTGCACCTGGAGCACTGTGCAGTTTTTGTCCCTTTACTTCAGAAAGGGTATTATTGCCATAGAGGGAGTACAACAAAGGTTCACCAGACTTCCGGGGATGGCGGGAGTGTTTTATGAAGAGACCTTGGGGAAACTGGGCCTGTGTTCTTTAGAGTTCAAAGAATGAGAAGTGATCTCATTGAAACCCACAAAATACTTAAAGGAATAGACAGGGTAGATGCAGGTAAGATGTTTCCCTTAGTTGGGGAGTCTAGAACCAGGGGACACAATTTCAAAATAAGGGGGAAGCCACTTAGGACCAAGATGAGGAGAAATTTCTTTTCTCAGAGGGTTGTGAATCTTTGGAATTCTCTACCCCAGAGGGCTGTGGAAGCTCAGTAATTGAGTATGTTTAAGATTTCTGATTAACAATAACGTAAAGGGTTATGGGGATAGTGTGGATAAAAGACATTGAAGTGTTCGATTAGCCATGATAGTATTGAATGGTGGAGCAGGCTCAACTTGTTTCAACTATGTCTTCCTTTGTGCTTGGTCTGACTCCAACCAGCGAAGAGTTTTCCCCCAATTCCCATTGACTTCAGTTTTGCTAGGGCTCCTTGATGCCATACTCTGTCAAATGCTGCCTTGATGTCAATTGTAGTCATTCTCACCTCACCTCTGGAGTTCAGCTCTTTTGTCCATGTTTGAACGAAGTCTGCAATAAGGTCAGGAGCTGAGTGATCCTGGCGGAACCCAATCTGAGCGTCAGTGAGCAGGTTATTGCGAAACAAGTGCTGTTTGATAGCACTTTTGATGACTCTTTCCATCGCTTTACTGATGATCAGGAGTAGACTGATGGGGTGGTAATTGGCCGAGTTGGATTTGTCCTGCTTTTTGTGTACAGGACATACCTGGGCAATTTTTCACATTACCAGGTAGATGCCAGTGTTGCAGCTGTACTGGAACAGCTTAGCTAGGTGTGACAAGTCCTGGAACACAAGTCTTCAGCAGTATTGCTGGAATATTGTCAGGGCCCATAGTCTTTGCAGTATTCAGTGCCTTCACCTGTTTCTTGATACCACGTGAAGTGATTTGAATTGGCTGAAGACTGGCATCTGTGATGCTGTGGACCTCCGGAGGAGGCTGAGATGGATCAGCCACTCAGCACTTCTGGCTGAAGAATGCTACAAATGCTTCAGCCTTGGCTTTTGCACTGATGTGCTGGGCTCCTCTATCATCCTTGAGGTTGGGGATATTTGTAGCATCTCCTCCTCCGGTGAGTTATTTAATTGCCCACGACCATTCACGACTGGATGTGGCAGGACTGCAGAGCTTAGATCTGATCCATTGGTTGTGGAATCGCTTAGCTCTGTCTATCGCTTGCTGCTTCTGCTGATTGGCACAGAAGTAGTCCTGTGTTATAGTTTCACCAGGTTGACACCTTGTTTTTAAGTATGCCTGGTGCTGCACCTGGCATGCATTCTGCACTCTTCGTTGAACCAGTGTTGATCCCTGGTTGGTGGTAATGGTAGAGTGGGGGATATGTCCGGCGATGAGGTTACAGATTGTGGTCAAATACAATTCTGCTGCTCTTGTTTGCCCACAGTGCCTCATGGTTGCCCAGTCTTGAGTTGCTAGATCTGTTCAAAATCTATCCTAGTTAGCATGGTGGTAGTGCCACACAACACAATGGAGGGTATCCTCAATGTGAAGACAGACTTTTTCTCTGTGAGGACTGACTGTGTGATGGTCACTCCTGCCGATACTGTCATGGCCAGATGCATCTGCGGCAGGCAGGTTGGTGAAGATGAAGTCAGTACGCTTTTCCCTCTGGTTTCTCCCACCGCCTGCTACAGACTCAGTCTCGCAGCTGTGTCCTTTAGGACTCGGCCCGCTCAGTCTGTAGTGGTGCTACCGAGCCACTCTTGGTGCTGGACATTGAAGTCCCCCACCCAGAATACATTGTGTCCTTGCCACCCTCATTGCTTCCTCCAAGTGGTGTTCAACATGGAGGAGCACTGATTCATCAGCTGAGGGAGGGCAGTACGTGGTAATCAGCAGGAAGTTTCCTTGCCCATGTTTGACCTGATGCCATAAGACTTCTTAGGATCTGGAATTGATGTTGAGGATCCCAGGGCAACTCCATCTCAGCTGTATGCCAATGACCTGCCTACTCTGCTGCTTATCATATCTGGATGGTGATGATGGTGTCTGGGGCATTATCAGTAAGGTATGATTCCATGAGTATGACTGTGTCAGGCTGTTGCTTGATTGGTTTGAGACAGCTCTCCCAATTTTGGCATTAACCCCCAGGACTTTGCAGGGTCGACAGGGCTGAGTTTGCCATTGTCGCTTCCGATGCCGAGGTTGATGCCAGGTATTCCGCCTGGTTCCATTACTTTTAGACTTTTTAACAGTTTGATACAACTAAATGGCTTGATTGGCCATTTCAAATGGCAGTTAAGAGTCAACCACATTGCTGTGGGTCTGGAGTCACATGTAGGCCAGACTAGGTAAGGACAGCATTAGTGAACCACATGAGTTTTTATGAGACTCGACAATGATTAGACTTTTAATTCCAGATATTTATTGGAATCAAATTCCACCATCTGCCATGGTGGGATTTGAACTCGGTCCCCAGGGCATTACCCTGGGTCTCTAAATTACTAGTCCAGTGACAATACCACTGTGCCTCTGCCTCTCTGTTCAAGTACAGCGACAATATAGGCACAAGATAGAAAATTGTCCTGGTATGTCCTGTTCACAAGAAGCAGGACAAATCGAATCTGGGCACTTACTTCCCCATCAGTCTACTCTCAGTCATCAGCCAAGTGATGGTAGGTGTCGGCAACAGTGTTATCAAGTTGGGAGAGTGTCTGCACTTGACATCAAGGCAGCATTTGACTGAATGTGGCATCAGGGAGCCCTAGCAAAATTGAGGTCATTATAAATTAGAAGGTGGGGGTACACAATTTCTCCATTGGTTGGAATCATACCTTGCACAAAGGAATATGATTATGGTTATCTCAGCCCAGGACATTACTCTGAGAAACCCCAAGTTCTCGGCCGAACCATCTTCAGCTGCTTTATTGATGACCTTACCTCCATCATAAGTTCAAAAATCACGGTGGAGGCATTCTGTGACTGGTGGGCACTGTGGGGCCTGGTGGGCACTGCGGGGCCTGGGATGCATTATTGACCCCCACAACCACATTTTGGTTTGATCTTTGTAAGTTCCCTTTGTGTTTGTCTTTTGTTGCAGTCCCCTTTAAGGGATGGCCCCATTCATTTGATCTTTTGTTAATTTGTTCCCTTTTTCTATTGGTTTTTACTAAAACAGCATAAGGTCAGAAGTGGAGATATTTGCTAATGATTATACTGTGTTCAATACAGTAAAGTAATGGAAGGGGTCATCAACAATTCTATCAAACGGCACTTGCTTAGCAATAACCTGCTCACCGATGCCCAGTTTGGGTTGCGCCAGGGCCACTCAGCTCCTGACCTCATTATAGCCTTGGTTCAAACATGGACAAAAGAGCTGAACTCCCTAGGTAAAGTTAGAGTGACTGCCTTTGACAACAAGGCTGCGTTTGACAGAGTGTGGCATCAAGGAGCCCTGGCAAAACTGGAGTCAATGGGAATCGGGGTGGGGGGCGCAGTGCGGAACTCTCTGCTGGTTGGAGTCAGACCTAGCATAAAGGAAGATGGTTGTGGTTGTTGGAGGTCAGTCATCTCAGCTCCAGGACATCATTGCAGGAGCTCCTCAGGATAGTGTCCTAGGTCCAACCATCTTTAGCTGCTCCAATAATGACCTTTCTTCCATCATAGGGTCAGAAGTGGGGATGTTTGCTGCTGATTGCACAATATTCAGCACCATTCGCGACTCCTCAGGTACTGAAACAGTCCATGTCCAAATGCAGCAAGGCTCGGACAATATCCAGGCTTGGGCTGACAAGTGACAAGTAACATTTGCGCCACACAAGTGTCAGGCAATGACTATCTCCAACAAGAGAGAATCCAACCATCACCCCTTGATGTTCAATGGCATTACCATCACTAAATCCCCCACTATCAACATCCTGGGGTTTACCATTGACCAGAAACTGAACTGGGCTAGCCATATAAATACTGAGGCTACAAGAGCAAGTCAGAGGCTAGGAATAGTGCGACGACTGACTCCCCAAAGCTTGTTCACCATCTACAAGGCACAAGTCAGGAGTGTGATGGAATACACCCCACTTGCTTGGATGAGTACAGCTCCCACAACCCTCGAGAAGCTTGACACCGTCCAGGACAAAGCAGCCTGCTTGATTGGCACCATATCCACAAACATTCACTCCCTCCACCAATGACGCACACTAGTGGCAGTGTGTACCATCTACAAGATGTACTGCAGGAATTCACCATGGCTCCTTCGACAGCACCTTCCAAACCCACGCCCACTACCATCTAGAAGGACAATGGCAGCAGAAAGATGGGGACGCCACCACCTGGATTTTCCCCTCCAAGCCACTCACCATCCTGGCTTGGAAATATATCGCCATTCCTTCACTGTTTCTGGATCAAAAATCTCAGACTCCCTTCCTCACAGCACTGTGGGTGTACCTACACCATATGGACTACAATGATTCAAGAAGGTAGCTCCACCACCTTCTGAAGGGTAACTAGGGATGGGCAATAAATGCTGGCCCAGCCAGCGAAGCCCACATCCTGTGAATGAATGAATAATAAAAAAAAGTGCCAGGCAATCACCATCTTCGCTTGTCATTCAACGACATTAACACCACAATATCCCACCAGTGACCAGAAACTTAACTGGACTAGCTATATAAATACTATGTCTACAAGAGCATACTAGAGGCTGGAACCTCTGTGGCGAGGAACTCGCCTCCTGACTCACCAAAGCCTGTCCACCAAGTATAAGGCACAAGCCAGGGGTGTGACGGAATACTCTTCACTTGCCTGGATGAGTGCAGCTCCAACAACACTCAAGAAGCTCCAAACCATACAGGATAGAGCAGCCCACTTGATTGGCACCCTATCCACCAACTTAGACATGGATTTCCTCCACCACTATGCACAGTGGCAGCAGTGTGTACCATTTGCAAGATGCACTGCAGCAACTCACCAAGGCTCCTATGGAGCACCTTTCAAACCCACCTACCAACAAGAAGGACAAGGGCAGCAGGTAGATGGGAACACCACCATCTCGAGTTCCCCTCCAAACCACTCACCATCCTGGCTTGGAAATATATCACAGTTCTTTCACTGTATCTGGAGCAAAAATCTCGGACTTCCTTCCAAGCAGCACCATAGGTGTACCTATGCAACTACTGCAGCAGTTCAAGAAGGATGCTCACCACCATTGCCTCAAGGACAATCAGGGATAGACAGCTAATACTGGCCTTGCCAGCGACGCTCTCATCCTATGAATGAATAAAAGAAAAATGTTCCGAATTAAAACAAAGTGCATAAATGCTTACAGAAACAGTGGACTGTGCATATTGATTAGAACTGAAATAAATCATGAGCATCTGACATTTCTATTAGGTAGGCCTTTAAGAAAAATGTACATTTTCAAGTAAGCTTCCAATCATTGCAATTCTTTCCCTCACCACCATCAACCATAAATTAATTCTGCAGACAATTGCAAAGTTGATACCCACAGCGTATTAAGCATGCCAGATATTTTGAGCAGTTTGTACCTCAATTTGCAATTACCTTATGTACTTAATCAGCTGTGGCGTCAGGGTATAGCTTGCACTACTCAGCATTGACTGACTGCAGTAACAAGGTAGATAACGTTTTGACAAGTCAAAAAGTGCAAATTAACTTTCCAGATAATCTTTCACCTCTACTCTGGTGTGGCCAGCACTATTATAACGGTACTTTGCATTTTTAAAATAAATTCTTGAATTGACTACGTGACAGTGAAGGAATGGTGATAGTCAGGATGGTGTACAAGTTGGAGGGGAACTTGCAGGTGGTGGCATTCCCATGTGCCTGCTGCCCTTGTCCCTCTAGGTAGTAGAGCCTGTGGGTTTGGAGGTTCAGTCAAAGGAACCTTAACAAGTTGCTGCAGTGCATCTTATAGATGGTGCATGCTGCTGCCAGGGCACCAGTGGTGGAGGGAGTAAATGTTTAAGGTGGTTGATGGGGTACCAGTTAAGCCGATCAAGTTTATGATTAAATTGGTGAAGAGAGGTTCTGGAGTTAACATTGTATTTTAGCACCATCCAATTACTGCAGCCATTCAGAAGAAAGCTTTCTTTCCCTATTGGTAGTTCTGCTTTGTACATCTAACACTCTAAAAAACCTTTGCACATTTTAGTATTTTCAAAGAAGTTATTCAGGGATTTAAAAGCTCTTAAATCGATTCTGTACCACGCATACAAGTGTTCGCTATCTTGACATTGTTACAGTACTATTTTCACCCTGTTTAATAACAGGGAAAAGGTTAAGCCAGGGGCTAAATTAATTAATGAAGGGTTGGATTTGTTAAAGACAAATCATATTTTACTAACTTGATCGAGTTCTTTAACGGAGAACAGAGATGTTTGCCGAGGGTCACTTGATTGTCATGAATATGAACTTTAAGGCCTTTTAAATACCCCATAAAAATGTGTTTGCAGAATTATGAGGATGTGATATGTGGATATGAAATTGGCTAAGAGACAAAAAGAAGAGAATGTGATGGGCGGTTGTTTGTTCAGGCTGGAGGGAAGCATACAGTGGTGTTCCCCAGAGATTGGTAGTGGGACCACTGCTTTTTGATATATCAACGACCTGGATTTGGGTATGCAGGGCAAAAGTTTGTGATGACAAGAAACTCGGACATGCAATAAACAATGACGAGGATAGTAACAGATTTCAAGAGGGTGTGGGGGGACTGGTGAAATTGTAAGGCACATGGCAGATAAAATTTAGCACAGAGAAACGTGAATTGATAGTTTGGTAAGAAAACTGGGAGGCAATATGAATTAAGTGAAAGAGCAAATTAGTGCAGATGCAGGAAATCTGAAATGTAAACAGAAAATGTTGGAATACTCAGCTCTGATGAAAGGTCATTGAGCTGAAACATGAACTAAATTATGCAATTTTAAGGGAGGTGCAGGAATAGACAACTGGAGGTGCAAGAACACAAATCATTGAAGGTGGCAGGACAAGTTGAGAAGGCTTTTTTAAATAAAAACATATGTGATCCTTGGACTTCTTAAACGTAAGAGTACGAAAACAAAGAAGTTATGCTAAACCTTTATAAAACTCTGGGTTAGGTCCCAAGTGGAGTCTCTAATTCTGGGCACCACACTTTAGGAAGAATGTCAAGGCCTTGGAAATGATGCAGAAGAGATTGACCAGAATGGCACCAGGTATGTGGGTCTTCAGTTATGGGGAAATACTGGAGAAACTGGGATTGCTCTCCTTAGAGCACAGATGATTAAGAAGAGATTTGATAGAGGTGTTCAAAACCATGATTGGCTTTGATAGAGTAAGTGAGAAACCAATTTCACTGACAGAAGGTTGGTAACCAGAGGGCACAGATTTGATGTGATTGGCAGAAGAACCGAAAATGATCTGAAGCATTTTTTTTTATGCAGTGAGTTTCAAAAGATAATTAGATAAATACTGAAAGGGGGGAAAGGCAGGTGAGTGGGCATAATTGGATGGCTCTACCACAGGTATGATGGGCTGAATGGCTTTCTTCTTTGCTGTATCATTCTGATTTTTATGACATGGCTCCTGAATGTACCTCACATTTTTATGAAATAATCATCTTGAGCTCAATGCAATGTGTGAAAATCTTAATCTAGCAGAGTTTTTCTATTGCATCAACAAGCAGGCAATGATGGATCCTATTTCTGTCACAGCTGATGGCAGCCTTAGCGGCTGTTGGGCCCCCCAACCCACGCATGGACCCAGAATGCTGCAGCGTGCTGCATGGCTTAGTTGAAGCTGTGGAGGTCCTGTGTAAATGTACGGATTATCAGCATGAAGCCCGGACCACGTTAATGGAGAATGCAGACCGTGTCAGCAACAGGGGTCGTATCATCTGTATAACTAATGCCAAAAGGTGTGCTGCTTCAAATTCTCTGCATCATTCACAATAATTTATTCAATAGTTTGGGCATATATATTCTGTTTGAGCCTATTAAATTGCTAATTTTAGCAGAATTGCATTAAAATGATTGCTTTTCATTTCTGGGTTGGTTGCACTCTAGTGCTTCAATTGTATCAGAACAAAATGCATTATGAACACATACAAAATATTATTTATCTCCTTCAGATAAAATAACTGCTTTCAGTAGTCTATTTGAGTTACATTTGAGGGTGGGACATGAATCCTATTTTATGGTTCTTCATATTGTTGTCTGTTATACAGTCTTTTTATATTTTTGTAATTTAGCTGTATTTAATGGTCTGGCATGTGCAGTTGTGGGCTAGTTCCATTGGTGGTAATGCTCGATTTTATGCGTTAGAATATCATTCTTTGGAACATAACTAAATATTTTAATACTTAATGATGTGCATGTCAATTTAGATAAGAAAAATATGCCAGTGTTAGAATAGGTTGTGTTGTGACTTGGGTGCAAAACTCAGCATCTTAACCAAAACGATGCTAATTCTACATTTGCTTTATCCTGACTCTCCCTTCTTACACTGGCAGTGTTTTACATTTCAATCTGCTGCCATCACCCCTCCTCAAAAAATCAACTCTTGACCCTACCGATCTTGCAGGTTACCATTACATCACTAGCCTCCCCCTCCAAAATCTTTGAACATATTGTCGCCTCCTAAATCACGCCCATTTTTCGCAGAACTCCTTGTTTGAATCCCTCCAATCAAATTTCCACCCCTGCCACAAATACCATCCGATGTGATTGTGACCAAGGTAAACTTTCCCTCCTCTTTCTCAACCTGTCTGCAGCCCTTGTTATGGTTGAATACACCATCCTTCTGCAACACTTCTCTGTTGTTGTACAGCTGGCTGCGACTGGCCTCACCTGGTTCCATTTTTCTCTATGTAATCATAGCCAGAGCATCACTCGCAATGTCTCATCTTCCAATTACTGATCCAGCTTGTTTACCTCAGTTGTCTCCCAGTGATCCATCCTTGGTCTCCTCCTATGTCTCATCTACGTACTCCATCTTGAGGACATATCTGAAAGCAGTGTGTTCGGTTTCACATGTACACTGACGACATCTGGCTCTAGCTCACCACCACTACTATCAGCTCCTCCACTGTTACTAACTTATGAAACTGCTTATCTGACATCCGGATATTTCCTCCAATGAAATCTTGGAAAGACTGAAGCTATTGTTTTTTGGTCCCAGCTCCAAACACTCTTCCCTAGCTACCATCCCCATCCCTCTCCCTGGCAACAGTTTTGAGACTAAACCAGCCCGTTGGTGTTAAATTTGACCCTAGGGTGAGATTCTGACTTCATATTTATGCTATGTCTAAGGCCATCTATTTACATCTTCATGACATTGTCTGAGTTTGTGCCTGTCTTAGCTCATCTGCTGCTGAAGCCCTCCCTGTTCCTCATAGGCTTGATTGTTTCAATGCTCCCCTGGCTGGTCTCCCACATTTTACCCCCCTGTAGGCTTGAGGTCAGACAAAACTCTGCTGCCTGTGTCCTAACTTGCAGCAAGCCCTGTTCACCCATTGTCCCTGTGCTTGCTGATCTACATTGACTCCCAGTCAAAAAATGTCTCCGTTTTGAAATTTTCATCCTCATTTTCAAATCTCTCCATGGCCTCGCCTCTCCCTAACTCTTTAATTTCCTCGAGCCCCACAACTGAGATACTTGTATTCAACTAATTCCAGCCTCTTGAGCATCCTTGATTTTAATCACTCCTCTGTTAGTGCCTTGCCTTCAATTACATAGGCCCTAAGCTCTGGAATTTCTTCCCCAAACCTCCCTGTGTGTCTCGCTTGCTTTTCTGCTTTAAAATATTTTTAAAAACTTTTTTAAAAATTCATTCATGGGATGTGGGCTTCGCTGGCTGGGCCAGCATTTATTGCCCATCCCTAGTTGCCCTTCAGAAGGTGGTGGTGAGCTGCCTTCTTGAATCGCTGCAGTCCATGTGGTGTAGGTACATCCACAGTGCTGTTAAGAGAGCTCCAGGATTTTGACCCAGTGGCAGTGAAGGAATGGCAATATATTTCCAAGTCAGGATGGTGAGTGACTTGGGGAACTTCCAGGTGGTGGGGTTCCCATCTATCTGCTGTCATCTGTCCTTCTAGATGGTAGTGGTCGTGAGTTTGGAAGGTGCTGTCAAAGGAGCCTTGATGAATTCCTGCAGTGCATCTTGTAAATGGTTCACACTGCTGCTACTGTGCATCGTTGGTGGATGGAGTGAACGTTTGTGGATGTGGTGCCAATCAAGTGGGCTGCTTTTTCCTGGACAGTGTCAAGCTTTTTGAGTATTGTGGGAGCGGCACTGATCCAGGCAAGTCGGGAGTATTCCATCACACTCCTGACTTGTGCCTTGTAGATGGTGGACAGGCTTTGGGGAGCCAGAGGTAAGTTGCTTGACTAGCCTGTGAGGCAGCTCTCCCAAATTTGGCACTAACCCCCAGATGTTAGTAAGGAGAACTTTGCAGGGTCAACAGGGCTGAGATTGCCATTTCAGATAGGCCACTTCAGAGAGCATTTAAGAGTCGACCACATTGCTGTGGGCCTGGAGTCACATGTAGGCCAGACCAGGTAAGGACAAAAGATTTCCTTCCCTAAAGGACACTAGTGAGCCAGATGGGTTTTTACAACAATGGTCCATGGTTCCATGGTCATCATTAGACTTTTAATTCCACATTTTAATTGAATTCAAATTCCACCATCCTGCTGTGGCGGGTTTTGGACCTGGGTTCCCAGAGCATTACCCTGGGCCTCTGGATTACTAGTCCAAGGTTTTGGACATCTTATGTGGCTGAGTGTCATATTTTGTTTTATAATACTCCTTTTAAGGACCTTGGCTTGTTTTATTAATGGTGTGTGTGTGTTATGTGTCTGGCATCTTGGTATGATCTAACACAATGTAGATAATACCACACTAGATTAATTGTCTGTTCAGCTTATTTTAATTTGGACACTTGAGTTAGATGCAGTATTCCACAATTACTCTAGTCTTTTCTATTCCAGTGCACTTGTGGGTGCACCTTGCATCCTCCTCACTTCAGCTCATTTCAAAACTCTGCCGACCGTATATTATCCCACACCAGGTTCCGCTCAACCATTAGCTGTCTGCTTGCTAATCTTGATGGTACCCGGAGCCTCCAATGTAACATTCTCATGCATGCGTGCATATTCCTTCATGCCGCTGCTTCTCACCATCTTGGTAATCTACTCCAGTTCTACAACTACAGCTTTCTCACCTCCCAAAACTCTCCCATCCTCTGACCCTGGCTTTTTTTGCATTCCTATTTCATTTCCTCCTTCAAGACCTTCCTTAAAACCCACACCTTTGTTAATGGTTGGTTGATTATATTGTTAAAGGTGCACCAGTAATGGGCATTGTTTGATTAAGGACTGAGAGCACATAGAGGGCCTGTGGTTGTAGCTGAGTGGCTAAGGCGATGGGTTAAAAAACCATTGGGACCTCCCCAATGAAGTTTGAATCCTGCTGCCCACACATCCCATCATTCCTGATTTTAACCAAGTGTCTACAGAATTAATTATTGGTTAAATGGAATGAAACCACCCAAGGGGTAGTCCGACCCCTATTCAGTGGCTACGTTTGCACCCAGGTGTCCTTGGAGTGGGAGCACGCAGTGTCCGCCGGTAAGCTTGAGGCCTTCTGCGACCGGTGGGCACCACAGGGGCTGGAGTGCATCATCATCCCCAGGAACAACATTTTCATTTGATTAGGTAAGTTTCTTTTAAAATTTTGTATATTGCTGCAGTGCCCCTTTAATGGGCTGTCACTTGATTAAATTGCTAATTAGTTTATTTTGGGGCTTTAAAAGAGTATAAAGAGAGTCGGTTGGGATGATGGGCAGGTAGTTAGGAGGCAGAGATCGGTAATGATTCACCCTGTGAATAAACTTACTCAAGGAAAAGATCTGTCTCTTGTTTCATATTTCACCACCTCGCTTGGATCTGTTTAACACTTTGGCCAAGCTTTTAATATCGCTTCCTTTTATCTAGCGCCCGTTTTTTTGACTATGTCTCTGTGAAGCAAATTTAGGATATTTTTCTATGTTAAAACCATTTTATAAATGTGAACTTTTGTCATTATCATTTTGGAGATGCAGGTGTAACTGATGCTATTAAACTCAACTCCGTGGATCAAAACCTGAATCAGTGTTAAATAATTGAATAATTAAACAGCTTTGCTGTGGTTTTTTTTCTTGTTCTTGGAATGTGTTGCTAATAATGGACCAGACTCAGTTGATTAGCAAATTTGCTTTAAGATTTTAGCTAGTGATTTCTACATAGGCAGTCTCTCTTTACTCTGAACTCTATGCTACTTTTGACAAGTTTTTTTTCTGATTCCTTTCTATTTTTCTTTTCTAAATTTGCCTTGCAGTGACAGCCATGTCCGAATGTTAGAAGACTGTGTCCAAGAGACAATCCATGAGCACAACAAGTTAGCAGCTAGTTCTGATAAGTAAGTTTGAGCTGGTTCATCAATGCAATGAATGTACTTTGTTTAACTTCTTTCAGATCTATCTGTTTTATTTACAAAATGGTTCCTGAGTCTTGTCACTTTTGATTGGTAGCATCTGAAAATTGGCCCACCTTCAGTGACATGAGTGGTTCAAAGTGACCATTTTCCCTAGTTGGCCAATTACAAGATTGCCCAGAGGCCTGTTGGTGGCAGCTTTGAAAGATTTCACTTGCTCAACACAGAGAGCAGAGAGAGGATCTTTTGTATTGCAACGTCTTCTAATAACTTAACTGCTTAGCATGGAATTTTTTTTTGTTGAAATGAAAAGACCTTGTTTTTAAAGTGTTTAATATTTTTATTAATCCATGGGATGTGGCTAGGCCAACATTTATTGCCCATCCCTAATTGTCCTTGAGAAGGTGGTGGTGAGCTGCTTTCTTGAACCGCTGCAGTCCATGTGGCGAGGGTACACCCCTGGTGCTGTTAGGAAGGGAGTTCCAGGATTTTGACCAAGCGACAGTGGAGGAACAGCAATGTAGTTCCAAGTTGGGATGGTGAGTGGCTTGGAAGGGAACTTCTAGGTGGTGTTCCCATGTGTCTGCTGCCCTTGTCCTTCTAGATGGTAGTGGTCATAGGTTTGGAAGGTGCTGTCTAAGGAGCTTTGGTGAGTTCCTGCAGTGCATCTTGTAGATGGTACACACTGCTGTCACTGTGTGTTTGTGGTGGAGGGAGTGAATGTTTGTGGATGGGGTGCCAGTCAAGTGGGCTGCTTTGTCCTGGATGGTGTCAAGCTTCTTGAGTGTTTTTGGAGCTGCACTCATCCAGGCAAGTGGAGAGTATTCCATCACACTCCTTACTTGTGCCTTGTAGATGGTGGACAGGTGAGTTACTCGCTGCAGGATTCCTAGCCTCTGACCTCTTTTAGCCTCAGTATTTATATGGCTAGCCCAGTTCAGTTTCTGGTCAATGGTAACCCCCCAGGATGTTGATAGTGGGGGATTCAGTGATGGTAATGCCATTGAATGTCAAGGGGCGATGGTTAGATTCTCTCTTGTTGGAGATGGTTGCCATTTGTGTGGCATGAATTTTACTTGCCACTTGTTAGCAAACCTGGATATTGTTCAGGTCTTTCTGCTTCTGGACATGGACTGCTTCTGTGTCTGAGGAGTTCGTGAATGGTGATGAACATTGTGTAGTCATCAGCTGAAGGACAAACATACCAAATGGCTTCTTATTATTTCAGTGAGAAGTGTTGTGGACAACTTACCAGTTTGCAGTAACTAAATTTGAAAATAGATAAGTGTGGTTATTTCCTTCAACAGATGGTTTGCTAAATATTTATTCTTCCTTTCAGCTTGATGCAAATTCAGCATTGTGAACTGGTCTTAATTCACACCTACACAGCGGGTGAAGACAGCCTAGTTTCTGACCGTCCAAGGAAAGATGTAAGTTCTATTTTCTGTAAAGATTTCGAGCACAGTGCACCATTGCATTTTAGCATCACTTAAATTCTGGACTATTAGGACACCGGTTGTACAAACAATCACTTCCGCATTGCTTTGAATCATTGCAAGGTGACTCCATATTTTAATGATGTGCAAAGGACATAAACCATGTCTTAGTTGGAGACTAAGCTGCAGCAATGTGAGACCAGCTTTGTGAAGGTGTTTTAGGCCACTTGCGCTTGACACTGCATGGTCTGTTACATTCTCTGAAATAAAGTGGAGTTTTGTTCTTGTTTTGTGAAAGCAAGTGCCCCTATTCTTGAAACAGCATAACGGGACTGGAGCTCTGTGTGTGCGTAAGCATGTTTGCACAGACCCCTCACCTGGGATATGATTCAGTTTGTGACAAAAGTTGGCTTCTCCTAACTGTGAATGGCACCCGTCTCGTGGCCGGCGGCATAACTGCAGTCAGCTGTGGCTCAGTTCATAGCACCCTCGCCTTTGAACCAGAGGGTTGTGGGTTCATGTCCCACTCCCGGAAAACCAAGAACTGTGATTGTACTCGGAAGAGTTGCAATCTGTGACTGTTGATAACTCGAAAGAGTTTGAATCTTATAGAAAGGAGGAACCAATGCCATGAAATCTGCTTAAAATTAAATGAGCTTAAGTTGGAGTTCTTAATTAGTTGTTTGCACTTTTTAAATAGGCTAATAACATGGGACAGTATAATGGCAAATAAGCCCAGGCTGGGAATTTACAAATCTCTATTCTTCACAATAACTTTGAAATTGAGCTATGCACCATTCATTGTTTTCTATTGTGTGACTTTGCATGTCAATTGAAAATTGAAATTATAGTATATTTATTTCTCATGTTTGAGTATATTTTGTTAAAATGCAATGGTTTATTTAGGCGTGGTGAATATATTTTTCAGTGCTAAAGCTGTTCACATTGAGTTTATTTAATTTAATGTGGATGGGTTATTAAAATTAGGCTTATTTGAACAAAAGCATCTCTTCCACCCCCATGCCCATTAATTGTTGCAATAATTCATTTATAGTATTTTTTTTAACTATTGCTTATTGCTGAAAAAAGAAAACATTTTGTTGAAGCTTTCTGTCTTACACTCTTGGGGCAATCGCAAGAATACCAATGTCAGGGAAAGCAACGACTTTATACTGTGTGTGAAGAGAGTGCTAATTGGTTGACAAGTGGATTCTGATAGAGGCATTGCCATGGAGAATGTACTAGTTAATGGTGACTGACAGTTGACTACCAAACATTGTTCAAAATTTCAACCAGGCAGCTTGACTTTGGTCAAGGCATTACCCTGAGGAATGAACCAGCAAATGGCCATCACTTAACCGAAACAGGCGCAATGTGTGTATATGTTCTTTCTGTCTGCAAAGAACAGGGCCCTGTGTATTAATATATGTAGCTTCCAGTAAATGCAAATGCACCACACTGCGAGCCCAACTGACAATCTTAAATTAGTTGTTAGTGTAATTTTTAGCACACTGAGGATTATTTAGCAAATGTTATCCAATCGCGGAATCACATTTAATGTTAGACACTGTGTTTTGAGTTTTGCAAGCATGAGCTGGTTGGACACCTTGACTGTTGCAAACAGCAGAAAGGACATGCTGTTTGATACGATCAGTCAGCCTTTGGGATGTATGGACTACATACCTAGCATCACACTGGCACTGAAATTCATATACCACGTTACTCGTGTGTGATAGGCAGACCGTCTTTTTGGCTTGATGACAGCATCCTGCTAGTGGCGAATACCACTCGTGTTGCTACTGCATAGTAGCAGCGTGAAACAGCTAGCTTCACCTGTTGCTCATATTTTTGAGGTACGTTGCCCTGCCATGGTAATCTGAGGTAGACTGGGCACTTTTCAGGGCCAAAAGTGTAGGCCTTCGGCCAGTTCATGAGTTTGCGTGATATCCAGCTCAAAATGACCTGATCAGGGTAGCCATTATCCTTCAGGATGTCTTTGATGCACCCTATTTCAGCATCACGCTTGTATGGTGAGCAAATGGCTTAAGCCTTATTTATGAGGTTGCCAATAAGGCCAATCTTCTAGTGTGTGGAACTGTAAGAATCCCAATACATATATTGACCAGCGAAGGCAGGCTTGTGGTAGACAGTGGTAGAGAAACCCCTGGCGGATTTTTCAACTAGTACGTCAAGGAAGGAGAGTTAATTTGACTACTCCGTTCCAAAGGTGAATTTAAGTGCTGGATGGAGCCCATTAAGACATGCAAGGAAATTATTACATGCTGCTACGGATTTAAATATAGCAAACGTATCATTCACATATTGGAAATATGCGAAGGGTAGAAGGTTAGGTATCATTCCATCGGAGACAGGTTTCTCATGGAACCAACAAAGATGTTTGCGAGAGCTGGGCCTAGAGGGGACCCATGACAGCACCATCTAGTTGAGCATACACGGTGCTGTTAAAGTTAAACTCAACTGCATGAGTTGCTGAGTTCATAAGCTCAATGAGTACTGACTCATGCAATGGTAGCAGGTCTAGATCACCATAATAATAGTACTGCAGTGCAAATATCTATGGCTACGGATTCAAATATAGCAAATGTATCATCCACATATCAGAAACATGCAAGGGGTAGGAGGTTAGGCGTCATTCCTTCGAAGACACGATATATGACCTAATGCAAGCCTATCTTCACTGGTCAATACACGTGTTAGGATTCTTACAGTTCCAGGCGCTATAAGATTAGCCTTATTGGCAACCTCATAAATGAGGCCCAAGTCATTTGCTCACCATGCAAGCTTGATGCTGAAATAGGGTGCATCAAAGACACCCTGCGGGATAATGGCTACCGTGATCAGATCATTTTCTGTATATCGCGCAAACTCATGAAAGGGCCTAAGGCCCTAACATTCAGCCCTGAAAAGTGTCCAGTCTACCTCAGATTACCTTGGAAGGGAAAGGTATCATCTCAAAAATTTAAGCAACAGTTTCACGCTGCTACTATGCAGTAGCAACACAAGTGGTATTCGCCACTAACAGGATGCTGCCGTCAAACCAAAAAGACGTTCTGCCTATTTCAAATGAGTAATGTGGTATGTGAATTTCAGCGCCAGTGTGATGCTAAGTATGTAGGCTGTACGTCCCAAAGATTGGCGGATCGTATCAAACAGCATGTCCCAGCTGCTGTTCACAACAGGCAAGGTACAGACCGTACCCAACCAGCTCATAAGAACATAAGAAATAGGAGCAGGAGTAGACCATTCGGCCCCTTGAGCCTGCTCCGCCATTCAATAAGATCATAGCTGATCATCTTGTTTTTTGATTTCCACATTCCCATCTAACCCCGATAACTTTTGATTCCCTTGCCTAACAAGAATCTATCTACTTCTGCCTTAAAAATATTCAATTACCCCACCTCCACCAGCTTCTGAGGCAGAGAGTTCCAAAGTCGCACAACCCTCAGAGAAAAAAATTCTCCTCATCTCTGTCCTAAGAGGGCGACCCCTAATTTTAGAACAGTGCCCCCTAGTTCTGGACTCACCCACAAGAGGAAGCATCCTTTCCACATCCACCTTGTCAAAGCCATTCAGGATCTTGTATACTTCAACCAAATCACCTCTCACTCTTCCAAACTCCAGTGGAAACAAGTCCAGTCTGTCCAACCTTTCCTCATAAAACAACCCATTCATTCCAGGTATCAATCTAGTAAACCTCCTTTGAACCGCCTCCAGTGCATTTACATCCTTCCTTAAATAAGGAGACCAGAACTGCACACAATATTCGAGATGCAGTCTCACCAATGTCCTGTATAACTGAAGCATAACATCCTTACTTTTATGTTCAATCCCTCTTGTAATAAAGGATAGCATTCCATTAGCCTTCTTAATTACTTGCATACTAACTTTTTGTGACTTATGCACTAGAACACCGAGATCCCTCTGCACCTTAGAATTATGCAGTCTTTCTCCATTTAAGTAGTACTCTGCTTTTTTGCTCTTCCTACTAAAGTGAACAACTTCACATTTTCCCACATTAAACTCCATTTGCCAGATCTTTGCCCACTCACTCAACCTATCTATATCCATCTGCAACCTCCTCATGTCCTTTTCACTACTTTCCTACCTATCTTTGTGTCATCTACAAATTTAGCTATCATGTCTTCACTCCCCTCATCTAAGTCATTGATGTAAATCATAATAAGTTGAGGCCCCAGTACAGACCCCTGTGGGACGCCACTTGTCACACCTTGCCAATCAGTAAAAGACCCATTTATGCATACTCTGCTTTCTGCCAGCCAGCCAATCTTCTATCCATGCTATATGTCACCCCTACACCATGCGCTTTTATTTTCCGTAATAATTTTTGATGTGGCACCTTATCAAATGCCTTCTGGAAATCCAAGTACAGTTTGCCTACAGGCTCCGCTGCGCATGTTACTCCTTCAAAAAACTCCAGTAAATTGGTTAAACATGATTTTCCTTTCACAAAACCATGTTGACTCTTCCCAACTGCCTTGAGCCCTTCTAAGTGCCCAGCTATAACCCCCTCAATGATTGATTCTAATAACATCCCCATGACAGACATCAAGCTAATTGGCCTAGTTTCCTGTTTTCTGCTCCCCTCCCTTCTTGAATAGAGGGGTTATATTTGCTACTTTCCAATCTGATGGGATCTTTCCAGAATCTAGGGAATTTTGGAAAATTAACACCTACGCATCGGCTACCTCATTAGCCACCTCTTTTAAGTCCCTAGGATGTAGTCCATCAGGACCCGGAGACTTGCCAGCCCGCAGCTCCATCAATTTTCCCAGTACCGTTTCCCTAGTGATTTCAATTTCACCAAGTTCCTTTCTCCCGCTCGCCTCCTGATTTGCAGCTATTACTGGAATGTTTTTTCTGTATCCTCTATAGTGAACACAGAAGCAAAATATTTGTTCATTTCTTCCACCATTTCCTTATCTACTATTAACTCCCCACTGTCACTCTCTAGTGGACCAACATTCACTTTACTTACTCATTTCATTTTAAATACCTGTAGAAACTCTTGCTATCTGTTTTTACATTTCTAGCTAGCTTCCTCTCATACTCTAATTTCTTTCTCCTGATTAACCTTTTAGTCATTCTCTGCCATTCTTTATACTCTGACCAATCATCAGTCCTGCCACTCATCTTTGCAGAGTTGTATGCTTTTTCCTTAAGCTTGATGCTTTCCTTAACATCTCTAGTTGACCACGGATGGTGGGTCCTCCCCTTAGAATTTTTATTTATAGTGGGGATATACTTATTCTGAATATCCGCTTAAATGTCTGCCACTGCTTCCCTATTGATCTATCCTGTAGCCTAGTTTCCCAGCTCATATTTGCTAAACTCAAAACAGTGTCCAAACATTAGATATAATTACACGATTAAACAACGTTTGCTAAATAATCCTCAGTGCGCTAAAAGTTACACTGCCAACCAATTTAAGATTGTCAGTCAGGCTCACAGTGTGGTGCATTTGCGTGTACTGGAAGCTACATATATCAATACACAGGGCCCTGTTCTTTGCAGACAGAAAGAACATGTACACACATTGCGCCTGTTTCAGCTAAACAAAATGTGATGGCCATTCGCTGGTTCATTCCTCAGGGCAATGCCAATCAAAGTCAAGCTGCCTGGTTGAAATTTTAAACAATGCTTGGTAGTTAACTGTCAGTCACTTAACTGGTGTATTCTCCATGGCAATGCCTCTACCAATCAGAGTCCACTTGCCAATCAATCAGCACTGTCTTCTCATACAGTATGAAGTTATTGCATGGCAGAGGCGGCGCAACGGTTGGTGCAGAAAGTGGTGACCAGCAGCCCCAAGCTTGCCCTGGCTGCTGCTAATTATTCCAAACCATGTCTGGCTACCTTCTGGAAATATGCTCGGGTGGAGCTGGCTCCTCCAACTCCTGGAGAAATCCCAGTGGCTGTTGAAAGCTTCAAGAATCTTGTGGCATCACTTTAGGCTGGGAGTTACAAACAAACAACCATAAAAGATGCCCTGAGGAACACACTTGTGGCTCCGGAAATTGTGATGTGTTTTTACATTGGCGAAGTCATAGGCCGAAGAAGCCTGATTGGATGTAATGTCTGAACTCTACCCTGTGTTGGACTAGCATTCCATTGTAAATGAATGAATAATATTTCAAATTAAATAAAGCCATTATTAGGACTTAAAAAAAATAAAGTTGTTGCTTCTCCTGACATTGGTATTCTTGTGATTGTCCTGATGAGTGCAAGATGAAAAGCTTTGACAAAATGTCTTTTTTTGGCAATACTGAAACGACTATTTGTATTTTTTTTTGATGAGTTGTTATTTCTCTGAGCAAAACTAGACTGTGAACTAATATCGAATTCTGGAGTTAGCGGGTTTATTAGTTTCACGTGCTTTAACCCAAGATTTTGGTCACCTATCCTAATATTTCCTCTTTTGCTCAATGCCAATTTTTGTACAACTACTCTCTTATCATGCACCTTGGGACTTTTTATTATATCACAGCTGCTAAATAAACACAAACGATTTCAAAATTTCTTCTAATTGAACATACAGCTTAATTTTGTTTTGGCTTTAGAAATTTAGGATAAATTTCCTACGTTGTATCTTAAATGAAAAAATGATGTATACACTGATTGTGTTTTGTCGTAACAATATTAATTCAGGACTGGTGTCTAATAAAACATGTCATTAGTCGGTGTTCAAATTGTTTCCTACAGATTTCTTTGGCTCTAACAAGTGAAGTGCACAGTGTCCGTGCAGGAAGGCAACTGCCTGCAAAACTCACCACCCTTGTCCAGCAACACTTTGACCTTGCTTCCACTACTATTACTAACATACCCATGAAGGTGCGTCTATTCCCTCAAATTAGTTTTTTTTTAAGTAGAGTGCAGCATCTAATTGTTTTTTATTTCCTATTTTCAGTTTGTGAAAATTAACATTTTTCAAAGTAATTTTCAAATTATTTTCTCTCCACATCATATTTCTGTTTGCTAGCCTACATTCAGTGTCAGTGAACAGGTTAGTAAATTTGAATTTAAAATAGAACATTAGATCATGAAAACTGATCAATAGGTTATATTGCATGTAACACGTGGCAGTGTGCAATATAATCATTTTTTTGGTTGAATAGTTTTCCTTTTCAATTTTGCAGTCACTCTCAAACTGTCTGCTCTTGTAACATTTACCTTATGATCCCTTGTATGATAATGTCACGAAAATTGCTCCCTTACATCCGTATTGTTCTTTCCATTTTATGTGTTTATATGTATCTACCCTGTATCGTATTTGTGTGGCATGCAATGATAATGTACCTGCTGCAATTTGTTCATTGTTAAACGCTTTCTACACACTGGAATGGAGAGGTGGGGTGCGGGCGGGCAAGGTAGTTCTTTATTGAAATGTTTTCGAAATGAACATAATATTTGTAGATCTTTTCAAAGTAGCTTTTTAATAGTGCAGATAATCAATTACAAAATTCAAGGTTTCTTGACTGTACCATTGAGTACAATGAGATTGTTGGTCTATTAGGAGAACTTTGAGCTGTTAATGAATGTGTTGAGAGTTTTACTGAATCATGTTGTGCCAGTACTCCCAGATTTGTTTGAATATGCTGTCAAGTTAACTGGTGCAATGCTGCCACAAGGTGGCATGGTAATCTAATCACAATACATGGTTTTAAGAGTGGTGAAGGGAAGTTGGAATTGATCCCCTCACATCACCATTGTGTTGTCCTAAAGGGAAGGGTAAAATGAATGAAAAATGCAGATTAATGTATTTAAAAAGAAATTTAAAAACCTGTTAAATGTTTGGAATCCACATGAGTTATTAGAATTCAGTGACTAAAAACAGTAAATGGTGGAAACACTCCAGGCCTGGCAGCATCTGTGGAGGGAGAAACATGGAGGTTAACATTTCAAGTCAATGACCTTCCATCAGAACAGATTTCATTTCAGATTTCCAGCATTTGCAGTATTTTGTTTTTGTATTAGAATTCAGGAACTTGATGCAGTTTTGTTGAGTTTGCAAATGATGTTGAATAACTTGATAAGGCAGCTGAAGAAGGACCCAAGGGTAATTTGTATATATTCAAAAATATGGCTGATGAAATTCAGTGCAGCGAATTACACATTGACACATAATACATCACCAAAACCAAGCTATGCTGCTAGATCAGAGTCTTGAGAATGAAGCAGTCATGCTGAAAATATGTTGCATGCTGGTGAGTGCACATCATGAGCACCATGTTCAGCTTCTTCTCACTGATCATCCAAACCAATAGAGATGGAGCAGAGATGGGCTACGAGGCAAATCATTGATGTCAGGTGGAGGCATGATGTTGGTACTAAACTAATAATAGAGAACTCGAATGCAAATCTCACCGTGACAGTTTGGGAATTAATTTTGTTTGAAAAATCTGGATGTTAAAAGCTGGTGTCAGTAAAAGTGACCATGAAGCTGTCACATGGTTATAAAATCCAAATCAATGTCCTTTGGGGAAGCAAACCTGCTTTCATTCCCCAAGCAACTCCAGTCCCACAACAATGTCAACAAGCCATTCAGTTGTGTCAACTCATACAAGCACTGATTGTGATGGTTCAAGATGATGCCCACTGCTATCTTCTTAGGGCAGCTAGAGGTGGGCAGCAGATGCCAGTCTTGCCAGCAACACCCAGAAAAAACAAATTTGCAATGAGCAAAGGTTAAATGGGAACCGTATTAAAGTGAAACCACAAATGCAAGACAAAAACATGGGGTGGAATTTAGTGTGGATGACACAAGTTCATCCACCAGTTAGAGAACCGGTGGGAAACCCGTGTCATCTCTTCAAGGGCTGCCCCGAAGCTATTTAATTGCATTCAGGTATTTAAGCACTTAAGTGGGCAGCATCAAGCCTCCCGCAAGAATTAAAGCCCCACTAGGGTGGAAATCCCACCCCTGAAAGCTGCCGGCCTCTCTATTGCCAGCAGTGCCACCGGGAGAGGTGACTGCTGCTGGTAATTCAGTGTGGCCTTCATCCAGAATCATCAGTGGAGACAGGCGAGTGTGGTCAGGTTGGGGCTCGTGGCGAGGGACTTACCGGCAAAGGGGTGGGGGGGATGGGGTGGCGGGGTGCGCCATGGTTCATAGCAGGCGCCCGCCTTCCCAACACTGGCTCCCTCAATTGGCCTTTGAAGGAGGGAACCCCCAGTGGGCTCAGGGATAATAACCTTTAAATGGCTCAGTAATGAGTCTAATTAGTCAGCAGGCAGGTTTTCTCTGTCGGCCCATTCCCGGCATGAACTAAATGGGGCTCAGTTTTTCTGCTGGTGGGAATGGCCCACATGATCAGAACTGATATCAGGAAAAGCTTCAGGTGAGTGATTCATACCTGGAATAGCCTTCTGGGTAAGGTAGAGGAACGAAAAATTCTGGAGCCATTCATAAAACAAATGCTACAATTGGCAATTCATAATTTTCAAAGAATGAATTCAAAGCGCCAAATGGTCATCCCTATCGGTACTTGTGCCAACCCTGCAACAATATAGAACTGAGTAATGGAGATTGAGAACTATACTGTAAGAAAAAAAACTACAAATTAGTTTGAAATCTTAATGGCTATGTTATCACTTGCACATGAATCCAGATCAAGCCTGTTGATCTGTGTTGGGGAAATAAACTTGAATTGTTTTAGCTTTTCTATGTATTTGATGCCTTGGATGGATACGCATCACAAGTCTCCTCCTCTAAAAGTCATTAAAAAAAAATCTACGAAATCTTTCAGCTGAGAAATGACAGTTGATACTGCAGTAAAATTATAGAACTCTTTATATTGAAAGTTGCAAAGTGCTTTAGCAATTTGAAAACTCTTGCATCATATAGGCAGATATCATTAGGCATTTATATTAACATACACAATGAAATTTACACCAGTACTGTTCTTGGAAATCATCTGTGATTGTTTGAATTTTGTTTGAACAGAGATATGGAGGGGTGAGGTCATGGAGCGATTTGAAAGCAGGGATGGCAATTTTAAAAATCCAGGCATGCTTCATTGTAGACCAGAGACCCCAGGTGATGGGTTAATGGGACTTGGTGTGAATTAGGACACAGGCAGCAGAATTTTGGGTGACTTCATGCTTATGGAGGGTAGAATATGGGAGGCCAGCAAGGAATGTGTTAGAATAGTCAAATCTAGAAGTAACAGAGTGTAAATTGAGTGTTTCCGCAGCAGATGAGCTGAGTCAGGCAGAATTGAGTGATGTTGCAGAGGTGGAAATACGTGGTCTTGATGATGGCCCAGATATATGGTGGTTTGGCTTAAATATGATAAGATAGGTTCTAAACAGTCTAGCTCGACATTCGGAGGGATGGAGTAGATAGTTAGGGAGTTGAGTTGTTGATGCGAATTGAAAACACTTCCAGCTTTCCCAATATTTAATTGGAGGAAGTTGCTGCTCAACCCGTACTTCATGTCGGACAAGCAGTCTGACAATTTAGAGACAGTGAGTGTCGACAGATGGAGGTATTGGTGAGGTAGAGCCAGGTGTTGTCAGTGTACAAGTGAAAACAGATGTACCTTTGGATGATGTCACCAAGGGAACAATGTAGATGAGAAATAGGAGGGAGGTCAAGGATAGATCCTTGGGGAACACCAGAGGTAATGATGCTGGAGCAAAAAGAGGAAACCTGTATTTATGTGCATATAGAATTGAAACTAACATGGTCTTGTAGCTAAAGATGAGGAACATTATTTTTGCCTATTCGCTTGCAGTAGAGAACTAGCATGATGTTAGTATTCAGGCCTATTGTGCAATGTGTAATTGAGTTCAAGGATTAAATGGTGCCAAATGTCATGTGCTCTGACGTGCTACTGTTGAGCCATGTAGTGCCATATTTTGGAAGTAAACTAGACTCTGAACCTAAAGTGGATTTTTAAAAACTCTTTTTCTGCTGATCCTAGAAGACTTTTATTGAAGCCAAAACTGACCCAAATTAATGGCCCCAAAAGATAGGAGCAAGGCAAATAGGAATTTTGCAACTATGGTCAATTCACTGCTTAGATGTAACATTTGTTCATTGACTGCAAACAAATACATATTACATTTACATTCTGACTGTCCTTCATTTAAAGGAAGAACAACATGCAAACACGTCTGCAAATTATGATGTAGAGCTTCTCCATCAAAAAGATGCTCATACTGAACTACTAAGAAGTGGTAAGTGGCAGTTTAGACTTAATTCAGTAAGTACTTGGTGTAAGGGTCATCAAGCTCTATAAAATTGGTAATGCTAAGAACAAAAAAAAAGCAGATTAATCCTCTTCTTTAAGTGTTCCTTCCTCTGTTTCCAAAAGCACTTTTTAACCAGTCTTTTTTCTTGCTAACTTGGGACTGAATTTCAGTGCTCCCCTGACCAGCCTCCTAACTTGTAACCTCTGTAAACTTGAGCTCATACAAAACTCTGCTGCTTATATCCTAAATTGCAGTAAGTCCTGTTCGCCCACCACCCCTGTGCTTGCTATAACCTACATTGGCACCCGCTCTTGCAGCGCCTCGATTTTAAAAATTCTCATCATTGTTCTCAAATCCCTCCACTGCCTAACCCCTCTTTCTCTGTAATCACCTCCAGCTGTATGACGCAAAATGCTTCACAAGGCTTTTAAGGAAAACTAATATATTAAAAGGTTCTCCAAAATGACAGTCCACTCCTGAATTGGGGAGGAATATGGACATTGGAGAAATGGAAAAAAACAAAATAAAAAATGTTTTTTCCCTTGCAACTCATTTTAGTTTTTCTATCTACATGATTTGTGACTTTATGACCTGATGAGAAAAAGTTGAGCAGGTTGGGCTTATACTCAGAGTTTAGAAGAATGAGACATCATCTTATTGAGACATATGAGACTCTCTGAGGGGACTTGGCAGAATAAATGCTGAAAGGATGTTTCCTCTAGTGGGGGAATCTAGAACTAGGAGGCACAGTTTAAAGCTAAGGAGTTTCCCATTGAAGATTGGGATCAGCAGGAATTTCTTCTGAGGATCATTAGTCTTCAGAATTCTCTGCTCCAGAGAGCAGTGGAGGCTGGGTCATTGAATACATTTAAAGTTGAGTTTGATAGATTTTTGATTGACAAGGGAGTAGACAGTTATTGGGGGGACAGACAAGAAATTGGCATCAAGGCAACAGTCAGATCAGCCATGATCCTATCGATTGGTGGAGCAGGCTTGATGGGCTGAATGGCCTGCTCCTGTTCCTATTTCTTACGATCTTATCTTTCGATTTAAGATTTCTGGCTAATCAGGAAGTCCTGTATTCCCTGTTTTGTCCATTTTATATAAACATTTTACATTAATATAGCACTGTTAACTCATTAAATGTATCAAGGCCCTTCACAGGAGCGTTATCAAAGAAAAGTTGCCACTGTGCCACATAAGATATTAGGACAGGTGACCAAAAGCTTGGTCAAAGAACTAGGCTTTTAAAGCGCACCTTAAAGGAGGAAAGACATGGAGAGGTTTAGGGAGGGAATTGCAAAGCATAGGGCCTTGGCAGCTAAATGCACAGCCGCCAATGATGAGCAAAGGAAGTAGTAATGATGTCACAAGTAGCATGTGTTGGAGGAATGCAGAGGTAGGGCTGCAGGAAGTTACAAAGATGAGGAAGGATGAGGCCATGAAAGGATTTGAATGTAAGAATGCAAATTTTAAAATTGAGGTGTTGGGTTTACCAGGAGCCACTGTATGTCAGATACCGTAGGAGTGATACCAGCTGAAGTACAGGTTAGGATACAGGCAGCCGAGTCTTGGATGAGTTCAAGCTTATTGAGATTGTTCTCCCATTGCTATTTGTGGGACTGTGCGGTGTGCAAATTGGCAGCTGTGTTTCCTACATTACAGCATTAACCACTCTTCAGAAGTACTTCATTGACTGTAAAGTTTGGGACGCCCGAGTTTGTGATAGGTGTCATGCCATTACAAATCATTAATTCACTCCTTTAGATTATACAATTCAAACAATAACTTCATTGAATATATGAGAGTGTATATATAGTAGCTTCTTAAACCAGGAATATTTATTTCCTGAGAACCCAATTGGAAAAAAAAATACATATCCAGCCCAAAAAAGGAAATGCTTGAGGTATTGACTTGCTGAAGTTATAGATTGTCTCATCTGCAGCATTTATTTTTCTAATGGTTGGCATTTTTTTCCCCCCACAGAAGGCAAGAACATGACACCAATAACATGTATGTCTAATTTTGTTATCATTGAATTAGTATGTGTTGGTATAACTATATAGATACTAATTTGTGTTATTTTAGCCAGATTTTTTTATCCACCAACTGGTTATAGGGTAGGATAACAAAATATGGCAGCTAGAAAAAGGCATCTGAAAATCTGATGTTCTGATTCTGCTGTACATGACCTTTCATTTAAAAAAAAATCCAGCTTTTGTGTGTTTTCTTCTTCCATGTTTTCCCCTTTAAATGGAAAACAATATTTAGAATTGGGCTGTGGATTGTAGTCAAAGCCATTCTTGATCAAACAACGGGGGGTGGGTGAACTTTGTGCGGTGATGGGCTCTAATAATTTACCAGCCTGTTGACATGGGATCCTCCCATGAACCCCCTTGGTCTAGTTCTCCAACAGACTTCTAAGCAAAACTTTTCCCCTCACAGAAATATAATTCAAAATCTATCTGGTTACACTCAGACCTACAACTGTAGAACACTAGATGTAGAGTTGGCACAATGTCAATTCTAAATGTGACATCTTTGCAATTTAAGTTTAGTGCATCTATCATTCAGATGTTCAAAGTACTTTTATTAAAACACAATATGATGCCATTTGTTTTTTTATTAATCTCACTGAGCCATAAACCTCTTGCCACCAAGAGAATAGTCCCCAGGTTTCCACCAATGTGGCCATTTAGCTATTCATTGGAGGCTTAATGCAGTGGGATAGTAATAAGGCACCCTGGAGTGTGTTTGGGGGGGTGTGGTGGGGAGAAGTGGGCAGACAAGGCCCTCCATTTGGCATTTGTGTATTTGTTTTGTGCACAGTTTTGGTTAAGATAAATTAAGTAGTGCTGCTGATCATTCTGAAGAAATTGCAAGTTTTAAATCAATGCAGTTTTGTACTGAGTTCTTATTTTGATGGACTAAAATTTTAAGTTGGCCTCTAGTTGTATTTTTAAGTGCCCATTGCTACTACTGCCTTAATTATGCCTTTTCTCTTGTGGTACATGATGTTGAACACATTAAAGGTATGATTTCCAGTTCAAATGCATTCATCTGCAATTACATTAGAATCTCATCATTCAGTGGTAGCAATCTCAGCTTAGAAGCTTGTTAGATACTGCTGTCTTTTAGATGAGATGTTAAAATTGAGGCCCTGTTCAGGTGGGCGTAAAATATCCCATGGTATTATTTGAAGAGTAATGTGGAGTTCTCCAAAGGCTAACATTTGCCCCTTAACGGACACTATCAACACAAGTCACCTGGCCATTTAGCTCATTTGTTTTTGAGACCCTTCTTCCTCTATAGAATAGAACCATAAAATGGTTATAGAACAGGAGGAGGCCATTTGGCCCGCTGTGTCTGTGACAGCTCTATAAGAGCTACTCAACTAGTCCCACTCTCCTGCCATTTCTCCTTCCGCCTTTCATTCCCTTCCTTCCCATCAACATTTGTAACAATGAAAGTAATGACTAACCACAGTAGCAAGACATTTTCCATGGTAGAACCGATATACTTACCATTTAAGTGTACGTGTGTAGTTAACTTTCAGCAGTCTATTGAACAGAAGATTCAAGTGATGCAGGATTGTTAATATACTGCACAAACCATGTTGTTTCAAATGTTTGAGTCCATGGTTGTTGTAATACCCAAGCAGGTGTTTCAGACTTACCTAAATCCTCTATAACTTTGGTATGTGCATAACAGAAAAGGGCTCAGCCTCTCCAGTTCGTGTTTGAATATTCTTGTTGCATTTCTGAGTTGAGTTTAGATTTCCAATGCTTGCACTGGAACAGTTGCAGCAAGAGTTTGGATTTCTGTTGCTTGAATTTCTCTTCGTATTAGAAGAAAAATCTTAATATCACTTCTTCTGATATTTGTAGGTGACCACTTCAAGGGAAAGAAAGGTAATTGGTAGTGTAACTTAGTGTTTCACATAACAACAGGTTTAGAATTTCTTCCAAATGACCGCTAGAGACTTCGGAATGGTATCCCGCAAGTAAAGTTTTGACAGCAGGAGTTGGAAGTTATTTATCCAGACTAGTGAGTCAGTGCTTTATATATCAACATTTTGGTGCAAATGTCTATTGCAGCTGTGTGTAGTACAGTACATGAATCAATATCTGCATACTTTAAAATCAACCTTAAAAAAAATCTGTGTAATTTGTTTAATTTTGTCTCTGGGTATCTTCCTTTGCTAGAGAAGTAAAGGCTGTGTAGAGGGTGGAGCAGAGTTTCATTAAGATGACCAGAGATGAGACTGTTTAGTCACAAGGAGAGATGAAAGAAAATGAAATAGCTTTCAATAGAACAGAGAAACTTGACAAGAGATTTAAGAGTTATTCAAAACTGAGAGCATTCTGCATAATAAACTATATGAGGAGTAAATATACTTCTGCTATTTGAAGTGCCAGGAACCAGGGGTTATAAATCCAATGGCATCATTTGAAGAACAAAAGGGAAATTTCAGAGAGAGTTCTTTACATAGTGGGTTGTTAGGGCATCAAATGCTCTGCCAGTAACAGAATTCATCATGGTTTTTAAAATGGAAGTGGATAAGTATTTGAAAAAGAATAACTTTAAAAGGAGGGGTGAACGGGTAGGGAGAATGACTGTCTTTCAGAGAGCCAGCACAGGCGTGATGTGCCAAATTGCTCCTCCCTGTGATGTTGCACTCAGTGCAACCACTGCAACCAGAATGCTCATTGATTTTAAAGTAAAGTATCTTTTGTTTTTACATGGATTTTATTTGGAAGTTGCAGGTTAAGATTTATGTTAACTTGTCAGAAATGAAAATCATTTAATGTTTACTCCCAGTGGAAAGGAATGGTTTGTACTCTTACTCACTCCCAATGACTTGGCTGAGTTTGGTAAGCTCTTTCCTGGTTCACTAGATGAAGTGCCATATGCCAATAGACAGACAAGTCCTGGTCATGTTCACTTGAATCACACTTCCTGTTCACTAATTGCAGAACAGTGTTGATGGGAGGCATTGAAAAAGTTGTGGAACACATGCGTTGTTCTCCTGGCTGAAGCTGTGACTGTTATATAGCACAACACTTAATTTAAACTGTGACTGAAATTGTGTTTGGCTGCAGTAATTATGTGGTTAAATTATCCAAATCAGTTTGGAATGAACTTTAATGAAAATGATCCTTGCAAATGTTGAACTAATTTTATTTTTTGGAATCTGCCTTTCAATTTTTTAATATCTTGTCTATACTAGAACATTACGATGGAATTTTAGTTTGTTCTCAATGTTTTGCATTTTACTTGTTCAAGCCAAATGCTATTTTCTATTGGTTTTATTTTGCAGTTGATCCACATCTATGCAGTAGCAATAGAGACAGTGCTGTCAAAGATACTGTGACATTGAAGTGGTGTACTCCACGAACCAATAATGTTGGTAAGTATGAAGTAAAATTAAATTAGCCGGTGAAAATGATGTTGCCCCACATTTCGTCCAGTAAATTATTGAATAAACAAAATTACAGCTGTTGCCATATAAATCCAGTTCCATTGTACCCTAAAGTATAGGTTTCATTTTGGTCAATTTATCGAATTAGAATAAAACTGTTCCCTAAGTGTTATACCTATTCCAGGACAAATCCTGTAACGTGTTTGACATTTAACCTTCCCCATGAAGTGCCCCTCAATCTCACATCCATCTTACTGGCTAGCTTCTCAAACCCTAGGAAACTTGTGCAGAAGGAGTTAATTTCACAGCCCTGCCAAAATCTCATGAAAGGAGCTTCATTTAGATATTATGAAGGACTTGCATGTCAAAAGTGGGTTAATCTGATGCCCTGATTTCCATCATAGTTAAATCTGAAACAGACATGTTGATGGGTTAGGTTTTGTGAATTTGTCAATTTAATCCCTGTCCCACTACAACCTGTTGTGGGGTCAGGGATTGGTTAAGTTTTCCCCCCTTAATCATTGTAACAACATTGGGAATACGAGTGGAGAAATCCTAATTCTTATTTGCTAGATCTCAAAAAGTAAACAGAGTCGACCGCATTTGGCTGCACCTCCCAAACTCGTGACCTCCACCTAGAAGAACAAGGGCAGCAGATACATGGGAACATCACCACCCCCAATATCTCCCCTAAATCTCACACCATTCTGACTTGTACCTATATCGCCGTTTCTGCATTGTCATGAAGCACCTTTGCCACACTGCCCTGAAAAGGTGGTGCAGTGAGGAATGAGCAACATGTTCTGCTGTAAAATATGCACAATTTCTTGGCTATTGTACAAAATTATTTTATTGTTTTCCCCATGGTCCCATTTTAAGGAGCAGGAAACTGCTGTGGTGTATTTGGTACAGTTCCTGCACCTAACCAAGTTCAGTTCCTTTGTGTGCCCATTCATTGTGGTATTGTAATGCAGTTATAATTTATTTCCTGCTTGACTGCATTAAGCATGTTTTGCCAGATAAAGGTGGGATGCATTGGCTCAGTGAGAGAGTGCATCATGTTACTTCTGAACAAGAGTTCAGAATGATTACTTTCATTTATGTATCCTGTTTTTATATGATATAACGCTACTGTGTTGCTGTGTGTAACATAAAACATTTCTTTCAGAATTGCACTATTGCACAGGAGCTTACAGAATATCACCGGTAGATGTAAACAGCAGACCTTCCTCCTGCCTAACAAACTTCTTACTGAATGGTGGGTAATTTTGCTATATTTGATGGTTGAAGTATCTTTGTAGCAGTATCATGGCAAAGCTATAATAGTATGTACTGTATTGCATGTAAAACAGAATGATTCAGATTTTGCTATGGTAGTGTCAATGTTTGCCATCATAATTCCACAGAAGCTGACACCTGCAGAATAACATGAAATTTAGAACCGATGTCAGTGAATCCATGGCCCATAAGAGTATGTGGTAAAGGCTCCCACAGACTGTTGTCTCCCTTATAATCATGAATTGATAAGAATTTCCACTCTAACACTGTTCACCTTGCTGTAAAAACCCTGGAAAAATTGCATGTTGTTGAATGAGGTGCAAATGGGCTTTTAATGGTATACTAACTTCATAATTACGGCTAAACAACCTCTCTGACCCTGAAAAGCTGATTTTAACTTTTGTAAAACGTCAAAGTTCTCCACTATTGTTAAAAATTCCACGTAGAAGTCTGTTTATTTTTACTTTTTTTATTTTCATACCTGAAAATATAAATTAAAAGTGCTGGATTTTAAGTACCTTTTAACTTTCTAGTTTGCTCTATGTAAATATTTCTATTTGGTTGCCTATCTGTTTGCTGTCAACACTGCTGCTGCCTTTGATTTAGTGCCAGATTTAAACTGCTGCAGGGAAAGGAGAAATTCCTGTCGCGCAGTTCGCTAGATCTTTGTGGGTAGCTTTCTTCGAGATCAGGGGTGAGCATCCTTGCTTCACCACTGACGGCAAAATCCAGGCTATTGACACACACTGTTGCATTAAAAACCCCTTTCACCCTCAGAATCATCTTATGCCAAATACCAGGGTAATATTGTGATTTACCAATTGTAATTTTAAAATATTTCTGTGTAAAACAGTTCTTGCAACAAGATGCTAATTGGCTAAAGGATTTTTTTTATTCATTCAAGGGATGTGGGTTTCGCTGGCTAAGCCAGCATTTTTTGCCCATTCCTAATTGCCCTTGAGCAGATGACAGTGAGCTGCCTTTTTGAACCGCTGCAGTCCATTTGGTGTAGATACACCCACAATGCTGTTAGGGAGGGAGTTTCAGGATTCTGACCCAGCGACATTTGATACTTATGATAAGATTTAAGGACTAATTAAGTGTTACATGTATGTATGTGTGTCTATAGTTGGCCTACTACAGCCATTGTTCCCATAGCTGCACCCTGCTATTTATGTCCTCCTTACATATTTATTGTTAGTTCATGAAGCTTACAATTATTAAGACCTAGATTTTCCAATTGGAACATTGATGCAATCCATTTAAAATGAGTGGTTTGCTATTGGTACAATTGGAAAACTTGGTGTTTAAGTTATAAATGTATTACAGAAGCCGTAGGGGAGATGATATCATGCCCCTTTGTAGAACTGATCCTGATGATTGGTTAAATAAACTATGAATGCTTTAACTTTAACTAAATAAACAGTAATAAATGTGATGGTATCGCAATGTCACTGCATTTCTTTTGGGCAGGAGCCATGTTACCTGTCCAGATTAAAAACAGCATCATTTTCATTTTTTTTATTTGCTTAACTGTCAGCATCTGAAAAGAGGGAAATCCCCTTCATTAGAACCTGTTGCCTGTTCTCCAATGAAAATTAGCCATTGGAGCCTTTCTTTCTAAATGGGAGGCGATATTATTGGAACATATAAGATTCGGAGGAGGCTTGACAGGGTAGATGCTGAAAGGATGTTTTCCTTAGAACTGGGGGGCACAGTTTCAAAATAAGGTGTCTCCCATTTGAGACAGAGCTGAGGAGGATTTTCTCTCAGGGGGTTGTTAACCTTTGGAATTCTCTACCCCAGAGAGAAGTAGAGGCTGGGTGGTTAGATATATTAAACGCTGAGTTAGACGGACTTTTGATCTACAAGGCAGGAAAGTGGAGTTAAGGCCACATCAGCCATGATCTAATTGAAATCCGGGCAGGCTCAGGGGGCCAAATGGCCTAGTTCTGCTCGTATTTTTTTTTTAATGTTCTTATGTAGTTCTGTAAGGCCGAGAAAAATTCTGTTTACTTGCTCTGAACAAAGTTCTATCCCAAATGTCTTTGCCCTTCAATCCTATTCTTTGTGGTAGGATTTATTAGTTTGCGTGTGGAGACAGGATTACATTCTGGAGTGAAAAGAAGTTAGAACCAGGTAATTAAACTTTGCATACAAAGTAGTGGATAAGCTGTCTTTTTTTGTCCTCCAGGCAAAGCTGTCCAACAGTATAGAGTGCTGAGGGATGATTTGCTTGGTATGATTAAAATGATAAAGGGGTTTAGTTGGAGTAAAACTATTCCCTCTGGTTGGGCAGACATAATGTTAAAATTAGAGCTCGGTCATTCAGGATTGAAATTAGCAAGCACTTTTTCACACAAAGGGTTGTGGAAGCCTGGAACTCGTTGCCAAAAAGGCTAAGGATGCTGGGGGTGAGTTAGAGCTTTCAAGACTGAATGCTAGATGTTTGTGAGGTAAGGATATCAAGGGGTATGGAGTTACGGTGGGTAAATGGGATTGAGGTACAGTTGAGCCATGATTTGATTGAATGGTGAAGCAGGCTCAAGTAGCCATATGGCTTAATCCTGCTCTTTACTTATGCTCTTAGTCTACAGTTCTCTTTTTTTTAAAAAAAAAAGACTCAAACTCTTGAAGCCTGAGCTCCAAGGTTAGATATCTTTCTGGTTGCACTGCACTTCCTACATAAAGCCTTGACATTCTTCAGGTGTGCTGTCTGAAGCTGAATATTGATACTCCCCAATTGTGCACATACTAGACCCTGACAGAACGTAAATATGGGACTTTAGTGTCAGCTGTGGCTCAGTGGGTAGCACTCTTGCCCTGAATCAGAAGGTTGTGGGTTAACATCCTGCTCCAGAGACATGAGCACAAAATCCAAGCTGACAGTCCATTTCAGTACTGTGGAATGCTACACTGACAGAGGTGTGCCAACTTTTGGTTGAGACGTCTGCCCTTTCAGGTAACCATAAAAGATCCTATTGTACTATTTTAAGATGATCAGGGGAGTTCTCCCCGGAAACATCACTAAAAAAACAAATTAGCTGTTCATTCTATTGCTGTTTGTTAGATCTTGCTGTGTGCAAATTGGCTGCCATGTTTCCTACATTACAACTGTCGATACTTCAAAAGTACTTCATTGGCTGTAAAGCACTTTGGGACATCTTGGGGTTGTAAATGATGCTAGATAAATGTAAGTCTGCCAGTCTTAAATTTGTACTTGGTCTGACCAGTACAACCTAAAATAATTTTCTGATCCTGATTGCACCTTGCACTTCTTTAATGAATGGTCACTTACTAACCCCAGTCTCAGTCCATTAACAGGTACCTCTGCATGGTATAACCATGCCTCACTTGCAGTTTGATTTGATCTCTGGTTTGGTATTCCTTCCTTCTGCTTCCTGCTTCATTTGCTACTAGATCTAATCTAACCTTGCACGTGTCTATACGTGCACAGGTGCATCCTGTGCCAACTTTGTCCCTTTGTTCTCACGCATACATATAGCTGATATGCATAAAACATTTGCCTATATCTGATTGGACTTCTTTAACACTTGAACTTTGACTTAGTGCTTTCTCAGTTTAAAAGGCTTTTTAGTTGAGCATGTACTGCACTTCCTAAGCCCTTGCCTGATTTTCTCCAAAGCTCCCTCCCTCTTTGAAAAGCAGAATAGTGCGGATGCTTAAAAAATAAACAGAAAATGCTGGAAATACTCAGCAGGTTGTGGCAGCATCTGTGGAGAGAGACAGTTAGTTTCAGGCCTGTGACCTTCCATCAGAACTTAGTCGAGAGAAACAGAGTTAACATTTCAGACCTGAAACGATAACTCTATTTCTCTTCACAGATGCTGCCATTACCACCCTCCCTCTTTCTTGCTGTTAAAGTACAATCTTTACACTTAATTTCACCAGCTAAGGCCCCATTGTTCATGGCAACGCCTCTACCCATCAGAGTCCACTTGCCAACCAATCAGCGTTCTCTTCTCATGCAGTACAAATTGTTGTTTCCTTTACAATTGGTGTTCTTGTGAGTCTGTCCTGATGAGTGTAAGACGAAACACTTTGACAGCATGTCTCTTTTTTTCAGCAATACTCAAGTTCTGTACTACCAAATAAATATAAGAAAAATTCCAGTTAGTAGCACTTCTATTCAGTCCCCTCCCCATACTGGTTTAAAGTTCTTCCTACAGACTTGTTATTCTACGAGGACCTTTTGAATCCAGCCTGGTTCGAGTGCAGCTCATCCCCACATTATATCTCCTTCCTGTTCCAAAACCAGCACCAATACCCTGTGAAAAGGAAAAAGAACCGCTCTTCACACTAGTTCAGTGCTTTCCAAACTTTTTCCCGGTGTGACCCCATTTTAATCCCTCAGGCTTTGTGTGACGTCAGAGTAAAAATTTGGAAGGGGCAAGGGAGTACAAGTTATTGAGTGGGTGGTTGTATGGGGGAGGCTTCAGCTGTTGAGCAAGGATGAGGGATGTTAGCCCTTGCCCTGGGGTGGGAGGGAGAACAGGACTTGAACGTGGGGAGAAAAGGCATGTAATAATATCCTGAATTATAAAGTAATAGGGCACTCATGAATGTAATAGGAACCTCAGTGTATTATTAATGTCATAGGACTCAGACTAATGTAACAGGATCCACATTATTGATGCAACAGGTCATTGATTAATCAAAAAGTGCATGGATTATTAATGTATTTGAATTCTGATTAATGCAATAGCATCCTGATTATTAATGCATTATGATCCTGATTATTGATGCAAGATGATCCTGATTATGGAAGAAATAGGCTTTCTGCAAAAATAACAAACACCTACTTTTTTACAGGCTTTTATGCACCAGCAATCGGGCCTCAGAGCAGAAATCAGTCCAAGCTCCACAGCAGCCATTGCTGCTTTGGAGCTTGCACCTCCAAAATCTCATCCTGTGACCCCTCAGTTTGGGAAGCCCTGCACTAGTCTTCTAGCAGCACAATTACTTTCTTGATCTGTTTGTCCCTCTTCCAATTGGCACGTGGCTCAGCTGGTAATCTGGAGATGACGACCCCGCACTTTGTGATCCTGTCTCATTCCTAATAATCCCTTAGCAGGACCTCTGCCTTCTTCCTTCTGACGTTGCTGTTATCATGACCAGATGGTTCTTCCCCATCTTTTCCATGTTCCTTTCCAGCTGCATTGAGACATGCCTTGCCCTGACAACATGTTGGCAACACACTCTTCTGTCTCTTGATCGTGACTACAGAGAATACCCTCATTACACCTGTTGGACAGGACCGGATTTTGCAGATCCTCATTTGATAGGTTTCTGACTCAGTTACACATTCCTCTTCTTGTACCTGTATCTCTCCCAGTGTTGTGACTGTGTTCTAGAGTAAAATATATAACTATTCCTCTTCCTCCCTTTTTATATTTGGAGTGTGTCTCTTAACTTGAACTCCAACTCAATGACTCTTGAGTCTGAGCATCTCAAGGTTGAAACATTTCCCACAAGCGTGTCAATGAGGACAGTCTCATTGTCCACAAATTTCCATGTTTTACGGTCCCGACACTGCCTGTGCTATCATAATCAAGGAATCATAGAAACTTATAGCACAAGGGGCCACTTGGCTTGTCAGGCCTGTGCTGGCTCATTCAAAGAGCAGTCATGTTTATCCCCATATTCCTAGTTTTTGTCTGTAACCCTGTAAATTCCTTATCCTCCAATACCTGTCCAACTCCCTTTTGAAATTATCGATGGAATCTACCTTTCCAGGTAGAGCATTCCGTATCCAGACAACACTCTGAGTGAAAAGATTTCTCCTCATCAGCCCTCTGGATCTTGTGACAGTGATTTTCAATCAGTGACCTCTGGATATTGACACACTCGCCAGTTTTTCTCCTCCAACTTTCATCAAACTGCTCATCATCTCAGAAAACTCTATTAGGTTTCAACGTACAAATTAGGAGCAGAAGTGGGCCACTAAGCTCCTTAAACCTGCTCCGCCATTCAATAAAATCAGGGCTGATCTAATTTTAACCTCCATTCCACATTCTTACCTATCCTGATAACCTTTCACCCCCCTGTTGATCAAGAACCTGTGTAACTCTCCCTTAAAGATATTCGAAGAATCTGCCTCAAGCACCTTTTGAGGAAGAGAATTGCAAAGTGTCTCAACCCGCAAGAAAAAAAAATTTTCCTCATCTCTGTCTTAAATGGGCGACTCCTTATTTTTAAATTGTAACCCTTAGTTCTAGATTCTCCCACAAGAGGAAACATCCTTTCCACATCCAACCTGTCAAGACCCCTCCGGATCTTTATATGTTTCAATCAAGTCACCTGTTACTATTCTAAACTCCAGCATATACAAGCCTAGCCTGTCCAACCTTTCTTTATAAGACAACCCGCCCATTCCAGGTATTAATCTAGTAAACCACATCTGAACTGCTTCCAACGCATTTACAACTTTCACTAAATAAGAAGACCAATACTGTACACAGTACTCCAGATGCGGTCTCATCGATACACTGTATAACTAAAGCATAACCGCCCTACTGTTATTTATTGCAAGGATAATTGAATACAATGACATTTTATTAGCTTTTCTAATTACTTGCTGCACCTGCATAATAACCTTTTGGTGCTAAAGCACAACAGGAAAATCAGTCCAACCATGGCTAATAAAAGAAATTAAGGATAGTATTAGATCCAAAGGGGAGTCATATAAAGTTGCTAGAAAAAGTAGCAAGCCTGAGGATTGGGAGCAGTTTAGAATTCAGCAAAGGTGGACCAAGAGATTGATTAAGAGGAGAAAAGTAGAGTATGAGAGTAAACTTGCAAGGAACATGAAAGCTGGTTGTAAAAGCTTCTACAAGTATGTAAAAAGAAAAAAGATTAGTGAAGGCAAATGTAGGGCCCTTGCAGTCTGAAACAGGAGAATTTATAATAGAGAACAAGGAAATGGCAGAGCAATTAAACAACTGCTTTAGTTCTGTCTTCACGGAGGAAGACACAAATAACTTCCCAGAAATGCTGGGGAATCGAGGGTCTATTGAGAAGGAGGAATTGAAGGAAATTACTATTACTAAAACAATAGTGCTGGAGAAATTAATGGGACTGAAAGCCGATAAATCCCCAGGGCCCAATAATCTGCACCCCAGGGTACTAAAGGAGGTGGCCATGGAAATAGTGGATGTGTTGGTTGTCATCTTTCAAAGTTCTGTAGATTCTGGAACAGTCCCGGCAGATTGGAGGATGGCAAATATAACCCGATTATTTAAAAAAGGAGGGAGGGAGTAAACTGGGAATTACATACCGGTTAGCCTAACATCAGGAGAAGAGAAAATACTAGAGTCTATTATAAAGGATGTGATAACACATCCATGAAAAGATCAACGGGATTAGACAAAGTCAACATGGATTAATGAAAGGGGAATCATATTTGACAAGCCTACTGGTGTTTTTTTGAGGACATGACTAGCAGAATAGACTAGGAGAACCAGTGGATGTGGTGTATTTGGATATTCAGAAAGCTTTTGATAGTCCTACATAAGAGGTTAGTGTGCAAAATTAAAGCACATGGGATTGGGGGTAATATATTGGCATGAATTGAAAATTGGCAGGCCGACAGGAAACAGGAGGAATAAATGGGTCTTTTTTTGAAGTGGCAGATGGTGACTAGTGGGGTACTGCAGGGATCAGCACTTGGGCCCCAGCTATTCACACTATATATGAATGATTTGGGTGAGGGAACCAAATTTAACATGTCTAAGTTTGCTGACGATATGAAACTTGGCAGGAATGTGAGCAATGAGGAGGGTGTTAAGAAGCTTCAAGGTGATTTAGACAGGTTGAGTGAGTGGGAAAATACATGGCAGATGCAGTATAACATGGATAAGTGTGAAGTTATCCACTTTGGTATGAATAACAGAATGGCAGAGTATTATTTAAATGGTGATAGATTGGGTCCAAAGGTTCCTATTTAAATGGTACAAAGGGACCTGGCTGTCCTTGTGCACCAAATCACTGAAAGCAAGCATGCAGGTGCAGCAAGCAGTTAAGAAGGCAAATGGTATGTTGGCCCTCATTGCAAGAGGACTTAAGTACAGGAGAAAGGACGCCTTACTGCAGCTGTACAGGGCCTTAGTGAGATCACACATGAAATATGTGCAGTTTGGTCTGCTTAGCTAAGAAAGGATATACATGTCATAGAGTGAGTGCAGCGAAGGTTCACCAAACTGATTCCTGGGATTACAGGACTGATGTGTGAGGAGAGGTTGGGCCGACTAGGCTTGTATTCATTGGCGTTTAGAAGAATGAGAGGAGATCTCATTGAAACATATAAAATTCTGTCAGGGATGGACAGACTGAATGCAGGGATGCCATTTCCTCTGACTGGAGGGTCTAGAACAAGGGGTCACAGTCTCAGGATACGGGGTAGACCATTTAGGACTGAGATGAGGAGAAACTTCTTCAATCAGAGGGTGGTGAACCTATGAAATTCTCCACCACAGAAGGCTATGGAGGCTGAGTCACTGAATATATTTAAGAAGGAAATAGGTTTCTGGACTCTAAAGGTGTCAAGGGGTATGGGGAGAGCGCGGGAGTACATTGTTGAGATAGAGGATCAACAATGATCATCTTGAATGGCAGGGCAGACTAGAAGGGCTGAATGACCTACTCCTCCTATTTTCAATGTTTCAATGCACGAGGACACCTAGATCCCTCTGCATCTCAGGGCTCTGTAATGTCTCACCATTCAGATAATATACATTTTTATTCGTCCTGCCAAAATGGGCAACCTCAATGTCCCACAGAATATTCCATTTGCCAGATCTTTGCCCACACACCTAAACTATCTACAATATATCCTTTTGAAGCCTCCGTATGTCCTCTTCACAACTTACTTTCCACTCTGCCCTTGTGGCATCTCCAAATTTAGCAACCATACCATTGGTCCCTTCTTCCAAATCATTTATATAAATTGTAAAGAGTTGTTGAGACCCCAGCACTGATCCCTGTGGTACACTACTCATCACATCCCGCCAACCAGAAAATGACCCATTGATGCCTACTCTGTTTCCTGTTAGCTAGCCAATGCTCTATCCATTGCAACATGTTAACCCCTACATCAAAAGCTTTTATTTTCCGCAATAACCTTTGATGTGGCACCTTATCAAATCCCTTCTGAAAATCTAAGTACAGTGCATCCACTGGTTTCCCATTATCCACAGCATATGTTACTTCTTCAAAGAAGCCTGTTGACTCTGCCTGATTACCTTGAATTTATCTAGTGCCCTGCTATAACGTCTTTAATAATAGCTTCTAACATTTTCCCTATGACTTAACCACTTAACCTTCAATGTTCCAAGGAGAATAATCCTAATGTTTCCACCTCTCCTCATAACTGAAGTTTCTCATCTCTGATAAACCTTCACTGTACCCTTTCTAAGGCACTGCCGTGGCCAGAATTGTCCACAATATCCCAGTTGAGGCCTAGTCAGTGATCTATAATTATCTCTTTACTTTAATATTCTGTGCCTCTATTTATAAACCCAAGTAACCCATATGCTTTTTAACCATCTTATCAACTTGCCCTGCCATCTTTAAGGATTTGTGTGCACGGACACCACTCTGCTCGGCTACACTTTTTACAATCATATCATTTGTAATATGCTGTCTTTCTATATTAGCCCTCCTAAAGTGCATCACTTCACACTTCTCCACATGGAGCTCTATCTGCCATGCTTCTCCCCAATTCACCATCCTGAAGCCTATAGCGATCCTCATCACTATATACTACACAGCCAAGTTTAATATCCCCTGCAAACTTTATATTACCATTCCTGACACCCGAGTCTAGGTTGTTTATAAAAATTTTAAAAAGCATTGGACCCAAACCTGACCCTGGGGGGTGGGGAACCATTCAGACCATTTCCTATTCTGTAAAACACCTCTCTGCTTCCTGTCACTGACCCAATTCCATATCCACATCGCTACTTCCCCCATAATTCCGTCCTAACAAGCCTCCTGTGTGGCATTTTGTCCAATGCCTTTCAACGGCCCATATATACATCATCTGCTCTACCCTGATTAACCTTCTCTTTTATTTATTTATTGTTGTAAAAATCCATCTGGTTCACTAATGCCCTTTAGGGAAGGAAACCTGCTTTCCTTACCTGGCCTGGTCTACATGTAACTCCAGACCCACAGCAATGTAGTTGATTCTTAACTGGCCTCTGAAGTGACCTGGCAAACCATCTGTTCAAGGGCAATTAGAGATGAACAACAAATGCTGGTCTTGTCAGTGGCGCCCACACCCCATAGAAGAATAAAAAATTCATGAATGCAAACCCCCAAAACCTAGTGATAGCCTCCTCATTTGCTGAATTTAAGCTGATTAGTCCACCACATATTCTCCTTGGTGATGTGCAGCAGTATTTGTGTCTTTCCACTATTGCATAAGGGGTTTCTTCTCTGATGCCTTATCAAAGAATTCAGTCAACTTAATCAGATGTGATTTGCATTTAACAAATTCATGCTAACTCTCCTTCACTTCTCAATGAAAGTTTATTTTGTTCCCGATAATGGTTTCCGATAACTGTTTTTAGGCTGATTGGCCAACAGTTTTCTGGTTGATCCCATCCCCTTTCTTGAATAATAGTATAACATTAGCAATCCCCCAATCCTCTGTCATCATTTCTGTATCCAATAGTTGGAAGATTGTGGCCATCCATTTTGCTATTTCTACCTTTGCTTCTTTCAGTAAGTTAGGTGCATTCCTTCAGGACTAGGTAACTTACCAACTTTCAGTAATGCTAATCTTTGTAATAGGCCTTCTCTGTCTTATTACTAACCCATCCATAATTTGCCTCTGCTCTTTCAGTGTAAAGTTCACATCATCTGCTTAATTTGGAAAAGCAGATGCAAAGTACTTACTTAATACTTCAACCATGTCCTCTGCCTCCACATAAAAGATTTCCCTCAGGTACTTAATAAGCCCAAACTTTTCCCTAGCTAACTACTTTTACTTCATATGCTTATAAAATGTTTTAACATTCAATTTAATGTTGCCTGATAATCTATTCTATATTTATTTTTTAAATCTCTGAAGCATCTATAATTCTAATTGAGCTATGACTTCAATTATTCAGTTATTATATTTGACTTCTTATGCCTTTATTTATTTAACATTGTCCCTTGTGTATTTTTTGAAGTTGCTTAGGCCTTTAATCTTTTGTGTAATTAGGATCAGCGCATATAGCTAATTGAATACTTTGCTTTTATTCCTTGCATCCTGCCATTCCTCCCTCTGCGTTGATTGTGACGTCATGTTTTTTTTTTAATTCTTCCCTCCATCCGTGGCAGACTTATTGTTTGCATCTGTGCGTTGATGAAGAGGAAATAATAGTGAATTACGCATTCTTCTGAACAAATATATTTACATTGCAATAAGACAAGCATTAAAATCCTTAGATACAAGTGATCCCGTTTTTTCCACAATTTAGAACCATAGAACTATAGAAAGGTTATGGTGCAGAAAGAGGCCATTCAACCCATCATGTCTGCGCCGGCCAGAAAGAGAAAAAAGAAACTAGCTGCTCATTTTAATCCCACTTTCCAGCACCTGGCCCGTAGCCTTGCAAGTTACAGCACTTCAGATGCAGATCCAGGTGACTTTTAAATGAGCTGAGCTTTTCGGCCTCACCCACCAATTCAGGCAGTCAATTCCAGATACTCAGCACCCTCTGGATGAAAACGTTTTCCATCATTCCTTCTAATCCTTCTACCAATCACCTTAAATCTATGCCCCCTAATAACTGACCCCTCAAGTCTTTCCTGCTACCCTAATTAGGCCCCTCATAGTTTTGTACACTTCAATTAGGTCACCCCTTCGCCTCCTCTGTTCTAAGGAAAACAACTCTAGCCTATCTGATCTCTTCTCATAGCTGCAATTTTCAAGCCTGGCAAAATTCTTGCAAATTTATAAGTAAGTCCTACTAACCCTGTTTCCGCCAGTAACAAAAGTGTGGTTTTTTTCCAACACGTTCTTATTTTGTTTTTATGGTAGCTCAGTTGGAGTTGAGGCCAGCTCTTGGATTCAAGTCCATTCTTATCTGTGTGAATAACTTTAATCACTAGATAAGTCAAACTCCTGTAAATTCTTATCTGAAACTGCAGAGCCAGTTTCTCCTCTTATATTGCACATATAGCATCGCTTATGCAATGTATGACACAATTTTATTGCAACATCAACTGCATCTGCAATCTCTTCAGTACATAGTGTGCTTTGTGAACTAACTTCAACTTTGTCTACGGACATTCTTTCTAAAGAGAAAAACCTGCGTTTCTGTTGCACCTTTCAAAAGCTCAGCATGTTCCAAAGTGTGAAACAGCCGGTGAAGTACTTTTGAAATGGAGTCACTGTTGTGATGTAGCAATGTAGGAAACAAATGTTCTATTGAAAAAAAAATTGATGTTTATGTCCTTTTGTGTACATCAGGTCGATCAGTTTTGTTGGAACAGCCTCGTAAGTCAGGTTCCAAAGTGATTAGTCACATGCTTTGCAGCCACGGTGGTGAGATTTTCCTGCATGTTTTAAGCAGTGTTCGCTCCATTCTGGAGGACCCCCCATCGATTAGTGAAGGGTGTGGAGGAAGGGTTACTGATTACAGGATTACGGTTAGTCACTTTGCAAAAATATATGTATTTATAATTGATTTTGTTTTCATGTCCTGATGTCAAATGTTAGTGACAGTGAGGACTGCCTGCTTAAAAGCTGAATTAGCAATGTATAATTAGAAAATCAATGCTTGAACAAATTTATACCCATTCTTTCACAAAAATAGCCTTTAGTATTACTTAAAAAAAAACTAAACTTTTTTTACTTTGAAGCTGACTACCTGTATCTTGTAAACAAATTCTAGTTCAGAATTGATTGATTGATTTGGTGTCAGAGAATTGACTCCTGTAATGATTTCTCTAATAGCACATTGAGGATTACTTTGTGCTGTAGTTGCATTAGCTAATGGGAAAATGGATGCTGAATCACTTCATTTGATTTTCTTGGCGTGTGACTGCACAATGATAACCTGAGATTTACCTGAGGCTCCTTTCAAACCAGGAAAATGTAAACCATGTTTTTATTTGACAGCTTTACATAGATCCATGCAAACCTGCCAAAATGACGCACATGAAAAGTCCTGCCTCTCCCAAACAGTTGGCGATGCCTTATGCATCAAACTACTTAATTGTGTTGTTGAACTAGAAAATGCCTCTCTGATCCTCTTGGGTAATCAAAAGGAGATCAAATTGGCCCTGAATTTTTTTTCTTTATTCTTTCATGGGATGTGGGCATCACAGGCAAGGCCAGCGTTTGTTGCCCATCCCTAATTACCTTTGATCTGAGTGGCTTGCTTGGCAATTTCAGGGGGCAGTTAAGAGTAAACCACATTGCTGTGGATCTGGAGTCACATGTTGGCCAGACCAGGTAAGAATGGCAGATTTCCTTCCCTAAAGGACATTAGTGAATCACATGGGTTTTTATGACATTCAATGATAGTTTAATGGTCACCATTACTGAATTTAAATTCCACCAGCTGTCATGGTGAGATTTGAACCCGTATCCCCAGAATCTAGCTTTAGGATTACTAGTCCAGTGACATTATCACTATACCACCATGTTCCCTAAAGTATATTCTGCATTGTCAATATAAAAATAAGCTAAAGCACTTTTGCTAACTTCCAAAGGGAGAAATGGTCACAGCTGTACTGAAGTATAGATTCTGGTTGAGGTAAAGCCACATGGGCACTTCCTGTTGCCTTGGCCAGCAGCCATTCTTCTTGTGTGAACTCAGATATTATGTGTCGGTAGGCTATTTGATTCAGTTCCCACTCATTCCTCTCTTTGCCTGATCCCTAGATGTTTTCAGTGGGAGTTACCAGGTAGCAATCAGGAAAAGGAACCCTGACTGATTATTTTCCCTTTACCTTCATAGCTGTGTGGCCAGTTGTTAAGCCCCTCTGCTACTCAGCTGACTTGACACACAGCATCGAATTGGACCTGGGACTCCTGGCTTGTATGGCTCTGTTACACCTCTCTGTTAACAACTGAGCCATTCATTCTGCACTTATTCTTTGTTAGATTTTGGATTTTGAGCAAGATACTCCTTTGCCTAAGAAATTAATAATGTGTAGTATAAGTTGGACAAGGAAAATCCAGAAGGTTCAGTTTATTATTACTGTTTCACGTCTCCAATTGGCAAATTAAATGCTCTTGCTAGGCTTCTAATAATATTGTTTTGAACGATATAAGCAGAAGCAATAGCCGGTCTTGGTAAAATGTTGATTTTATCTGCCTACCCTCCTCTGTTGCGTCAACGTAGGGATATGATGATTACTTGTCTTAAAACGAGACTTTATCAGTTCAAGAAGGTGTACCACCAAAAATAGTTTGGGCCTGTATCACAACCATTGTTCTGGGATCACAGTGTTGTTCCTTCTTTTTGTTAGGACTTTGGTGAGTTTATGAGAGAGAACCGATTAACACCAGTAGTGGAAAGGGGATATATGATGGATGGAAGTATGGAACTACCATTGGAGAGGGCGAAGTCCCAGCTTGAGAGACACACACGCTATTGGCCGATGATTATATCTCAAACTACGATCTTCAATATGCAGGCTGTAAGAAAATTTCATTGTTGATTCACATGTAACTTTCACAAGTTGAGCATGTAGATGGAGTTAATCCTCAAGTGATGGGATTAATGTCCACCTTGTCACTGTACAGCTTTCAAAGCGTGGCAGACAGTGCTATTTAACTTGTCTGGTTGTTGTCTAATATTCACAATTTCAGCATATGATCTTTTAAGTAAATACAGCCCATAATTTCAGAAAGAAAACTAATCTCTTGTTTTTCTTCAGAGATAGTACGAACAGTGTATCATAAAGCTATCTTCACCCTGTTAGAAGCTAAAATTTTCAAACGTTGACTAAGCTGATAGCATTTCCTTGCTATATACAGAAATACCCCACTCTACGTTAATTTGAGCAATATTGTTTCATGTTAATGTTGCGGAGGTAGTAAAGGAGCGCATGCCCCTTTAAAGTTTAAAGTTCATTATAACGTTGTTTGGGCATGGGCAATGTTGATCACCTGACTTCTAAGTGCTCCACAAATGGCGGCAATGAAATTTTGAGAGAGCCAAGGCAGGAGTAGGCGAGAGGATAAGAAAACTCCCTCCTTATTCCACAGAAGAGAGCTTTCTGCATAAAATTTGTTTTATGAAGAGAACATAGGCATTTTAACTAAGGTAAGATTTGCTTCAACAGCAGATTATTTTGAAAGAATTCCATTTTATTTCAAGAAGTACTATCCATTGTTTTTGAGAGACTTGGCCTGGGGTGGTAACTACTTTCTTGCTTAAGTAGGGAATGGGGAAAATGAGACATTTGCATCCCTGTAAAAGTTCATTGACATGCATATCGTCTACCATTGCTTTACATGACAAATTAAAAACACAGTACTCTGTAAACCGGAAGAACAAATGTTCTCTGTGAAAGTCCTTACAAGTAGTATTAAGGTTATTTTAGATGACAGAAAAACCATCTGGCATGAATTTAGATTTATAAACTAATTATTTTATTTTGAACAATTTATTGTATTTTGTAAGTTATTTCAGCTGGGAATGCACAGTACTGTACATGTATGACACAGTATTTCAACTTGTACGTTGGTTTTTCTGGGCGAGGAACAATGACTCCTAATAGAACCTGTGATTCGCTTAAAGTCCCTTCTCTTAAAATTGCAATTTCAGAGAATGTAGCTAGGACATTAAGTGAGGAATTGCTGTATTCTGCAACTTTGTGCTTTGAGCAGCTTTGTTTTCCTGCCAGTAAATGCCAGTAAACGTGTGGGGTAGATTCTGTTAGGACCTGGGTTATTATTCATGACTATAAAGTTCTATTTAGAACTGGTGCAATTTTATTTTAAAATGAAGGATATTATTATAGGAGCACACCTAACCTAAAAATGATGTGGCAGGTGTCTCTTAATCCCTCTGGGGAAAAAAAAGGTAGAACGTTTATTTATGTTTGGCACAAGATGTATTACTGTTCAAGAAAAACAGGCTTGCATTTACATAATCATATTTCTCAAACAATAGTGATGAAATAATTGAACAGCTGATGTGTTTGGATGAATGTTGACCAAAACGCTGTGAGAGCTCCCTCCTCCTCTTCAAATAATGCAATTGAATTCTAATACCAGTTCAATCCACTGGAAGAGGCTAAATAAAGGCTCGGTTTGGATCAGTACCTTCGATAATGCAGCGCACCCTCAGTCCTACAAGAGAAAGTTAGCTTAGATTCTGTGCTAAAGTCCTGGAGAAGGGCTTGAACTAGATGCCCTTAATTTAGGTACAGCTGGTAGCATTCATTTCACTATCTGGCACCAGTAGCCTGTAAGTTCCAGTGTTACACTGCATGTTTACTGGTACCTTAAACATGACCACAGAGAAATCAGCGATTTAAATTTACTAAAGACAGCATGGATTCTAAGTGGACTTCTTTTGGATTTCTGACCCTTTCAGTACTTTTCCATCCTGTTAAATGGCCTCCTTCTTTGCAAGACAGCATGATCCACAATAGATTCCAAGCTAAAGTAAGTTGAGAAGTTGTGGGGAGCTGCTAAAGGAAATTATACTTGCAGCATTTATCCCCTGGTATGTCCAAAGCTGCCAGGTGCCTAGTTGTTCTGTTCACTCACTCACCCTCTCTTATTTGATGCCCAGGTTGTTCCTTTAGCTAGTCTAATTGTGAAGGAGAGCCTAACCGATGACGATGTCCTAAACTGTCAAAAAACTATCTACAACCTAGTAGATATGGAGCGAAAAAATGATCATTTACCCATTTCAACAGTTGGCACCAGAGGCAAAGGATCCAAAAGGTAAAATGTTTCTTTAAGAACCCATTTAATTATTAAATACAGAAGTATTACAATCAGTTGGGGTTTTGATGTATACATGTGTTCAGTGCTAAATGTGGCACCAGTTTTCTGTTTTGCTCAGAAGAAACTTGCATTCAACTGCCTGGACACACAGCTCTGGAATTCCCTCCCTAAACCTCTGCTCCTCTCTACCTTCCTTTCTTCCTTTAAGGCACTCCTTAAAACCTACCCCTTTGACAAAGCTTTAGGTCATCTGCCCTAATTCTGCCTTATGTGGTTCTGAGTTATATTTTATTTTAAAATGCTCCTGTGAAGTGCCTTGGGATGTCATATTTTTTAAAGGCATTAAATCAATACAAGTTGGTGTCGATATTTTCTTTCACACAGCTCTGACACCTGAATATGCATGCCGCCTATCCTGAGAACCTCTCTGTTTCCCCCATGTCAACATTTGTACACCTTGTCCCAGGCACTTCCATTTACATTGTCTTTATTTTACTTGGTTCTTTCTGTTTTTTATGGCAGGATTTTCCTTTGGCTTTTGCCTGCTGCCTCTTTTATGTGACGTCTGCGATTCAGTCCAGCTTGGTTAACTGTTTTTACTGGGCTCAGTTATCTTTGGAAGCCCTGAACTTGTCTATCTCAGTGGACACAGTGGACCCATCCATACCTGAGCTCAGTGCTCCCATCGTTTTAAGCTTTTGTGCTTCTTTAATGTGCTTTGAATCTCTACAATTATCTTCAGATTTATTGTTTGTAGTCCTCCATGTTAAAGTGGTTTAAAGAAAAATACTAGATGTATGCTTTTATTATCTGTTTGAGATATGAGAGTTAGTATTGACATCACTGTAGACCAGTGAGTTGGAGGTGGGCGGGACTTGAAGCAAACTGTGTCTATTTTACAGCAGTGTTTCTGCGCATTAAAGCAGTCTCCTGATAAAAGCAGAATTATTTCTTCAGCAAAATTCAATGAGTGGCAGGTAATTAGATAATACAAATCATCAGCGTGAAATCAATCAACAGTACAGTCTCTGTGCACAATTGACGGGGAAGGCACCCCATCACCTCCAGTCATTCTGGTTGAGATTTGTGCTGTTATTATATGATCCCTGACGTATTATACAAGTATGTACTGTGTTAGAAGTGGTGCTATATTTTTTGGTATGGATTATACATTCAGCAGCACTTCTGGAGAGAGAGCTGGTAAAAGGTGGTGCATGTACAATCTGTGCTGGGTTACATTTATTCTGCCATTAAGTGAAAACGCACTGATGATGGGTCACACCGCTACGGTACCGTGCCAGGAATTGGCTTTTTTTTTTGTTTGTAGCCAGTATGCTTCTAATTCTTTCCTTTGTAGAGATGAACAGTACCGAATAATGTGGAATGAGTTGGAAACCTTAGTCAGGGCCCACTTAAACAACTCTGAGAAGCACCAACGTGTGTTGGAATGTCTGCTGGCTTGTCGGAGCAAGCCTCCTGAAGAGGAGGAGCGTAAGAAGAGTCGGAGGAAGAGAGAAGATAAAGAGGATAAATCAGAAAAAGTGGTGAAAGATTATGAGCCTGAGAAATCTTGGCAAGATTCTGAGCGGTGAGTACAGTACTGTTAAAATGAAGAGGTCATTGTTGTCAATAAATGTGCTTTGCCTAGGGAGGATGAAAGGCTGGGAGGGGTCACCTTTGTTTTATCATACTTAAATGAAGGAAAGGAACCTTTAACAGGCACCTTTTTTTTTGTTTACAAAACCTCTATTTTATCGCTGCTGAAAAGGTTCTTGGTAAGATGTCCTTCCGTGCTTTAACATTCCAACTACCTCAGGGTAGTGTCCTTGGCCCAACCATCTTCAGCTGCTTCATCAATGACCTTCCTTCCATCATAAGGTCAGAAGTGGGGATGTTCGCTGATGATTGCACAATGTTCAGCACCATTCATGAGTCCACAGATACTGAAGCAGTCCATGTCCAAATGCAGCAAGACTCGGGCAATATCCAGGCTTGGGCTGACAAGTGGCAATTAATATTTGCACCACACAAGTGTCAGGCAATGACCATCTCCAACGAGTGAGAATCCAACTATCGCCCCTTCATGTTCAATGGTATTTACCATGACTGAACCCCCCACTATCAATATCCTGGGGGTTACCATTGACCAGAAACTGAACTGGACTAGCCATATAAATGTTGTGGCTACAAGAGCAGGCCAGAGGCTAGGAATAGTGCAACGAAAAACCCACCTCCTGACTCCCCAAAGCCTGTCCACCATCTACATGGCACAAGTCAGGAGTGTGATGGAATACACTCCACTTGCCTGGATGAATGCAGCCCCCACAGCACTCAAGAAGCTTGACACCGTCCAGGACAAAGCAGCCCACTTGATTGGCACCACATCCACAAACATTCACTCCTTCCACCACCAACGTACAGTAGCAGCAGTGTGTACCATCTACAAGATAAACTGTAGGAATTCACCAAGGCTCCTTCGACAGCACCTTCTAATCCCACGACCACTACCATCTAAAAGGACAAGGGCAGCAGATAGATGAGAACACCATCACCCAGAAGTTCCCATCCAAGTCACTCACCATCCTGATTTGGAAATATGTCACCACTCCTTCACTGTCGCTGGGTCAAAATCCTGGAACTCCCTTCCTAACAGCACTGTGGGTGTACCTACACCAAAAGGACTGCAGCAGTTCAAGAAGACAGCTCACCACCACCTTCTCAAGGGCAACTAGGGATGGATAATAAATGCTGGCCCAGCCAGCGAAGCCCACATCCCATGAATGAATTTTTAAAAAATCAAAGGGAGCAGGTTGGCAATTGAGCACTTCCCGGGAGTCAGTAAGCAGTGTTATAAGCTGGGAATGCAGACTTCACACATGCATAGAATGAAGTGTCCCATAATAGAGCCACTCATAGCTCAGCACTGATTGGCAAAACCAGTCCCATAAGGGCTCAAGGTGGCTGCTTTGGGAGAAGAAAGGGTCATGACGTTACTTTAGGGACACTCTGCAGGCTGGGACTAAGACAAGTGGTGTCAAATTTTGTTTTATCATCGTTATCCCGCAATGTGGAAAATTGCCCAGGTATGTCCTGTACACACATAGCAGGACAAATCCAACTTGGCCAATTACCTTCCCATCAGTCTACTCTCCATCATCATTAAAGTGATGGAAGGGGTTATCACAGTGCTAAGCACTTGCTTAGCAATAACCTGCTCACTGACACTCAGTTTGGGTTCCCGCCAGGGTCACTGAGCTCCTGACCTCATTACAGCCTTGGTTCAAGCATGGACAAAAGAGCTGATCTCCAGAGCTGAGGAGAGAGTGTCTGCCCTTGACATGAAGGCAGAATTTGACCGAGTGTGGCATCAGGGTGCCTTAGCAAAACTGGAGTTAATGGGAATCGGGGTTAGGGGGTGGGGAAACTCTCAGCTGTTTGGAGTCCTATCTAGCACAAAGGAAGATATATGTGGCTGTTGGAGGTCAATCATCTCCATTCTAGGGCATCACTGCAGGAGTTCCTCAGGGTAGTCTACTAGGCCCAACCATCTTCAGCTGCTTCATCAATGACCATCCTTCCATCATAAGATAAGAAGTGAGATGTTCACTGCGCATTGTATGGCACCATTCACTACTCCTCAGATACTGAAGTAGTCCATGTCCAAATGCAGCAAGATCTGGACAATATCCAGGCTTAGGCTGACAAGTGGCAAGTAACGTTTATGCCACACAAGTGCCAGGCAATGATTATCTCCAAGAAGAGAGGATCTAACTATAGCCCCTTGACATTCAATGACATTATCATCCATTCCCCCACTGTCAACATCCTGGGTGTTATTATTGACCAGTAGCTGAACTGGACTAGCCATATAAATACTGTGTTTACAGGAGCAGGTCAGAGGCTAGGAATTCTGCAGTGAGTAACTCACATTCTGACTATCCAAAGCCTGTCCACCATCTACAAGGCACAAGTCAGGAGTGGGATGGAATACTCTCCACTTGCCTGGATGAGTGCGGCTTCAAAAATACCCAAGAAGCTTGACACCATCCAGGACAAAGCAGCCCCTTGATTGGCACCCCATTCACAAACATTCACTCCCCCCACCACTAACGCACAGTGACAGCAGTGTGTACCATCTACAAGATGCACTGCAAGAACTCACCAAAGCTCCTTAGACAGCACCGTCCAAATCCACAACCGCTGCCATCTAGAAGGAAAAGGACAGTAGACACATGGGAACACCACCACCTGGAAGTTCCCCTCCAAGCCACTCGCCATCCTGACTTGGAAATATATCGCCGTTCCTTCACTGTCGTTGGGTCAAAATCCTGGAACTCCCTCCCTCACAGCACTGTGGGTGTATCTACACCACATGGATTACAGCAGTTCAAGAAGGCAGCTCTCCATTCTAAAGGGCAATTAGGGATGAGCAATAAGTGCTGGCCTAGCCAGCAATGGCAACATCCTATGAATGAACTTTTTTTAAAATCGCCAGCTATCCCTCCATTCATGGATGACGTCTACTCGGTCATGAGTTTCTGCCATAGGTCTTTTTGTGACTGAACAGGCCGGTTCTCAGCCCACGGATCTTTGGACATATGAGGTAGTGGGATCCGGATACCAGGATTTGCTTCCTTTTCTTCCCTTCTCTGCAGCTGCACTACCTCATCATTAAATCATTGTGACTCAAAGCAGGATGCAGCTTGATGTACTAGTTGTCGCCATTTTGAATAATTGGCAGCAAGCTCCTAGTCATTAATATCAATGCTGCCGCGCTTCATGGAGAGCTTCGGCGTGTCTTAGGAGCATTTACTTTGCTCTGCCCGGCACATTGGCCATTTGAGAGATGAGAAAACAAGACCTGGTTGGGGGAGAGACTTTTTGGCCATCAGGATACAGTATCTAGTTCACTGAGGTTGATTTAGCAGGAGTTTTACCTGAATGTTTGTGGAGCTGGCTTCAAGAAGGACACTAGTATTTGTTTGACGGTCCTCCCATTAATTCCATCGGAGATGGCGGAGGCATTGCTAGTGAAATTTCGCTCATGCTCTTATGTGTCACTGATACACAACTCAGGTCTCACAGCAGTACAGGACTGTGGTGACAACTAGGACTTTTGTTGACTTGCTGAGGTCTTTGTCAAACACTCACTGTCACAGTTTGTAGAAGGCTGAACTGGTGCAGATGTTGGATCTCTTGCCTTTTGAGAGAGGTGGCTGCGAAGGTATGGGAAGTGCCCAGTGTATTCCAGAGCATCTCCTTCAACATATATGGGAGGTGGAATATTTGACTAACCAAGTCTGGGTTGATAAGGGCTTTGTTTTGGCAACATTCAAGGGCAGGCTGAGTTTCTTGTGTGCAGAATTGAAGAGATTGAGAAGGGCTTGCAAATGCGGTCCAGAGTGGGCCATGACACTGCAGTCATTAGCAAACTCTAATCATGTATATCTATGGTGGTCAGTTTAGTTTTGGCACAGAGGCAACTGAAAGTTTTTCATCTAGACAGTATTTAGTACCAACACCAGAGGGCAGTTGACCTTTGAGGTGAATAGCTACTGTCAATTGGATTGTAAATACTATGGAGGCTGTCACAGCCTTGCTTGACCCTGGTTCAGATTTTGAAGACGTCTGTTTTGGATCTCCGCTCAAGACAGTTGCAGTCATATCATCATGAAGCAATTGCAGCATTGTGATGAAGTTTTTTGGACATCCAAATCATTGGAGCACATCCAGAGAGCCCTGTAATTTGCTGATTCATACTTTGGTCAAGTGAAGAATGCAAGGAAGAGCTCCTACTGGTGTTCTTAACATTTTTCTTGTTTTATAAATTCCCTGTGAAGTGCCTTTATATTACTACATTAAAAGGTGGTGTATAAATGCAAATTCTTTTTAAGAAAACCCCTTCACCTTATTAACAACAGAATTTGCCCACAGATAAAAACACAGCAGGACATATAGCTGGACGGTTACACTATGCAATAACAGCTCTTTCCTTTACACTGCTGCTGGTCGGTAAGGGAGGACCCGTGGGATGTGTTTGTAAATACAGATCCTGCTACACAAATGGCCCACATTTAAATCAGGCACTGGGTTAATTTGGCATATAGTGCAAAATATTTGCTACTACAGTTGGTGCTAATTACAGAATTGTTGCTTACAATATGTTAACCAAACATGCTGAGTATTTTGAGTAGGATCAGGCGTTCACGTAATTTGCTCTTGTTATGAGGTAGTTACCTATTAGATACTTGGTATGCAGCCACACAGGAAATTCAGCAGGGAAGAAGCTGGGAAAAGCTGACTGATATCTGCAGATAGCCTCAGTATGGAAGCACCACAACCCATCAGTGTGTCAACTGTGCAGAATACATAGTTACTATTGTGTAAAATGCTCCTGAGGAAAATATGAGCCTGCCAGCATTATAGAGTGCTGAGTTCCAGTAATAAATCCACGTCCCTGATTAGTAGAGGATGGTTGATACACGGTTAGCGATGGAGAGATCAGCAACACACTTTTAAGTATGCACTGTTCAACATGTGTAATGGGCAAAAGCACTAATGCTCCCACTGTAAGCTGTGTGGGCTGTAGTGTTTTTGGAAAGAAATGTCATGCTGTAAAATCTAAATGTCCTAAAACAAATTGATCATGCTGTATTTCCTCCTTGCTCTCTCATGCCAACTGGTCTCCACAAGCTATCAACAGGAGGCAGGTAACCTCCATCAAAGTGTCCTCTTGTACCAGTGTGAGCTCTTTGCCTAGAGACATGTTGAGGGAGCGTAGCCTGGTAGTTATGGTGCTGATCTGGTAACCCAAAGGCTGTGAGTTTAAATCTTGCCATAGGAAGTGCAAAATTGAACTCAATTAACCTGGTAATTTATGGACAATCATCAGGAAAAAATGACCACAAAAGCTGCTGCTTTGTTGTGAAAACCTCACTGGTTCACCGATCTCCTCGGGAAGGGAATCTGCCACTCCTACCCAATCAGACCAACACCCTTGCTCCATGCTATGTGATTGACTCTTAGTAGCTTAATGACACCTAGGAATTGGGAATAGGTGCTGCCTTGTTCGTGTCACCCATGTCCCTAAGAACAAATACATAAATTCAGGATGGTGCTCCCACTGTTATCTTAATGGAGGAGAGGTGGTCACACCATTCAACCCATCCTGACAGAAGCACTGAGGTTTGACTCAGCACCAACTGCTCTTGTGTATTCTGATGGTGCTCCAAAATGCTGCATCCCATTGTTTGAAGCTTGATGTCATGCCAACATGCGTTATCTTGTGAAATGTTAACATGATTTGATGCTACATGTGCACAGTCACAAATGGACATTTGGAACTTTTTTTTTTAAAGGCTAAAAGGAACACTGGAACGGGAAAAGGAGGAGTTGGTTGAAGCTGAGATCATCAAGGACTCTCCCGATTCCCCTGAGCCTCTGAACAAAAAACCTAGGGTCAGCATTGGAGAAATACAGCCTCTTGAAAAAGTTAAAGGTGAGATGTCTTGTTACTGGTATCTGTTATCCTATAGTTCTCTGTTCTATCCAGTATGTGCTCAAAACAGTAGATGAACATGTTTCGGAATGTCATCTGAACCTGTGACATCCTACAGGTGCGAAAAATAGTCTGAATTAGTTTTTTATAATGTACGATAAAGCTGCTGGGATATTGCACATAGTGGGGGAGGGATTTAGACTACAAGCAGTCTTAAGGAAAAGGGGTATGAGACGGTGGAGGGAGGACATGAGAGCAGAGTGTGTGGACCTAATTCACTCCCACATGGAAGTCATACAGTTTCTAGTTTTTGAGTTCAACTATAAATAACATGAAATAGCAAAACCTGCAAGAATTTGGAAAATAGGGAGGCCACACTATTTGGCGATAGGAGTTTCACAGCACTGCAGGCTTAGGAGCTGGGACATGCACAACTGACACGCTACTTCACCACTACTGGTGGAAGAATATAAATGTCATATGATGAGTTCAGATTTCTGTTAGTGTGGACAGGAATAAATAATAGGAGTCAGTTGACACAAGCGTGACAAGAACATGATGACAGGAAGTAGGGCTTTGTAGGCAGGAAATAGATATCAGAGAATCATAGAATAGTACAGCTCAGAAGGAGGATATTTGGCCCAACAAATCTCTGCTCACTCTTCCGAAGAGCAATCTCAGTTAGTGCCTACTCCCAAGGTCTTTTCCCTAAACCCTGCAACTTGTTTCTCCTTCAGGTATTTACCCAATTCCCTTTTTGAAAGGTATTGAATCTGTATTCACTACCCTACTAGGTAGTGCATTCCAAATCCTAACCAGTCATTGTGTTTTTAAAAACAAATTTCCTCATATTACCTCTGGTTCTTTTGTCAATGTAAGATTCATATAGATACAACATTAAAAAAGGGTTCTGGAAATTTGTGTTATAATGAACAGAAGTTGTACTCAGCTGTTAGTGTCTAAATGGCATGAGAAAAATATTTGTTTCTATCTGTCCCACTCTCCCATCCAGTCTACCTTGGGGAAATTATGTATCTGCTGAGATTAAAATTCATTCAAACAATTTGAAAAATGCAAGGGGCTCATTTATTAGATGCTTATAGATTTGGGTAGAGAGTTGTAATATATTTATATTGTTTAAGAAAGGCACTGACATTTTATTTTCCCCGTCTGTCTTGCTAATCTCCAGGCCCAGTTTCCTTGCTTGCAATGTGGACTAATAGGATCAATACAGCAAATTCAAGAAAGCATCAAGAATTTGCTGGCCGCTTGAGTTCTGTTAACAACAAAGCTGAATTGTACCAACATCTTAAGGAAGAAAATGGGTCAGTAGTCTTGTCCATGCCTGCAGTAGTTTTTGTCCATGCCTGCATATGCTTAATAAGTCTAAGCTATTCATTGCACTGTAAGGGATGGTAAAATGTTGGATAAACTCCAATTATTTTCCTTGAGGACAGGATTTAAAAATTAGTTTTGTTTTGATTCATGTAGCGATAATTATATGCAATATCTGTATGATGTTGCTTTGTATTTATTGTTCAGATGTCTTCGTCAGTGCCTCTACATTGGCAAATTGTCTTTTTATGCGTTACAGAATGGATACACATGAAAACGGTAAAGGCAGCAGGCAGTAAAGAACAGCTTCAACGCAAGATTTTACAGAAGCATCAGATCAGCAGTCATGCTGTTTGTAAATAACTTACGCAAAAAATCCGAGACATTTCAAGGAATTCAACCTCAGTCTCCCAAAGTGCTGCTGTTGAAATGACTTACGACAAATTGTACAAAGTTTACAAGTTTGCTGTGTGTGATGATCCAGAAGAATTTTACTCTTTGTTAAAGTTGGCATTTTCTACTGCAGAGTACATCGACAATTTTAGACAATATTCACATAAAACTTGCATTGTTGTCCAAAAATAAAAGTTATGACTTTACACAAATTTGAGTGCTCTACTTATTAAAAACGTTATTCCTGAATGCTCTATACACATTCACACAACTTGATAAGAAACATTGTTTACCGTTCTACTGTATGTAACTTGTTGTATGAAGTCATTCAGTTCTGGCTTTTTTAGTTTGTTCTTGAGATGTTTGGTCTGTTTTATTGCCCATCTTTGTTGCACTGAGAAAGTAACTTACATAGCTTGCTAGACCACTGCAATGGGCATTAAGAGTCAGCCACCTTGGTATAAAACTGATGTCATGTGAAGGACATTAATTTTGACAGTCTGACAGCTGCCATAGTTTTCCCACAAATGACCACATTCAGTCTCACTTGCCATGGTGGGATTTAAGCTCGTAATCTCCAGATGGCTGGTCCAGTACTATAACTACACCTCCATACCTAGCAAATGGCTATTAAACACTGATGAGCTATTCCTGCACATCCCAGTGGTCTTTGAAGAAAATCAGCTCTTTAGCTGTGTGCAGAATGTTACTACACAGTCATTTTAGGCTGATTAAAAATGGCAGTTGAATTTGCCTAGGGTAATTTCATACAAGAATCTTATGTCTCCAGTACAGGGGAACAGATCAGCCAATTAACTAATTTTGCACCATGTTGTATGTGAACATTCATTGTTTTTTTGACTTGTGGAACAAGTTTGTTATATATGGAAACCAGTACATTCTGTTCTGGCAAGTGCACATTTAAGATTAATTTTTAAATTAATTTGACCAAGTAAAAAAAAAATGAAGTTTCAATATAATTTAAAGCTTATGAAACAAAATAAATTAGATTTTATTCATGTGTATCTTTTGAGACTGTGGTTGTCTTTTGGATTGCAGCTCATAAGGAGGAGGCAGTTGATATTTTGGTGGTTCAGATTGTAAATTGGGTAGCATGAAGTGAGCTGGTGCACTGCGTTGTATGTTACTAGGTATTAAATGCATTGGGTGCAGTTGATATAGTGGAGATGGAGGAAGTTTTGCCCACAACTGTGATGGCGGGGATGCCTTAGGAATGATCATGGGTGGTTTTCTCGGTCTTAATGCACCCATCTCGAAGTGGTGCCTTCGTGCAATTGATCGATTTTCTTGAAAGCACAGTTCCCCGGATGGCAGGATTTTTTCTGAGTATCTACGGAAGCAATAGGTCATAACTAATAGAGCAATCAGCAGAATAAGAAGCAACACTGTAAGAACGACAGGCCAGACAGATGTCAGCAAATAAGAACTGTGACGTTGAATAACCGTATTATTGAGACCTACTGGGGGCATCATAGGCAGGCAGGCTCCACCATAAGTGACATTCTCAACTGTTTGAATCCTGTAATCTGGTAACATTGCCCCAACAAAAGATGGATGTGCACGGCCATCTGACAAGCGGATTAGTTTGCGCAACATTTGAATTTTACTCATTGGACATGCCTCTTTTACGCCTTTGCTAGCTGAACACAAGGACTTGTTATACCACGATACTATTGTGGAACCTGGTTTTATGGAGAAGAGTACAATGTCCTCACTACTGGAATCGTTCAGATACTTGGCAAGTTTTTCTAGAAAGTGGACCACTCTTCCTCTATCTTGAAGAAAAGAATTGTAGCTGTTTTTTGTTCTGACTGTGTACAAGTGGCAGGGTGTGTAATGTGGTAGCTTGAGTTCAATCACAAAACCTTCTTGAACAATAAGTCCACCTGAATCAGTAGCAGTTAAGACAAATTCTTGCGGTGAATACTGATAGTCTGCCTCCAGTGGGTACCCAAACAGAGTATTCTGCGATTGATTAAATCCCACCCAAGACTGTCTTCCTGAAGGGGATCCATCAACTGAAGCTACTGTCAGAGTTAAGTTTCTGGCATTTCCATCTTCCTGATCAACAATTGTGTCTGCAGGTATTGAATAATGAAATCTTTGTCCTACAGTTGCCAAGATGAATTCAATTGGGTTGATGACCATTGGAGGCTTGTTGTCGTGACCTAAACAGACATTGCAAAAAAAAATTACTGTTGTAAATACTGTTCTGTAATTTAAAACGTTCATTGTTTTCATTGTGCTACAAAGTATTATGTCACTAGCAAGTGCCTGAAACTTATTGACCACTCCTGATTCTTCCTGAGAGATATGGGGAGGTCCAGTGATTTTCATAATAAACAGGAACATAAAATCAGAGACTTGGAAGTCTCATTATGCACTGATTTGGTATCAGTGCCAAGTGGTGTCTGATTTATGTTGACTCAAAAGTGGAAGTGTAACTGGCAAAGCAATCTGATTCTTGAGTGTGTTCAAGCCAGATGGTGCAAGGCCATATTTAGCGTGTAATCTGCAACAGCTGGGCTTTCAACCAGGTATAGCATCACTCCAGCTGCGTACAAAGTCAAGTTTATAAAGTGCCCTAATGGACCACCTTGACTCTTGTGAATTACTTTGAAGGGCTGGTGCTCCCATTAGTTTTCTCCTAGCCTTTAAAATCAGCGATGATTTGGGGGAGGGGAGAGCATTGACATTACACTATTAACCTCAACATAACAGACTGTAAACCATGCTTAGTCACGTTAGTTTGGAATCTTCTCAATCAGTATTAATGGAAAGTTTGGGAGTATGCTGCTCTCTGCTTATTGGGTGTCAAATGGTGTGAGCAGGGGAAAGGACAAGTAAAAGTGTGAAAAAAGGTAGCAGAAAGCAGCAGGGAGAAATGGTTTAGTTCCAGACAGCAGTCACATTTTCTGCTACCTTTATTTAAGCTATCACTTGGTACTGGCATTTTCCGTCCAGATGTTTCCAAGGAAATAGCAACTTGCATTGGAAGAAACCAATGCAACTGTAAAAAGCAGTTTTATTAAAATATTAGTGGATCTTTAGCATTGATCATGCTGAATTGGGAGTGTCATTTTTAGTGGGTATAAAAAGTATGAGCATTGCTTGCGGGGGAAGGAGAAATGTGATGACAGTAACTCTGCTGGTGTGTGGTGGCCACAGCTAGACACAATTGATAGCAATGACTTGCATTTCTATAGTGCCTTTAATATAGTAAAGCATCCCAAGTGGCTTCCCAGGAGTCAAAGTTTGACACCGAGCCATGTAAGGTTTTGGGATAGATGACTAAAAGCTTGGTCAAAGAGAGGTTTTCAGAGTCGTAATGGAGGAGAGGTGCAGAGGTTTAGGGAGGGAATTTTTTAGCTTGGGGGCCTAGGCAGCTGAAAGCTAAAGACTTAGTGAATGAATAAAGGGGATGTAATGGAGTCTGGGTCTGCACACTGAGTAAAGACACTACAACAGGGTTGTTCAACATACAGCTTTTGAGCCACAAATCGGCCCACCATGCCCTTCTCTCCAGCCCACAGACTCAGTTCAAAATACAGTTAAAAAGTGGAAGTGATAGATCTGCAAGGAGCTGCTCCTCCAATAACAGGCCTTTTCTCTCCCACGTTTGCTGCTGATAAGACCACCAGTGAGCCTTTCAACAGCAAGTGAGTGAGAGAAAACAGTCTGATTGGAGGCGCAGCAGGAAGGTCAATGGCCATGGTGCATTCTCTCTCGTTCTCTCTCCCTCCCATGAAGATGGCAGGGGTCAAAATGGCAGAGCGGGCTGGGGAGACCTCGAGGAACAGCAGCAATGTCCTCCTGGCCTCCCTGGGGCATCTGGAGTCTCTTGACAGGGCAGAGTGAGGAAGTGTGTCTTGCCACCTTTGTAGCCATCTCGAATTTCTCCTCGGCAGTAAAATGTCCAAAGCTTGCGGGTCAGGGTGGGCAGTGAGTGAGTCTGTGTGGGGGAGACGTCTATCTGTGCAAGTGAGAACCCTGAAACTTGGAATGAACCGGGGGCACGCACACACTCTTCCTCTCCTCTGCCCTCCCCAAAATTTATCCACAAAGCAGTCCAGGAGAGGAGAAAACCCCAGGCTGAAAGGCAACCTGCTTCCGACCCCCACTTTCGTATTTTGTTATTCCAGAATTAATTACTTGATGCAGAGTTATTACAAAACAGAATAAAGGCGTGCAAAAGATTGTGAGGTAACAGCCAACTGTAAAAGATAAGATGGAGTATAACGAATCAAACTCATTGCGATGTTATGCATTGCATTAAGTGGAGCAAAATAAAACATGCATGAAAAAGTAATTGCATTGTACCTTACCATTATACTCTGAGGCAGGTAGTTTGAGGGTGGTTGAAATCTTTTTGGGTGTGTCTTTGGAGTTCAGACTTTCAATTAGAGTTGTTTGAGAAGACATTGGAATCTTTGTAAACGTATCCTGAGGAGTCCAACTTTTGGTGGCATATGATTCATGTACTAACACTGAGTGGACAGACGGTGTAATCGTTTGACTTGACCAGTATGTGAATACTGGACTCTTGTCAAAACTAAAAGTAGGGATGCTGAGGCTTAACTGACTGGCCATTAAGTTGCTTGACATATTGGATACTTGAAACTGTTCTGTGTTGTTGTAAATGTCTTGCCAAACACGTGTGGTCTTGACTGACATTGCATTCATTGAATGCTGACTGATTTGATATGTGTCAGTAGAAGATGATGTGGAATAGAATAAATCTGAGGTAAAGTAATGAAATAAGGTCGTAGGTAATGGTTTGGTCAGTCGCAGAAATGAGGTGAAGTGTGGTAACTCTGTAGATACAATATAATGGCTAAAAAACGGCAGTAAACTGGGATATCTTAAGTCCACCTCAGATGTGAATGATGGTATGAGAGACGATAAGCTATCATCTGTCACAGAGGTAGTAATGAGCATTGTTTGGCTGTCACTATATGCCTTAAATACACCAAAAGATGATGTTAGCTCATTGGATGGAACTAAAGGGCTGAGTGTCTCTATGAAATTAATTGATGGCATATAATCTAAAAATGAAGGGGGGAGACTGGTGAAATCATTCTTGCTGAACTGATCTATAACTTGTCCGAATGTCTCTAAACTGGTTAGAGGATCTTGAACTGTGGACTGAAAAAAAAAATCAGGTGTTGGAGAAGTAGGAGACATTGTGAAGGTGGACAGCACAAGATCCTTTCTGACAGATGTAACAGACACAGGCAAAGACAGGACAAGGTTGGTGACCAAGTAAGAATATGGTTTGTGATCTACTGAGAGAGAAGATTGCTGTAATAGTATAAGTTCATCACTGGATGAGCTTAAAGGAGCAATAGTAACCCAGCTGGATTGATTTCCTTGGGGTGAGAGTGAATACGTGGGAATCATTGAATGGGTGGACACCATCAGAATTACTTGAAAAGAAACTGAAGTAACATATGATTGTTTGATGATCGATTGCTTTGCAACTTCTCCAATTGACAGAGAAGATACTGTTTCAAAAGGGTAAAAAAAAATAGAGGTGGGAATCAACTGATCAGTGTGATATGTGGTTATGAGAAAGTTAGCGCTTTGTGTGTTGAGAGAGGACAGAAGAACTTCATTATGATGAGAAAAAGATTGTGACTGAGGAGAAATCATTGTGCCTGATTTGACAGAAGGCAAGGTGGATGCTGAAAGCTTTCTGCAAGAACCAAGTAGTGAAATATTTGTAGCCATTAATTCAGGTTTGTTTATATGTGCTGCAATAGATTCTGATCCCAGTAAGTGTGCTGGTGTACTTGGAGTGCTAGGTGAAATGGTAAAAATGTTGGATGCCAACAGATAACTAGCAATTTCTTCACTGCCACCATTAGATAACAAAGTTGTTTGAATATCAGTTGTATTGGTAAATGCAACAGGCAGGCTTAGTGATATATCAACTTTCTGTGTTGCATAAAGTAAGCTTTCCACATCTGTTGAAGCCAGCTCTGTTGACCAAGGTGTCCTGTCCATTGAGTAGAAAAACAGATCTTCATTGATTATCTTTATGCTTGATGAGGCATCTGTGAGGAGTATTCCTGTAGCCAGTGATTCCACCATGTTGGTACATGTTGTCAGCTGGGAAATGTATATAAGGTTACTTGGTAAAAGAGAAACATTGAAATTTGGCTGGCTATGTCCTGAAAAATGGTGTAGAGGACTGGCCAGATTGAGACTTCTTTCAACCTTAGTATTTGATTCCAAATTGTATCTTTTGTTATTCATTGTGGAAGTGATGAAACCCAAGCTGTCTTCAGTTGCTGTAAACGTCTCTGTTTTAAGGCAAAAAAGTAAAAAAAAACAGAAAATCCTTAAGATTAAGTACAGTAAGTAATGTTAATCTTTTCAATGTAAATTACAAATTGTTTTCAATATAGCAAATGTGAGGTGGCACATTTTGGTAGAAGGATTAAGGAGGCCACTTACTCCTTGAAAAAGACTGCAGCCTTAGAATTCAGCAAATGAGGACAAAGAGGTTGATCAAGATGGGAAAAATAGAGTATGAGAGTAAACTTGGAAGGAACATAAAAGCAGACTGTAAAAGCTTCTATAAGTATGCAAAAAGAAAAAGATTAGTGAAGACAAATGTAGGTCCCTTACAGTCCACAACAGGAGAATTTATAATAGAGAATAAGTAAATGGCAGAGCAATTAAACAACTACTTTAGTTCTGTCTTCACAGAAGAAGGCACAAATAAGTTCCCAGAAATACTAGGGAACCAAGGGTCTAGGGAGGAGGAGGAATTGAAGGAACTTAGTATTAGTTAAAAAAAGTGCTGGAAAAATTAATGGGACTGAAAGCCGATAAATCCCCAGGGCCCGATAACCTACATCCCAGGCCATGAAAATAGTGGTTGTCATCTTCCAAAATTCTGTAGATTCTGGAACAGCCCCGGCATATTGGAGGGTGGCAAATATAACCCCACTATTTAATAATGGAGGGAGGGAGAAAACAAGGAATTATAGACCGGTTAGCCTAACATCAGTAGTAGGGAAAATGCTAGAATCTATTATAAAGGATGTGATACCAGGACACTTAGAAAATATCAAAGGGATTAAACAAAGTCAACATGGATTTATGAAAGGGAAATCATATTTGACAAACCAGCTGGAGTTTTTTGAGGACATATCTAGTAGACTAGATAAAGGAGAACCAGTGGGTGTGGTATATTTGGATTTTCAGAAAGCTTTTGATAACGTCCCACATAAGAGGTTAGTGTGCAAAATTAAAGCACATGGGATTGGTTGTAATATATTGGCATGGTTGAGAATTGGTTAGTAGATGAAACAGAGAACAGGAATAAATGGGTCTTTTTCGGAGTGGCAGGCGGTGGCTAGTGGGGTACCACAGGGATCAGTGCTTGGGCCCCAGCTATTCACAGTATATATCTATGATTTGAATGAGGGAACCAAATCTAATATTTGCAAGTTTGCTGATGACATAAAACCAGGTGGGTATGTGAATGGTGAGGAGGATGTTAAGGGGCTTCAAGGTGATTTAGATAAGTTGAGTGAATGGGCAAATACATGACATATACAGTATAACGTGGATAAGTGTGAAGTTATCCATTTCGATAGGAAAAACAGAACAGCAGAATATTATTTAAATGGTGATAGATTGGTAAATATTGATGTACAAAGGGACCTGGGCATCCTTGAACACCAATCACTGAAAGCAAGCATGCAGGTGCAGCAAGCAGTGAAGAAGGCAAAGGGTATGTTGGCCTTCATTGCAAGAGGACTTAAGTACAGGAGCAAGGATATCTTACTGCAGCTGTACAGGGCCTTGGTGAGATCAAACGTGAAGTCGTGTCTGCAGTTTTGGTCTTCTTACCTAAGAAAGGATTCTTTCTTCATCAGACTGATTCCTGGAGTGGCAGGATTGTCATATGAGGAGAGATAGGGTCAACTAGGCCTGTATTCACTGGAGTTTAGAAGAATGAGAGGAGATCTCATTGAAACGTATAAAACTCTGGGCTGGACAGACTGGATGCAGGAATGAAGTTTCCTCTGGCTGGAGTTCTAGAACAAGGGGTCACAGACTCAGGATATGGGATAGACCATTTAGGACCGGGATGAGGAGAAATTTCTTCACTGAGGGTGGGTGAACCTGTGGGATTCTCTACCACAGAAGGCTGTGGAGGCCGAGTCACTGAATATATTTAAGAAGGAAATAAATAAATTTCTAGACACCAAAGGAGTTGAGAGGTATGGGGAGAGAGCAGGAGTACGTTGTTGAGATAGAGGATCAGCCATGATCACATTGAATGGCGGAGTAGGCTTGAAGGGCCAAATGACTTACTCCTGCTTCTAGTTTCTAGGTTTCTATGTTTAAATAGGGAGAGGAAAGAGACTTAAGTGTAAAGAGTCACAACTCATTGAACAATGCACTGGGGTCCACTTCCAGAGGAATATAATTTAAAAGCAAAGGGGTCATGTTAAACTTGTGTAGAATCTTGCAGAACTGTGCACAGTTCTGGTCTCCATGTTACATAGGGTATGGAAATGGTGGCGAAAGCGGAAAAAGCATTTACAAGGATGGCAGCAGAACTGGGAAGGTACAACTATCGGAGCTGAAAAGACAAGGGCTGTTTCCTCTAGGAAAGGGCAGAGGGGGTGAAACAAAAGCAAAAATGCTGCAGATGTTGAAAATCTAAAATAAAAACAGAAAATGCTGGAAATACTCAGCAGGTCTGGCAGCATCTGTGGTAAGAGAAAAAAGTTAACATTTCAGGTTGCGGACCTTTCATCAGACTCCTGAGAGGTGATAAAGATCCTTAAGGGGTTTAAAGGGTAGTGGTAGATGAGATGTTCCACATTGCGGAGTCCAAAACTGGAGGTTATAAACATAACCAAGTAAAATATATTCCAAAGAGGAAGAAAGATGGTAAGAGGGGGAGAAAGCATCCATGGCTAAGCAAGGAAGTTAAAGATAACATAAAGGCAAAAACTAAGGCATACCAAATTGTAAAGGTCAGTGGCAGGCTGGAAGATTGGGAAACTTTTAAAGACCAACAAAGGGTTACTGAAAAAAAAATAAAAAGAGCAAAGGTAAATTATGAAAGAAAACGAGCGCAAAATGTAATAACTGATAGCAAAAGCTTCTACAAGTATATAAAAGGAAAGAGAGTAGCTAAAGTGAATGTTGGTCCCTTGGAGGATGAGACTGGGGAGTTAATAGTGGGGAACGCAGAAATGGCAGAGATGCTTAATCAATATTTTGCCTCAGTTTTCACGGTGAGGACACTAGTACCACCCCTATACTAACAGGTAGTGCAGAGGGTATAGAGAAGGAGGAACTTAGAACAATCACCATCACTAGAGAAAATGTACTGAGAACCTATTGGGATTAAAGGGTGACAAGTCCCCAGGACCTGATGGCCTACATCCCAAGGTCCTAAAGGAAGTGGCAGCGGAGATAGTGGATGCATTGGCTATAATATTCCAAAATTCCCTCGATTCTGGAAAGGTTCCAGTGGATTGGAAAAATGCTAATATAACACCCTTGTTCAAAAAGGTGGGGAGGAAGAAAGTAGGAAACTATAGACCAGTTAGTTTAACGTCTGTCATTGGAAAATTGTTGGAATCCATTATTAAGGAAGTAGTAATGGGGCATTTGGAAAGTCAAAATGCAATCCATCAGAGTCAGCTTGGTTTTATGAAGAGTAAATTGTGTTTGACCAATTTGCTAGAGTTCTTTGAAGATGTGACAAGCAAAGTGGATAATGGGGATCCTGTAGATGTAGTATATCTGGACTTCCAGAAGGCCTCTGATAAGGTGCTGCACAAAAGATAAGATCAGGCGGCATTAGGGGTAATATATTAGCTTGGATAGAGGATTGGCTAACCAACAGAGAGCAGAGAGTCAGGATAAATGGGTCTTTTTTTGGATGACAAGCTGTAACTAGTGGGGTGCCACAGGGTTCAGTCCTTGGGCCCCAACTATTTACAATCTATATTAATGATTTGGATTCAGGGAAAGAAGATACTATAGCTAAATTTGCAGATGACACCAAAATAGGTGGGAAAGTAAGTTGCAATGAAGAAATAAGAAATTTACAAATGGATATGGACAGGTTAGGTGAATGGGCCAAAATTTGGAAGATGGAGTTTAACGTGGATAAGTGTGAGGTTATCCATTTTGGTCAGAAGAATAAAAAGGCGACTTATTATTTAAATGGAGAGAAACTTCAGAATGCTTCAGTGCAGAGGGATCTGGGTGTCCTCATGCATGAATCGCTGATACGCAGGTACTGCAGGTAATAAGGAAGGCAAATGGAATTTTGGCATTTATTGCTAAAGGAATAAAGTATAAAAACAGGGAAGTGTTGTTGCAACTATACAAGGCATTGGTGAGACTGCACCTGGAGTACTGTGCACAGTTTTGGTCCCCTTACTTGAGGAAGGATGTAGTTGCATTGGAGACGGTTCAGAGGAGGTTCACTAGATTGATTCCAGAGATGCAGGGCTTGTCTTATGAGGAGAGATTGAGCAGTTTAGGCCTTTACTCACTAAAGTTTAGAAGGTTGAGAGGAGATCTAATTGAGGTATATAAGATGCTAAAGGGGATAGAAAAGTAGACGTGGAGCCGATGTTTCCCCTTGTGGGGCATTCTAGAACAAGAGGCCATAGTTTTAGGCTAAGGGATGGTCGATTTCAATCAGAGATGAGGAGGAATTACTTTTCTCAAAGGGCTGTGAATCTGTGGAATTCACTAGCTCAGAGTGCAGTGGATGATGGGACGCTGAATAAATTTAAGGAGGGGATAGACAGATTTTTAATTAGTAACGGGTTGAAAGGTTATGGAGAGAGGGTGGGAAATTGGAGTTGAGGCTGAAATGAGATCAGCCATGATTGTATTGAATGGCGGGGCAGGCTCGAGGGGCTGAATTGCCTACTCCTCTTCCTGGTTCTTATGTTCTTATGTTAACATAAAATAGTCACCAATAAATGGGGAATTCAGGAGAAACTTCTTTACTCAGAGAAGTGGTTGAGGCGAATGACAGATGTAATCACCCAGCTTTCCCTTAAATGCATGGGGAAGAAAGAATTGGAGGGATGTGTTGGTACCATGTGAGGAGGCTCATGTGGGGCATAAACACCAAAATAGACCTATTGGGCCATCTGGCCTGCTTCTGTGCTGTAAAATTCAAATGTGACTTGTATACATGGCTTCGGTGTTTGGTCTTGAGCTTCCAAAACAAGAACAAGGGAGTAGAGCAGATCAAATCAGATAGAGTATTAGTTTAAATTTTGCAGCATGCCCTTGCATCATGCCACGTGTCATGTGCTGCATATGAGTCCCAGTGATGATTAGAATAAGTGCAAAAACTATAAAGGAGACCATTTGTACTTGAAGACTTCTGCTCAAAAGTCCATGTATCAAATGGTGTTTCAGGTACAGTAGGATTTGACCATTGGCATAAGCTGATGAGCTGCGTGCCATGTTTGAGGTTCTTGTACAATGGTTTGCCATAACCGATTCAGGCTTGTGCATGGATTTAACTAAAGGCCATCATAGTAATGAAGAAACGTGTTCTCTTCATCAACAAACTGATGGATTCTTCACATATGCTTGGTATTTTCTCCCGCAAAAGAAAATGATTCCAGAACAAAACTGTGCCTGTACGCAGATGGAAAATCACATGACTTGCACATAAAAAGGAACAGTGCTCCTGAGGAATTGGCACCTGAGTTCCAATTCCAGCCTATTACGGATATTCTCTCAGAGGAACGTTGCCCATCACACCGTCTAGCTCTCTGTTAGCAAAGAATGTTAAAGGAGAGTGAGAGGAAGAACTTATCCAAATGGGGACTGCGCTAGCCAGAGGCTGAATAACGGACAGCATCGATTGTGCTTGTGGACATGGGTCTGACTGAATTACCAGATATGCAGTCACTAGTGCGGCAACTAAGTGACTGTTTGTAAACAGCAAGAAATAGTCTGTTAAAAGAGGAATCCAGTACCACAAAAGTGAGTTCTCAATTAGTGACTAAAAATTAAATCAAATTACTTACCTGACAAACCTGTGTTCAGGTGAATTGTTGGAAGAGAGCTAAAGGCGTCGGTAATATCATCCTGGAATTTGGATATTTTTATAATAGATGCATAGGAACTTGGTAGTAGCAGCAGAGACTGGAGTACATGATCATCAGAAACTACTGGATTTACCAGAAGTGCTGTTGCAATTCCTAGAGATTTTGAGGAATGAATGGGGGGAGTGTGTAACAGAGAAGTTAGTTTTAGACTTGTGATTGATGACTGGCTGTAGAGAGCTAGGAATGGAAGTAAGTACTTAGTACTAGCTGTCTTACTGTAACCATGAAGAGCTTTAACTGCTGAAGCCTCTGCCTTGTGATCTTGGTTAGTGGCCAAGAATGTTGGTGCTATTTTATCCAAAGTGGGTGTACTGAACATGTTCAGTGAACTAGTGATTTCATCAACTAGTGATGACATTGATGAAGATAGTGTGCTTGAGCTGGAAGTAACAGTAAATTGTTTGGTCTGCTCAAGTTGTAGGGTGGCTGTGGAGGAGATCAGGGTTGCGGAAATGAGAGCAATTGGAATTATGCTATGAATCCCCTTTGTTACAAACTTGCTAAGTACTGTTGGAGTGGGCGAATGTTGTGCAATTCTGAGAGATGAAGCAGGAAGGAGAAGATAACTTGAAGGTTCAAGCACCGAAAAACTTGGGGACATTGATTCCACCTTTGATTTAGCTAAGAGGATGTCTGGGCCTTGTGCATCTAATGATGTTACAGGTTTTAATGGCAGTGTAGATACATGCAAATGTTTGGCCGTTGTTAAAACAAACTTCATTGCAAGCGATGTTGGAGGTGAGAATGAGAACACAAAACCAGAGAAGCTACTCCAGTAAATCTCTGTGAAAGGAGTGGATGCTTGGAGTTGGATAGAAGTGAACAGGCAGCTTTGTTGCCTTTCTGGTGTTCTGATGCTGCTGATTGTTGAACCGCCTGGCACCCTAATTTGTACATCCCATCTGTCCTCTTCAGTTGCAGAACCAAGTTTTGTGTAGTCCATGTTTGATCCAAAAGTTTTGGTGAAGGTCTGGGTAAGAAATACAGGTTTGGGTCTGATTAAGTACGTTGGTTTAGGCCATGTTATTGCAGGCGTTGATGAAAACATTGAAATTTGTTGGCGTTTCATCTGAAGATGCATATCCTTCTCTTTTCTAAATATCCTCCAGCCAGAAACATTCCACCCTAGATATTGTGAAATATGACCTGAGAAAACATTATGATTCAAAACCTGAATGAGTTCCTGCAACTTGCCAAAGTTCCCACAGCTGATAGGCCAAAAGATTTCTACAGCTTCTCGGTTTGTGAAGCTCCTGTTGCCAGTTTCAGAAGCCAAAATGTAAATCGTCTTCAGTTTAAGATTCCCTGTGTCCCTGAGTGGGCACAGTGTTAATAAAAAGGGGTCTGTACGTAGATACTTAGCCATGGATGTGATGAGAGATACCCGACTGCTTGCTCCTAAGGAGTGAACCTCGGCCTGGAGAATAACACCTGTGTAAACAGTGGGACCATCTTCTGTACATCCTCGTAAGTAAAAGCTAAAGACAGGAAAAAATAGCTTTAGCAAATTAAATCTGTTGCATTTTAGTAGTGTTTCATAAAGCATAACTACAGTGGGTAGATGTATTAATGTACTTTTCTCTTCACAAAGATGAATACCCTAGTCTACTTTCTAGCTCTGCATGGATTAATATAAAGAAATTGTTCATTAACTGTGCAGTGAATTTTACTAAAGATCAACACTGAATTTTAAGACCTAATGCTGGATTTTGATCAGTGACTATAAAGACAAGTCTACAAGGAAATTGGCAAGAAAAAAACTATAAGTCAGAGGAGCTCCTAAAGATCAGTTATTTATACTTGATTAGCTTGATTGTATCAAGAACAGTTCGTACATTATGATTTGATATATTTTCTTACTGAAATAAAAATTAATTATCCAAATCGTACTTGTCTGGTGTTGGGAAGTGTTGCTCTTTTGTGCTAATCCATTCCTTGAGGTTTTGATCCTCATTCAAAACCATCAGTTCAAAACTTGTAGAAACTTGGCTTGAGCTGTGCTGAGTGTTTTTCAGGGCTGTCACCTTTATATTGTACCTTCCAGCATCAGGGGTCATTGGAAGGCCTTGAATAGTCCTTGTTCTTGCTTTGTATTCCAGCCATTTGGGCAGAGTGGCCGCACCAACTAATGAGACCTGGTTCGAAATAAAGCTAGTGATGGGTGTAGTTCTCAATATCAATTATTTACCTTTCCAAGAACAACTTGCATTAATATAGTGCCTTTCCTGTAGCAAACTATCCCAAAGCGCTCCACAGGACTGGTTAAAAAATAATTGACACAAAGCCGAAGAAAGAGACATTCGTACAGGCGACAAAAAGTTTATTCAAAGAGGCTGGTTTAAAAGAGGAAAATTGACCTCAATCAGGTCCACTGAAACTAGAGGTTGGCCATGTATAGACTCGACCAGGATTTAGCCCTTGAAGCTCAGGTAATTATGTCCTATTTGCCCTGTTGCCTCATTGATAGGTAAATGGTAAATCCGAATACAAATGTTTGCACCTATCAGTAACTTAGGGTGACTGCAAATTAAGGGGTGCATAGATTTTTCTCTAGCTCTGTAGGTGCCATGGTATGTAGCTTCTGTGATCTACTGAGCCAAAAAGCTCTGGCATCTGTGACCGGGGTAGATCAAGTTGAAGCATTCATTGCACTGGTCTGTATTAGTTAAGTAGCTGTAAGTAATTCCCACAATTGCATTTGCTGAAGAATTTTGTTCTGCACACTTTCTTTGTGCATGTAAATTATCAAAGTCAGTGATCAGTTCCCTGGCTTTATTTCAACACCTGTTATAGAACCTCTACAGTCACTGTAGATTTCCAGCAGATCATTGAATAGTGCAATATCCAAGGTGAGTGAGAAGATCACTGTTTTACAGTAAGCATGTTGACCATATGCTTCTGTGATTAATAATTGTCAGCCTTGGCTCAGTGGTAGCACTCTTACTTCAGAGGTAGAAGGTTGTGGGTTCAAGACCTGCTCTAGGGCTTAGGGTAATGAATCTGAGCTGACACTCCAGTGCTGTTCTAAGAGTGTACTGTACTACCAGAGGTGTTGTCTTTTGGCTGAGACATTAAATTGAAGCTGCATCTGCCTCTCAGATGGACATGAAAGATTCAATGACATTATTTTTGAAGAAGAGCAGGGAAAATCTTCATGGTGTCACAGTTTCCAATTATCTGTCAACCAACACCACTATCAACATCCTGGGGGTTACATTGACCAGAAACTGAACTGGACTAGCCATATAAATACTGTGGCTACAAGAGCAGGTCAGAGGCTGGGAATTCTGCAGCGAGTAACTCTCTTCCTGACTCCCCAAACCCAGCCACCATCTACAAAGCACAAGTCAGGAGCGTGATAGAATAATCTCCACACGCCTGATGAGTGCAGCTCCCACAACACTCAAAAAGCTCGACACCATCCAGGACAAAGCAGCCCACTTGATTGTAACCCCATCTACAAACATTCACTCCCTCCACCACCGATGCACAGTAGCAGCAGTGTGTACCATCTACAATATGCACTGCAGGAACTTACCAAGGTCCTTAGACAGCACCTTCCAAACCCATGACCACTACCACCTAGAAGGAGAAGGGCAGCAGATGCAGGGAACACCACCACATGGAAATTCCCCTCCAAGCCATTCACCATCCTCACTTGGAAATATATTGCCATTCCTTCAATGTCACTGGATCAAAATCCTGGAACTCCCTCCCTAACAGCACTGTGGGTATACCCACACCACACGGACTGCAGTGATTCAAGAGGCAGCTCACCACCACCTTCTCAAGGGCAATTAGGGATGGGCAATACCCACATCCCCTGAATTAATAAAACAAAACACAATACCTGGTCACTTATTTCATTGCTGTTGTGAGTTTGACAATGTCTCCTACATTATAAGAGTGACTACAGCCAATGAAAGAGTTTTTTTTAAGTGTAATGAGATTTGAGATGTCCTGAAATGCTGAAAGGCATACTTTAAGATGGGCTTTTCCAGGTCCAAGGCCAATGGAAAAATATGATCTTGTCAGTTCTGGAGTGGGAAAACTATTTCTCTTACCTCTAACAAATGCTGCTGATCAGTGCAGTTAATAATACCATGCCCTGAATCAGAACATCTCCATTGACTTGGCTTGGTCAAATAATCATGTGTTTGTCTCAATTGCCTGCATATCCTTAAAGGTGGGTGCTTGCCTCTCCCAATCATCAATCACTGCTACAGGGCAACTCAACTCTATATGCGCTGGGAATTTCATTCTCTCCACTGTCATTTTGGTAGAACATTGGACCAAGTGAGGCATCCCTTGATCTTCGTCGAATCAATAAAGTGAAAATTGGGGTGGCTTCCATAAACAGGCAGCTGTTGGGGGTGGGGCGGGGGGAGGATGATAGATTCTGCTGTGCTAGATTACTGCCTATGGGATAAGACCATAAGACCATAAGACATAGGAGCAGAAATTAGGCCATTCAGCCCATTGAGTCTGCTCTGCCATTCAATCATGGCTGATAAGTTTCTCAACCCCATTCTCCCGCCTTCTCCCCGTAACTTTTGATCCCCTTACCAATCAAGAACCTATCTATCTTGGTCTTAAATACACTCAATGACCTGGCCTCCACAGCTTTCTGTGGCAATGAATTCCATAGATTCACCACTCTCTGGCTAAAGAAGTTTCTCCTCATCTCTGTTCTAAAAGGTCTTCCCTTTACTCTGAGGCTGTGCCCTCGGGTCCTAGTCTCTCCTACTAATGGAAACATCTTCCCCACGTCCACTGTATCCAGGCCTTTCAGTATTCTGTAAGTTTCAATCAGATCCCCCCTCATCCTTCTAAACTCCATCGAGTATAGACCCAGAGTCCTCAAACGTTCCTCATATGTTAAGCCTTTCATTCCTCGGATCATTCTCGTGAACCTCCTCTGGACCCTCTCCAAGCCAGCACATCCTTCCTGAGATGCGGAGCCCAAAATTGCTCACAATATTCTAAATGTGGTCTGACCAGAGCCTTATAAAGCCTCAGAAGCACATGCCTGCTTTTATATCCTAGTCCTCTCAAAATAAATGCCAACATTGCATTTGCCTTCCTAACTACCGACTCAACCTGCAAGTTAACCTTAAGAGAATCTTGGACTAGGACTCCCAAGTCCCTCTGCACTCCAGATTTCTGAATTCTCTCCCCATTTAGAAAATAGTCTATGCCTCTATTCTTCCTACCAAAGTGCATGGCCTCACACTTCCCCACGTTGTATTCCATCTGCCACTTCTTTGCCCATTCTCCTAACCTGTCCAAATCCTTCTGCAGCCTCCCCGCCTCCTCAATACTACCTGTCCCTCCACCTATCTTTGTATCATCTGCAAACTTAGCCAGGATGCTCTCAGTTCCTTCATCTAGATCATTAATGTATAAAGTGAAAAGTTGTGGTCCCAACACTGACCCCTGCGGAACTCCACTAGTCACCGGCCGCCATCCTGAGAAGGACCACTTTATCCCCACTCTCTGCCTCCTGCCAGACAGCCAATCTTCTATCCATGCTAGTACCTTGCCTCTAACACCATGGGCACTTATCTTCCTGAGCAGCCTCCTGTGCGGCACCTTGTCAAAGGCCTTCTGGAAGTCCAAGTAGATAACATCCATTGGCTCTCCTTTGTCTAACCTACTCGTTACCTCCTCAAAGAATTCTAACAGATTTGTCAGGCATGACCTCCCCTTGATGAAACCATGCTGATTTTGCTCTATTTTACCATGCACTTCCAAGTATTCTGAAATCTCATCCTTAATAATGGACTCTAAAATCTTACCAACGACCGAGGTCAGGCTAATCGCCCTGTAAGTTCCTGTCTTTTGCCTCACTCCCTTCTTAAACAGGGGGGTTACATTAGTGATTTTCCAGTCCTCTGGGACCCTCCCTGACTCCAGTGATTCCTGAAAGATCAGCACTAACGCCTCCACTATCTCTTCAGCTATCTCCTTCAGAACTCTGGGGTGTAATCCATCTGGTCCAGGTGATTTATCCACCTTCAGACCTTTTAGTTTTCCTAGCACCTTCCCCTTGGTAATGGCCACCATACTCACCTCTGCCCCCGACTCTCTCGAACTTTGGGGATGTCACTCGTGTCTTCCACTGGGAAGACTGACGCAAAGTACCTATTCAGTTCCTCTGCCATTTCTTTGTTCCCCACTACTACTTCTCCAGCGCCATTTTCCAGCGGCCCAATGTCCACTTTTGCCTTTCTCTTACCCTTTATATATCTAAAAAAACTCTTGCAATCTTCTTTTATATTACTGGCTAGTTTGCCCTCATATTTAATCTTCTCCCTCCTTATTTCTTTTTTAGTTGTCCTCTGTTGGTCTTTGTAGGCTTCCCAATCCCCTGGTTTCCCACTGCTCTTCGCCGCATTATATGCTTTCTCTTTAGCTTTTATGCTGTCCCTGACTTCCCTTGTCAGCCATGGATGAAGATGAAAGGCTGAGCCATGATCTTTAATCCCATCATGTGCTTTCCATGTGTGATGATTTAAGACGTGATTAACTTGTTCAATGCAAAGCCTTTTATTTCCATAAATATCAAATTGCTGCTTCTGCGAAACACAGTGTGTTATACTCCCAAACCTCTATGGCTGTATCTCGCTGATCCTCTTTCTTTTCCCAAGATACTTTCCATCATTCAGTCACCTCTTCTCTTAACCCTTTACCACAAGGGCACCCATACCTTGCTGCGTCTGTTATCTCCCATGCATATTATTATTTTCTCTACCCTTGCAGTATGCAGTTCACCCACTTTTAAAGATTGTATATCCCTCTTTCTCCCAGGCTAATGAATAGATCCTTGATATCAGAAGCCATTTGCAACCACCATCCCTCTCAATTAGCCAGTGACATTTCCTTGGATTATGATTTTGATTTTGTATTTTGGGAAGCTGCATCACAGCCCCAGCAGCATCAATGTCTAACTAAAATAAAAACAAAGTGCTGGAAAAACTCTGCAGGTCTGGCAGCATCTCTGGAGAGAGAAACAGAGCTAATATTTTGAGTCCAATGTGACTCTACTTCAGAACTGAAGTTTTAATATTGTGCATTAGTATCATCCCCAAAGTCATATATTCACATTCGTCCTCTCTGCACTTCATTTTGTCAGTCTATATGTTGGCTCAGCAAAACTGGCCAGTAAACTGTATCCTGGATGAAGTGTGTATCTCTCAGGCTCTATGCTTTTCTATTGCAAACCATCTTCCCAATGTGTTTCATCTAGCCTTGATTTCATAATGAGAACCAGTATTGTCTCTAACTCCGATTTTTGATCCTGTTAACATTTTATTCATCAATCTACTTTATGTCACTGATTATCTGCAAGCCCAACCCCAGCATAATTTACAGTAATCAAATTTGAAAGGTGGATTCTTTGGCAAATCCTATCACTTTCATCATTACTTCAGGGATGGAAATCCTAATTGACACCCCTCAAGTCTTTCTATAAATGTCTCACTTTCTCCAATTCCTACTATTTAGATTTTACCTGATCTTAAATATGGGATCTCAATCAGTCTAAAATTTAAAATTTGTCTCGGCCTTGTAATCTCTTTGATGCCAGTGTTCACTGCAGTAGAAAGATCAACATCTTATCAGTCACCGTTGTAGATTAGGAAACACAGTAGCCAGTTTTTGCACAGCAAGACTCCACAAACAGCATTAAAGTAAATTACCAGATAATCTGTTCTAATAACTTTGGCCAGTGGATGGTGGCATAGTGGTAATACCATTGGACTCATAATCCAGAAGCCCAAACTGATGATATGGGTTCAAATCCACCATGGCGGATAGTGGAATTTGATTCCAATTAATTAATAAATCAAATTAAAAGCTAGTATCAGTAATGGCAACCATGAAACTATCAGATTGCCACCCTGTTTCACTAATGTCCTTTAGGGAAGGGAATCTGCCATCCTTACATGGTCTGGCCTACATGTGACTCCAGACCCACACCATGCTGACTCTGAAATGACCTAGCAAGTTGTACAGCACACTCTGAGCTAGCACTGTGGGTGTACCTAAACCAAATAGACTACACCACCACCTTCTCAAGGGCAATTGGGGACGGTCAACAAATGTTGGCCTTGCCAGCGATGCTCACATTCCATGAAAGAATTAAAAAAGACAAATTTCTAGGACCCTGTTCTTCGTGCCATGGGATCTTTTACCACCAGAGATGGTCGATGGGGACTCAATTTAACATCTTATCTTAATGACAGGGCCTCTAACTCCTAAGTGCCACTCTAAATTATATCTCTGGAGTGGAGCTTGAACTTGCAACCTTAAGTCGCACTACCACTGAGCTAAGGCTAACAACTAACATGCAATGCTATAATATGTTGTAACGAATGTGCAATATATTATCAGAGCCACTGGTTTATGATGGTTAAGTTACATTGTATTTTTATTTGAGTTTTGTAGCAATATTAGTGATACTTGGCTTACATTTCATGATTTGTGGAACATTTGTGTGGAAAGTTAATCAGTGGCCTTGATTACTGTTAAATGATATCTTAACTGTGTAGTTAATTTTATCTTGTTTTTAAAATCCCAGCACACAGCAAAAGGTTGCAAAGAGGCAACTTTAGGAGCTGCGAGTAGCAGCAGTGAATGAGGGGAAATCCATGTGAATCGGTAGTGTTGGGAGGAAGGCCCATTTGGGAGTAGGCATCATAACATGTGGCATCAAATTTCACTCCCCCAACTCTCCCCAGCGCAATGAAGGATTATTCTCCCGCTCTTACAAACACATGTTTATGAGAATACAATTCTTATCGAGCATTTCAGGTCTTCCTATTACAAAAAGGATATGGTGGCACTCGCTGAAATGTTATTCTATATATATATATATATAAAACATCCATTTTATGAAACCATTGTATATTTGGCGTACATGTAGGAGTTCTCTGATTCATCCCAGTACCTACAGTAGGAGCAGTTTAGTCATGAGGTTGAGGCAACTTGAAGCTAGGGAATTCCCAATAATATCCTGATTAGCCTCTTGCTTAGCAGGGTTAAATTAAATATTTGAACCTTTAAAATAAAACCCCTGATGAGACATCTTGGTACTCTTTCTGCTCCTGCTGATAACTAAGATTCTCATTGATTGTCTTATTCATCTCCCTGTCTCTCTCCTTGTGTGGCATCCTCGGCTGTTTTAGGGTTGTTAATGATATCACATGCAGCAAGGAGAAGAGGCAGGCCCCAATAACTCACATCCTGACTCCCCAAAGCCTGTCCACCATCTACAAGGCACAAGTCAGGAGTGTGATGGAATACTCTCCACTTGCCTGGATGAGCGCAGCTCCCACAACACTCAAGAAGCTCGACACCACCCAGGAAAAGCAGCCTGCTTGATTGGCACCCCATCCACCACCTTAAACATTCACTCCTTCTACCACTGACGCACAATAGCAGCAGTGTGTACCATCTACAAGATGCACTGCAGGAACTCACCAAGGCTCCTTCAACAGCACCTTCTAAACCCAAGGCCTCTACCACCTAGAAGGACAAGGGCAGCAGACACATGGGAACACCACCACCTGGAAGTTCCCCTCCAGGTCACTCACCATCCTGACTTGGAAGTATATCGCTGTTCCTTCACTGTCGCTGAGTCAAAATCCTAGAACTCCCTCCTTAGCTGCACTATAAGTGTACCTACACCAGATGGACTGCAGTGATTCAAGAAAGCAGCTCACCACTACCTTTTCAAGGTCAATTAGGGGTGGGCAATAAATGCTGGCCTAGCCAGCAATGCCCACATCCCATGAAAGAATTAAAAAATCTACCCCAGCAGTAAAAGGACTGAACCCATGCTATAGGCGCGATTAAGTGCCACACTCTTACCCAGCCCCTCGCCTCGCAATAAACCATGTTAAACACCATCTATAAAATACTCTTGTGACAATTATGTGATCCTTACCTTGTATTGGCCTACTGGGCCAGGAAAAGCAAGTGTTGGTATGGCATAATGAAATATCTTTCCTGCTCTGGCGATTGCATCCGGAATTCCCTGATGGATCTTCACTCTTCCCAGGGGGGATGTGATTCTGGCAGAGTACGGCTGGCTGGCAGCAGCAATGTGGTCAGGGGGTGCGATTAAGAAACCTGTTACCCCTGCCAACACTGACCACACAAGCTGGTAGCTGCCGCCACCATTCCACAGCCTGGCCTGGGTCCTCATCATCCTGCACAGAATGATCCAAGCATTGATTTCACAACAAGGCTGCACCTGATAGCTGTAATGTTGGGGATCTTAGTATTCCCTTTGTTCTTTAGATGGTACACTTCACACTGATACAGGATAAAGGCAGTGTTTAACAGCAGAAATGGTGAACAAGATCTCCAGCAAAACGTGTGCTGGAAGTGATAGGCATCACAATACAGAAAGACATCGTCATCTTCACTGTAACATATTCCAAATGCTTTCTCATAGTTTCCCCCACTGCCCCTGTAGGCTGTGATAATTAATATTAATACAAGAAAAATTAAATCCCTAGGTAAACAACTGTATCCATTCTCAGATCTCTTTCTGTTTCTGGCTGAGGGTTTCAATGAAGCCCTGGTCGCTGTCTCCTGGATACCAAGAGACCTGGGGGCTCTCAAGGGGGGGGACTGTGACATACGACTCCAGAGATAAGCTGGATTAGTTGAAGTCCGCTGTTTGCTGAGGGAGAACTCCTGGACATTTGCTGTTATTGTAACTAACAACAATGAAAAATGTGGGAAAAGCAAATTCAAGGCTCATGAGATTCATGTTCTGCATGAAATCTTCCCAGTTCCCCATCAGATGGCCCCCATTAAATATGGATGACGTTTATAGCTACTTCAATTCAGTGAGGATACTTAGTTCTGCAATTTGGTGCTTTCTAAAATCCTAGTCTCATATTAATCCATAGATTGCTATGCTACCTTCTAACTACAACATCAATTATCACACTGTTTGCTTTCCTAACTTGTAATTTGTGGAAAAAATAAAACAAAATAAAAATAGCTCCTTTTCCTAAATGTGTGGTGTGCTGTTGTGAGAGAGGATAAGGCATTATTATCACTGAATCCCCCACCACCAACATCCTGGGGGTTACCATTGACCAGAAACTGAACAGAACTAGCCATATAAATACTATGGCTACAAGAGCAGGTCAGAGGCTAGGAATTCTGCAGCGAGTAACTCACCGCCTGACTCCCCAAAGCCTGTCCACCATCTACAAGGCACAAGTCAGGAGTGTGATGGAATACTCCCCACTTACCTGGATGAGTGCCGCTTGAACAATACTCAAGAAGCTCGACATGGTCCAGGACAAAGCAGCCCACTTGACTGATGCCCCATCTACCACTTACCCCCTCCACCAACGTACAGTGGCAGCAGTCTGTACCATCTGCAAGATGCACTGCAGGAATTCACCAAGGCTCCTTCAACAGCACCTTCCAAACCCAAGACCTCTACCATCTAGAAGGACAAAGGCAGCAAATACATGGGAACACGACCATCTGGAAGTTCCCCTCCAAGCCACTCACCATCCTGACTTGGAAATATATCGCCGTTCCTTCGCTGTCCTGGAACCCCCTCCACAACAGCACTGAGGGTGTACCTACACCACATGGACTGCAGCGGTTCAGGAAAGGGGCTCATCACCACCTTCTCAAGGGCAATTAGGGATGGTCAATAAATGCTGGCCCAGACAGCAATGTTCACATCCCATGAAAGAATTAAGAAAAATTAGCTAATACTTCTCTTGTGTGAATAATATTGATTTTTATTTTTGCCAATTAATTCCATTCATCAGTAAACCAAATAATAATACATGGGGAGTTATAAAGATTAAAACTGCATTGAGATATAGAGCAGTGTTTTCCAACATCACCAAGAACGTTCCCACTAAGACATGTGGCCATGCAACAAGCTGAAAGCCCATGCACAGGCTAGGCACAAGTCAACCACTTCAAATTACCACATGTTCCTGGCTGTGCAAAATCATTTAAAGGGGCTGCGCTCTTAAACAAATCGCTTGTGCCATTGGAGAAAGAATTAGGGGGAACCTTGCTGGCCACGTGTGGTTAATTGGGAATCCAGATGTGGCTAATTGCAAATAGAAAATGAGTACCACGTTGGCCATGTGATCTCAACACTCAGCGCATGCATGTAAACTTTAACCATTTTGTATGTTTGCTGGTAAAATGGTGAGATAAAAGCAGAGTGTGAATATTTTTTGATTATTGCTGAGTGCTTTACTTCCTTGGCAACAGAATTGTGGTGAATGTTTGTTAATAATTATACACATGAAGTACATTTACCGGTGTTGTATGAGTGTGTATAAGGGGACAGCACCTCATCTTATCCTCAGGATATCCCAATGGGCTTCACCATCAATGGATTGTTTTTGAGGTCCAGTCAATGTTGCTGTATAAGCAATAGCAGCTGCAAATTTCCTTTATTCTTGTAGACAGCAATATCCCACAAACAGCATTTGAATAAATGAGCAGCACAATCTGTTTTTAGTGGCGTTTGATGTGAGGGGAATGTTGACTAGGAGCTCGCAAGCACAATCCTCAGCCTCTGGTCATTTCCCATTTTAGTTCTCCATCCCCTCATTCCAACTCCGACTGTGACCTCACTCTCCTCGGCCTCCTGCAGTGTTTCAATGAAGCTCAGGGGACAGAACCTCACTGATTTAAGATAGCCACCAAACAACAAAAGGAGAGATGAGATGAAATCTTTTCACACAGTGAGTCAATTGTGATCTGAAGTGCGCTGCCTGAAAGGGCAGTAGAAGCTGATTGAATGGTAACTTTCAGAAGGAAATTGGATGAATACTTGAAAAGGAAAGATTTGTAGGGATATGTGAGAAGGGACTAATTGGATAGCTCCAAGCTTTCAAAGACCCAGCACAGGTATGATGGGCCGAATGGGCTCTTGTGTTGTACGATTCTATGATTCTCCAGCTTAATCTCTAATGTCCTCACTACCACATCTAGACAATTATTATCTTCACAAGTACAAAAAAGCTAACGCTCTCTGACGGAGTAGGTATTGAAGTACCTGAACCAGGTGAGCACTCCACTGTTACTGATTGGCTGGCTGTTCTGGCCCGCTACTGGAGCCTGGAGGTCTGAATTATGAACAGAGGCTGGAGTTCCTCACGTTCACCCTCCTTTAGGGAAAACCCCTAATGGACAGGATCATCCTTCCTGGGCAGGCAACAAGATGCTTACTGGTGCTCCATACTAGTAAGATGCAGACTTTTAGATCATAAGACCATAAGACTTAGGAGCAGAAATTAGACCATTTGGCCCATCGAGTCTGCTCCGCCATTCAATCATGGCTGATAAGTTTCTCAATCCCATTCTCCCGCCTTCTCCCCGTAACCTTTGATCCCCTTACCAATCAAGAACCTATCTATCTCGGTCTTAAATACACTCAATGACCTGGCCTCCACAGCCTTCTGTGGCAATGAATTCCATAGATTCACCACTCTCTGGCTAAAGAAGTCTCTCCTCATCTCTGTTCTAAAAGGTCTTCCCTTTACTCTGAGGCTGTGCCCTCGGGTCCTAGTCTCTCCTACTAATGGAAACATCTTCCCCACATCCGCTGTATCCAGGCCTTTCAGTATTCTGTAAGTTTCAATCAGATCCCCCCTCATCCTTCTAAACTCCATCGAGTATAGACCCAGAGTCCTCAAACGTTCCTCATATGTTAAGCCTTTCATTCCTGGGATCGATCTTGTGAACCTCCTCTGGACCCTCTCCAGGGCCAGCACATCCTTCCTGAGATACGGGGCCCAAAATTGCTCACAATATTCTAAATGTGGTCTGACCAGAGCCTTATAAAGCCTCAGAAGCAGATCCCTGCTTTTATATTCTAGTCCTCTCAAAATAAATGCCAACATTGCATTTGCCTTCCTAACTACGGACTCAACCTGCAAGTTAACCTTAAGGGAATCCTGGACTAGGACTCCCAAGTCCCTTTTGCACTCCAGATTTCTGAATTCTCTCCCCATTTAGAAAATAGTCTATGCCTCTATTCTTCCTATCAAAGTGCATGGCCTCACACTTCCCCACGTTGTATTCCATCTGCCACTTCTTTGCCCATTCTCCTAACCTGTCCAAATCCTTCTGCAGCCTCCCTGCCTCCTCAATACTACCTGTCCCTCCACCTATCTTTGTATCATCTGCAAACTTAGCCAGGATGCTCTCAGTTCCTTCATCTAGATCATTAATGTATAAAGTGAAAAGTTGTGGTCCCAACACTGACCCCTGCGGCACTCCACTAGTCACCGGCCGCCATCCTGAGAAGGACCCCCTTATCCCCACTCTCTGCCTCCTGCCAGACAGCCAATCTTCTATCCATGCTAGTACCTTGCCTCTAACACCATGGGCACTTATCTTACTGAGCAGCCTCCTGTGCGGCACCTTGTCAAAGGCCTTCTGGAAGTCCAAGTAGATAACATCCATTGGCTCTCCTTTGTCTAACCTACTCATTACCTCCTCAAAGAATTCTAACAGATTTGTCAGGCATGACCTCCCCTTGATGAAACCATGCTGATTTTGCCCTATTTTACCATACACTTCCAAGTATTCTGAAATCTCATCCTTAATAATGGACTCTAGTATCTTACCAACGACCGAGGTCAGGCTAATTGGCCTGTAATTTCCTGTCTTTTGCTTCACTCCCTTCTTAAACAGGGGGGTTACATTAGCGATTTTCCAGTCCTCTGGGACCCTCCCTGACTCCAGTGATTCCTGAAAGATCAGTACTAATGCCTCCACTATCTCTTCAGCTATCTCCTTCAGAACTCTGGGATATAATCCATCTGGTTCAGGTGATTTATCCACCTTCGGACCTTTTAGTTTTCCTAGCACCTTCTCCTTGGTAATTGCTACCATACTCACCTCTGCCCCCCGACTCTCTTGAACTTTGGGGATGTTACTCGTGTCTTCCACCGTGAAGACTGACGCAAAGTGCCTATTCAGTTCCTCCACCATTTCTTTGTTCCCCACTACTGCTTCTCTAGCGTCATTTTCCAGCGGCCCAATGTCCACTTTTGCCTTTCTCTTACCCTTTATATCTCTAAAAAACTCTTGCAATCTTCTTTTATATTACTGGCTAGTTTACCCTCATATTTAAACTTCTCCCTCCTTATTTCTTTTTTAGTTGTCTTCTGTTGGTCTTTGTAGGCTTCCCAATCCCCTGGTTTCCCACTGCTCTTCGCCGCATTGTATGCTTTCTCTTTAGCTTTTATGCTGTCCCTGACTTCCCCTGTCAGCCATGGTTGCCTCATCCTCCCTTTAGTATGCTTCTTCTTCCCAGGGATGAATTTTTGCTGTGTCTCCCAAATTACTCCCAGAAACTCCTGCCATTGCTGTTCCACTGTCTTTCCTGCTAGGCTCATCTCCCAGTCAATTCTGGCCAGCTCCTCCCTCATGCCTCTGTAGTTGCCTTTATTCAACTGTAATACCGTTACATCTGATTCCAGCTTTTTCCTCTCAAATTGCAGGGTAAATTCTATCATATTATGGTCACTTCCTCCTAAGGGTTCCTTCAGCTTAAGCTCCCTTATCAAATCTGCTTCATTACACATCATTAAATCTAGAATTGCCTGTTCCCTAGTGGGCTCCACCACAAGCTGCTCCAAAAAGCCATCTCGTAGACATCCCACAAATTCCTTTTCTTGGGATCCACTACCAACCTGATTTTCCCAGTCTACCTGCATATTGAAATCTCCCATGATCACTGTAACCTTGCCTTTCTTACACGCCTTTTCTATCTCCTGGTGTATCTTGTGCCCCACATCCTGACTACTGTTCAGAGGCCTGTACATAACTCCCATTACGTTTTTTTTTACCTTTGCGGTTCCTCAACTCTACCCACACAGATCCTACATCATCTGACCCTACGTCGTTTCTTGCTATCAATTTAATTTCATTTCTTACTAACAAAGCAACCCCACCCCCTCTGCCAACCTGCCTATCTTTTCGATAGGATGTATACCCTTGGATATTTAGCTCCCAGTCCTGATCCCCTTGCATCCATGTCTCCGTGATGCCCACCACATCATACCTGCCAATTTCAATCTGTGCCACAAGCTCATTTACCTGTTTAAACTCCAGCAGTGGTCACTTAATTACTTTGGGTTCCTTAAGCTCTCTGAACCTGGGAGGACAGGCAGTGGAGATTCTATATCGAGCAACCAGAAATCTGACAGGTGTAGGTTTCTGAGCTCAGTTCAGAGGGGGAGAGTTTTCTGCCTGTCGAATGGGCCGGTCGGGAGCAGGTGCAGGTGGGCGCGGAGCCGATCACAGCCCACGATTAGCTGCGTGCTGCCATTTTATGCGTGCGGGCCAGTTAAGGCCTGCCCAGCATGACGCATGGCTGGTAGCGCTCAGCGCCACCTGTGCGGTATGGGGGTGGTGGAGGAGGGAGAGTCGGGGCCTGCGCTCATTCACACATGCGCACGAAAGAGCGCAAAAATCTCCCTGAGGCACGGAGCTGCCTCAGGGCGATTGAGTACATGATTAAAGTTCATAAATAACAAAGTTAAAAATTAGTTGGACATGTCACCTCATGTTTATGAATTGTGCAAAATTTATTTATTTATTTAATAAAACCTTCAGGAAACCTCATCCCGCCCGTGGATGAGGTTTCCTGAAAAATGCGAAGGCCGCTTGGGTTCTTCTCCTGCCCGCCAACCTTAAGGTTGAACAGGCAGCATTGATAACTACTTTAATCGGTTTTTTAATGGCCTTAATAGGCCGCTGACAGTTTGGCGGGCGCGCAGCCGCCTCTGGCTGCCAAACGTAATAACTAAATGACGTGCGCTGACGCGGGATGCACGCCCAACATCATCGCGTGTCATTTTACGCGTCGGCGTGCTGGGCCCCAACCCCACACACCGACGTCAAAATTCTGCTCCAAGATTCAATAATGCGTTGATATGTATGTCAGACATCCAGCTTTTCAAAATAAGTCTTCACCCTTGATGAAGAAGCCAATCTAACATTTACTGCCTTTGACTAACACACTTGAACTTGGGTAAGTTGTTGCCAGGAATTGGGAGTGCCAAAACGAATGCGGCCCTTTTACGATGTTATACAGCTAACCAATGTACTGGAGGAAAATAGGATCATAGGAGCAGAGGTAGGCCACTCAGCTCCTCGAGCCTGATCAGCTGCTTAACTGGATCATGGCTAATTTTCTACCTCAACGCCTTCTTCCTGCACTCTCCCCCTACTCCTTAATGTCACTGGTATCCGGGAATCTATTGGACTCTGTTTTGAACATACTCAATGACTGAGCCTCCACAGCCCTCTGTGGTAGAGAACTATAAAGATTCACCACCCTCTGAGTGAAAAAATTCCTCCTCATCTCGGTCCTAAATGGCTTACTCCTTATTCTGAGACTGTGTCCCCCGGTTCTAGACTCCCCAATCAGGGGAAATATCCTTCCTGCATCCACCCTGTCGAGCCCTGTAAGAGTTTTGTACACTTCAAAGAGATCACCTCACATTCTTCTAAACTCTAGAGAAAACAGGTCCAGTCTCCTCAATCTTTCCTCCTAGGACAATCCTGCCATCCCAGGAATTAGTCTGGTGAGCCTTCGTTGCACTCCCTATGGCCAATAGATCCTTCCTTAGGGTAAGGGGACTTAAAGTTGCACACAATACTCCAGGTACAGTCTCACCAAGGCTCTATATAACTGCAGCAAGACTTTCTTACTCCAGTATTCAAATCCTCTTGCAATAAAGTCTAATCTACCATTTGCCTTCCTAACTGCTTGCTGCACCTGCATGTTAGCTTTCAGTGAGTTATGAAGAACACCACCCAGGTCGCTTAGGTCTTCAACACTTCCCAATCTCATTTAAGAAATACTCTGCATTTCTGTTTTTCCTACCAAAGTGGATAACTTTGCATTTTTCCACATTATATTCCATCTGCCATGTTCTGGCCCACTCAGTCTGTCTAAATCTCCTTGAAGCCTCTTTGCATCCTACACACAACTCACATTCCCACAGTTTGTGTCCCACACATCCAAATCATTGATATAGATTGTGAGCAGCTGGGGTCCAAGTGCTGATCCCTGTGGCAACCCACTAGTCATAGCCTGCCAACCTGAGAATGATTCATTTATCTCAACTCTGTTTTCTGTCTGTTAACCAATCCTCAATATTGTACTGTGATGAAATGGTTTTGAAGGCTGTATTTTTGAGACTGCCCCGAACTAAAACAGAAAGCAGATCCAGGTTTCTGGTTGGGGGAGAGATTTGTTAATTGGATTTTTTGGCTGTGACACCAAACTTCTAAGATATCAGTACATGCCTTTGGTTGCTAAGGAAATGGAAGCTAATTGAGAAGAATAAAGCAGACTAGGAGATCAGATTTCAGCTTGGGGTCAGAAAAGGATAGTGGCTGTGAAGCAGTGTGTGGAAGCCAGTTGAAGAGGCTGAAACCTGAAGGATTGTGTGAGCAGTCTAGGCATGCTGAGAAACCGGGCGGATATTACCAGAGTCAACCATGCCATATACTGGGGTACTTTGGGTGGTCGGAGGGTGACTCTGGGAAAGCTACACCATCAGGACTATAGTTCCCAAGTGAAGGAGGTTCCACAGAAATGTGCCTTGTTGGTGATAATCATATCCACAAAACTTGGATGGAATAAGCTGTTGTTGGAGGTGACCTGATGATCAAATCCTGCATGATGAAGAGTGGCTGAACTCTACTGGAGGAGGACATTGCTGGGAAGGACATTGGGACTGCATATGTGCTTTAAGAGGACTAGCTAAGAAATCCATGAGATTTAATTTGGTTGTATCTGTTATTTAGGGTTTAATTTATAGTTGAATACAATTTTCCTGTTAGTTCATGTTTAATCTTTGTTGATTTTGGTTTGATTGTTAGAGTAAAGGTTTTAAAAAGTGAAATCTTGTCCATCAGTTACTTCCATTTGAGAGGTTTGGTTCTTACACATTATTGGTCTCCATAGGGATTGTAACACTAAGACTGGTGTTAAGACCATAAGATGTATGAGCGAAGTAGGGCATTCGGTCCATTGAGTCTGCTCCGCCATTCAATGAGATCATGGCTGATCTGATAAACCTCAACTCCACTTTCCTGCCTTATCCTCATAACCTTTGATTCACTTACTGATTAAAAATCTGTCTGTCTATCTCAGCCTTGAATTTCTACATTGTACACTGTAAATCCAGTGTACTGTACTGTGCACTTAGGCTGGTGTACCAGTGTACTGTACTGTGCACTAAGACCATTTACTGCATTGTATAATGTAAAACAAGTCCACTGCACTCTACACCATAAGACTGATGTATTGCGTTGTACACTGTAAGACTGGAATACTGTGTTTTACACTGTAAGACTGGTATACTCTGTTTTACACTGTAAGACTGGTATACTGCGTTGTACACCATAAGAACTGTGTATTGTGTTGTACACTGTAAGACTGGTGTACTTTCTTGTACACTATAAGACCAGTATACTGTGCTAAAATTGTTTGGTAGACAGAACTTGAATATTGCTGAAAAAAGAGACATGTCGAAGCTTTTTGTCTTGCACTCATCAGGACACTCACAAGAATACTATTGTCAGGGGAAGCAACAACTTTATACTGTATGTGAAGAATGCTGATTGATTGCTAAGTGGACTCTGATAGGTAGAGGCATTGCCATGGAGAATTCACCAGTGATGGTGACTGACAGTTAACTGCCCAAGCATTGTTTGAAATTTAAACCAGGCAGCTTGACCCTGATTGGTCAAGACATTGCCCTGAGGAATGAGTCAGCGAATGGCTGTCACTTATTTTGTTTAGCTGAAACAGGTGCAATGTGTGTACATGCTCTTTCTGTCTGCAAAGAACAGGGCTCTGTGTATTAATATATGTAGCTTCCAGTACATGCAAATGCACCACACTGCGAGCCTGACTGACAATCTTAAATTGGTTGCCAGCGTAATTCTTAGCTAAATCCTATCCACTGACCTTAGACACTTACCTTCTCCCTGGCCTGTCAATTTCCCTGGCCCTTTAAATTTACCTGCTTTACAGCAGCAAGTGCTGTAAAAAAAAGGGGGTGTGGCCTCCTTGAATCTGCTGGAGCTACACTTCGCTGGGACCTGCAAGGAGTCTTTCGGTGCAGGCCCCAAGCAGCTCCAGCAAATGGAAGTGGCAACAGCATTTTCAAGACAAGGTAAATAGGTATTTATTTCTTCTAATTCCTGCGGGCCAGCACTTTCTGATGCTAGTCAGAAGTTATGGCCCAATATATAATACAGAAATTTTCCTCACTTGACACAGGGTGAAATCTCCTTGTCATCAAGACTACAGTTTATGAATGGCTTTTATAGCTAAATGAACTAAACTGTACTTAGTGAATTATTTTAAAAGTCACTTTTTATGTATTTCCCTTTCTTTCAAAAGTGAATAATATTAGTGATAGAAATTGCATTTATATAACACCATTCACAACTTCAGGGTTCTTGTAGTAATTGTAGTTTTAAGGAATGTAGTGACTAGCTTTAAGACTTATTGTGTTGTATAGTATCACGTGACAGTGTGAACAAATCAGTTCCACGCGTGGGGAACCTTAGAGTGGGAGTTCTTCTTCTAGTTGTGAAGCTTGGTGGAAGCATGTAACTGCTGCTTCAGCCTGCAAATAAAGTTTGATGCTTCTGATGAGAAATATGTCTGAAAAATCAAGTCCGTAACAGTTCCTCAAAGTGCTTTACAGCCAAAGGAGTGCTTTTGAAATGAAGTCACTTTTGTGATGCAGGAAACACGACAGACAATTTGTGCACAGCAAGCTCTCACAAACAGCAATGTGATAAATGTGATGATAATCTGCTTTCTGTGATGCTGGTTAAATGATGAATATTGGCCAGGGCACTGGAGAGAATGCTTCTGCTCTTCAAATAGTGTCATGGCATCTCTTGTATCCACCTGAGAGGACAGATGGGGCCTTGGTTTAATGTCTCGCACGGCCATGACTGGCACCTTATATTTCCCAGAACACATTGTGTGACTCCTCACAGCGCAGGCAGAGGTCTGAGAATAACTGACTTATTTTTCCACTCAATGGGGAAGACTGACATGGAAGGAACCTCAGAGATTTGAAATAGCCTCAAGGCAAAGGAAATACAACATTGTGTGATCAATGGCATTAATTCCAGTCCAAGCATTTTCATCTTCACGTTTTGCTTTTACCAGAGTGCTGGAGGATATGGAGGGCAAGATATACATTGTGCTCAAAAGAAAGCTGTGTTTGGTTAGTGAACAGAAAAAAGCATATATATTCACGAGTATACAGAGCCACACCAAGTTTCCTGTTAGCCTTTAACTTGATACCAATAAACATTCTAATTACTGTACATGAAGAATAGACCTTAACATCTCAACATATAATATATTCATCATAGAATAGAATCATAGTTTGTTCCTGCACAGAAGGAGAGGCCATTTGGTCCATTGTGCCAGCTCTTTGAAGGAGCAATCCAGTTCGCCCCATTACCTCCTTATTCCCCGCAGGCCTTCAATTTTCTTCCCTTCAAGTATTAATTCAATTCCCTTTTTGAAAGTTACTGTTAAATCTGGTTCCACCAACCTCTCAGGTTGTGCATTCCCAATCATAACAACTCGCTGCATAATATTGTTTTCCTCATGTCGCTTCTGGGTTTTTTTTGGCCAATTTTCTTAAATCTGCATCCTCTGTTTACTGGCTCTGCTGTCACTGGAAACAGTTTCTCTTGTTTACTCTGTCAAAATCCTTGATGACTTTGAACACTTTTATCAAATCTCCTCTCTCTGTCTCTGCTGTAAGAGAAACAATACCAGGCTATCTAGTCTCTCCATATAACTGAAGTCCCTCAATGTTGGTATCATTCTAGTAAACCTCCTTTGCATCATCTTTAAGGCCTTGACATCCTTCCTAAAGTGAACGGAATTTTATATCCCCGGAAGGTGAGTTTGGAGATGGTGGTGGGGGTTTTGGGGGGCGGAGGGGGAAGTTTGATTGGGCAGGAGGGTGGAGATCCTGCCATCTACTCAACTTCCCCCGATCAAGTTCCCGGGGGGAAGGGTGGAGGGCAGCCTTCCCTGGAGGCTGATTGAGGCCCTAAAGTAGCCATTTAAGTGGGCCTCACCCCACTGCCGCTGGAATTCTACCATCAGCCAGCAGGGAACTCGCAGTCAGGAAGACTGCACAGCGAATCCTGTCTGGTTTACCTGCAGCCGACTATAGGAGATCTCTTGTACACAGGCATGATCGAGAGATCTGACATCAGGAAGAGGGGGACCTGCGGGAAGGCACACTCCTACCCTTGCTTTAAACCTCTCCATTTCCTCCCACAACTCACCCAACTTCCCTTTCTCCTAGGCTCCATCATTGATACCTGGTGAAGGCCTCAGCATAGAGGTCTGCTCCCAGTGGTACTGCTGATCCTGGAGAGCTGCCAGCCTTTGATTTGGCTGTACTGGAGAGTTGCTGGCACCTGATTGACCTTTACTGGAGAGCTGTCAGTCTCTGATTGGCCTGTGCTAGAGAGCTGCTGGTCTCTTATTGGCCTGTACGAGTGAGCTGCTAGTCTCTGATTGGCCTGTACTGGAGAGCTGCTGGTCTCTGGAGCTGTGTTCTCTTAGGAAGGCAAATGGTATGTCGGCCTTCATTGCAAGAGGATTTGAGTTCAGAAGTAGGGATTCTTACTGCAATTATACAGGGCCTTGGTGAAACCACACCTGGAGTATTGCATGCAGTTTTGGTCTTCCTACTAAGAAAGGATATACTTGCCATGGAGGGAGTGCAGTGAAGGTTCATTAGGCTGATACCGGTGATGGCAGGACTGTTGTATGAGGAGAGATTGGTTCGACTGGGCCTCTATTTAAACGTATAAAATTCTAACAGGGCTATACAGACTAGATACAGGGAGGATGTTTCCCCTCATTGGGGAGTCTAAAACCAGGGGTCACAGTCTCAGGATATGGGGCAGGCCACTTAGGACTGAGATGAGGAAAAATTTCTTCGCTCAGAGGGTGGTGAACCTGTGGAATTCTCTACCACAGAAGGCTGTGGAGGCCGGGTCACTGAGTATATTCAAGAAAGAGATTGATAAATTTTTGGATATTAAGGGCATCAAGAGGTATGGGGAGAAAGTGGGAATATGGCGTTGAGATAAAGGATCAGCCGTGATCATACTGAATGGCGCAGCAGGCTCGAAAGACCGAATGACCTACTCCTGCTCCTAGTTTCTATGTTTCTCTGCTTGGCCTGTAGTGGAGAGCTGCTAGCCTCTGATTGGCCTGTAGTGGAGAGGTGCTGGCCTCTGATTGGCCTGTAATGAACAGCTGCTGTCTTCTAATTGGCTTGTACTGGAGATCTGCCGGCCTCTGATTGGATGGAAGCTCTTGGCGGTGGCATTTCTGTTCTGCTCAGAGCTTAATTGAACGGGAGGCCTGACGCTGCCCGGGTTAAGTGCCGGATTCTTACAAAATTGAGGCAGGTAGAGGGATCCTGTGTTCAGGAACAGAGGAGCCTCAGCTCTTGACCTTGTCCAACAGGTACGAGGTACATGCTCCCTGTATGGATGAGGAACAGGGCTGTAGGGAGGATGAGCCAGCTGACCACGGCACCATGGCACAGGAGGCCATTCAAGAGGGGGGAGCAAAAAGACAAGTGGTAGTTGTAGGGGATTCTATAATTAGGGGAATTGACAGCATCCTTTGTAAGCAGGATCAAGAGTCCCTCATGGTATGTTGCCTGCCCGGTGCCAGGGTGAGGGACATCTCTGACCGGCTTGAAAGGATATTGGAGAGGGAGGGGGAGGATCCAGTTGTTTTGGTCCACATCGGGACAAATAACATAGGTAAAACTAGGAAAGAGGACCTGTTTAAGGATTATCAGGAACCAGGAACTAACTTAAAGAACAGGTCCTCAAGGGTTATAATCTCCGGATTACTACCCGAGCCACGTGCAAATTGGCATAGGGACGCAAGAATAAGGGAAGTAAACACGTGGCTAAAGGAGTGGTGCGGGAAAGAGGGGTTCCATTTTGTGGGGCACTGGCATCAGTATTGGAACAGGAGGAATCTGTACCGTTGGGACGGTCTCCACCTGAACCGATCTGGGACCAATGTTCTAGCGAAAAGGGTAAATAGGGTGGTCAACAGGACTTTAAACTAGAAAGTTGGGGGGTGGGGGGGGGAGGGAAGGGTAAAACTCCAAGAAGTATGACTAATGGGAAACAAAGCAGCAGGTTAGCATGTGGGGGGGGTGGATTCAACTTCATGGAAAATTATGAAAAAACTGAAAAGAAAGGAGAGCCCAGGAGAGGCTATTAAAGTCTCCAGAACAGAAAATAGGACAGAGTGTTTGGAAAGGGCTAGGAATCTAACTTCAAGCACATCAGATAAAGGGATGACAATGAGAAAGGGGATGGGAAATACAGGACTGAAGGTGTTGTATCTGAATGCATGCAGTATACAGAATAAGGTAAATGAGCTTGTGGCGCAGATTGAAATTGGCAGGTATGATGTTGTGGGCATCACGGAGACATGGCTGCAAGGGGATCAGGACTGGGAGCTAAATATACAAGGGTATACATCCTATCGAAAAGATAGGCAGGTTGGCAGAGGGGGTGGGGTTGCTTTGTTAGTAAGAAATGAAATTAAATTGATAGCAAGAAACGACGTAGGGTCAGATGATGTAGAATCTGTGTGGGTAGAGTTGAGGAACCGCAAAGGTAAAAAAAACATAATGGGAGTTATGTACAGGCCTCCGAACAGTAGTCAGGATGTGGGGCACAAGATACACCAGGAGATAGAAAAGGCGTGTAAGAAAGGCAAGGTTACAGTGATCATGGGAGATTTCAATATGCAGGTAGACTGGGAAAATCAGGTTGGTAGTGGATCCCAAGAAAAGGAATTTGTGGGATGTCTACGAGATGGCTTTTTGGAGCAGCTTGTGGTGGAGCCCACTAGGGAACAGGCAATTCTAGATTTAATGATGTGTAGTGAGGCAGATTTGATAAGGGAGCTTAAGGTGAAGGAACCCTTAGGAGGAAGTGACCATAATATGATAGAATTTACCCTGCAATTTGAGAGAAAAAGGCTGGAATCAGATGTAACGGTATTACAGTTGAATAAAGGCAACTACAGAGGCATGAGGGAGGAGCTGGCCAGAATTGACTGGGAGATGAGCCTAGCAGGAAATACAGTGGAACAGCAATGGCAGGAGTTTCTGGGAGTAATTTGGGAGACACAGCAAAAATTCATCCCTGGGAAGAAGAAGCATACTAAAGGGAGGACGAGGCAACCATGGCTGACAGGGGAAGTCAGGGACAGCATAAAAGCTAAAGAGAATACATACAATGCAGTGAAGAGCAGTGGGAAACCAGGGGATTGGGAAGCCTACAAAGACCAACAGAGGACAACTAAAAAATAAATAAGGAGGGAGAAGATTAAATATGAGGGTAAACTAGCCAGTAATATAAAAGAAGATTGCAAGAGTTTTTTAGATATATAAAGGGTAAGAGAGAGGCAAAAGTGGACATTGGGCTGCTGGAAAATGACGCTGGAGAAGTAGTAGTGGGGAACAAAGAAATGGTGGAGGAACTGAATAGGCACTTTGCATCAGTCTTCACGGTCGAAGACACGAGTAACATCCCCAAAGTTCAAGAGAGTCGGGGGGGCAGAGATGAGTATGGTGGCCATTACCAAGGAGAAGGTGCTAGGAAAACTGAAAGGTCTGAAGGTGGATAAATCACCTGGACAAGATGGGTTACATCCCAGAGTTCTGAAGGAGATAGCTGAAGAGATAGTGGAGGCGTTAGTGGTGTTCTTTCAGGAATCACTGGAGTCAGGGAGCGTCCCAGAGGACTGGAAAATCGCTAATGTAACCCCCCTGTTTCAGAAGGGAGTGAGGCAAAAGACGGGAAATTACAGGCCGATTAGCCTGACCTTGGTCATTGGTAAGATATTAGAGTCCATTATTAAGGATGAGATTTCAGAATACTTGGAAGTACATGGTAAAATAGGGCAAAATCAGCATGGTTTCATCAAGGGGAGGTCATGCCTGACAAATCTGTTAGAATTTTTTGAGGAGGTAATGAGTAGGTTAGACAAAGGAGAGCCCTTGGATGTCATCTACTTGGACTTCCAGAAGGCCTTTGACAAGGTGCCGCACAGGAGGCTGCTCAGTAAGATAAGTGCCCATGGTGTTAGAGGCAAGGTACTAGCATGGATAGAAGATTGGCTGTCTGGCAGGAGGCAGAGAGTGGGGATAAGCGGGTCCTTCTCAGGATGGTGGCCAGTGACTGGTGGAGTTCCGCAGGGGCCAGTGTTGGGACCACAACTTTTCACTTTATACATTAATGATCTAGATGAAGGAACTGAGAGCATCCTGGCTAAGTTTGCAGATGATACAAAGATAGGTGGAGGGACAGGTAGTATTGAGGAGGGGGGGAGGCTGCAGAAGGATTTGGACAGGTTAGGAGAATGGGCAAAGAAGTGGCAGATGGAATACAACGTGGGGAAGTGTGAGGTCATGCACTTTGGTAGGAAGAATAGAGGCATAGACTATTTTCTAAATGGGGAGAGAATTCAGAAATCTGGAGTGCAAAGGGACTTGGGAGTCTTAGTCCAGGATTCTCTTAAGGTTAACTTGCAGGTTGAGTCGATAGTTAGGAAGGCAAATGCAATGTTGGCATTTATTTTGAGAGGACTAGAATATAAAAGCAGGCATGTGCTGCTGAGGCTTTATAAGGCTCTGGTCAGACCACATTTAGAATATTGTGAGCAATTTTGGGCCCTGTATCTCAGGAAGGATGTTCTGGCCCTGGAGAGGGTCCAGAGGAGGTTCACAAGAACGATCCCAGGAATGAAAGGCTTAACGTATGAGGAACGTTTGAGGACTCTAGGTCTATACTCGATGGAGTTTAGAAGGATGAGGGGGGATCTGATTGAAACTTACAGAATACTGAAAGGCCTGGATACAGTGGACGTGGGGAAGATGTTTCCATTAGTAGGAGAGACTAGGACCCGAGGGCACAGCCTCAGAGTAAAGGGAAGACCTTTTAGAACAGAGATGAGGAGAAACTTCTTTAGCCAGAGAGTGGTGAACCTATGGAATTCATTGCCACAGAAGGCTGTGGAGACCACGTCATGGAGTGTATTTAAGACCGAGATAGATAGGTTCTTGATTGGTATGGGGATCAAAGGTTACGGGGAGAAGGTGGGAGAATGGGGTTGAGAAACCTATCAGCCATGATTGAATGGCAGAGCAGACTCGATGGGCCGAATGGCCTAATTTCAGGTCCTATCTCTTATGGTCTTATGGTCGAATTGCATTGAGCCTCCTGAAAATATTCAACGCGGGCTCCCAACAATTTCCAACCCTGTCCTGAACATCAAATTCCACCCACTATTCCAACTGGGGCCTAAACTGTGTTTTATAAAGTTTAGCATTACTTTCTGCCTTGTGTACTCAATGCCTCTATTTATAATGCCTAGGATCCTGTATACTTAACAGTCTGTTCAACTTACTCTGTCACCTGAAAAGATTTGTCTCGCTATTCCTACACCACTTTAAAATCAAACCATTTATATTGCCTCTCTTCCTACCAAAAAGAGTCATTTCTGATTGTTGAATGGCCGCACGCCTGCACAGCTTGGAGGTAACATTGGCCCCAATGCTAACCTCTGGGGGACACTACCGTATACTTCCCTGCAGTCCGATAACTAACTATTCAAGATAACTTTCTGCTTTCTGACCTTCAGCCCAATTTGCATCAAAGCTGCCACTTCTCCTTTAATCCCAATAGGCTTCCATTTTGTTGACAAGTCTATTGTGTTGTACTTCATCAAAAGTTTTTTTGAAAGTTCATTGACTACGCTACCCTCACCAACCCCCTTTGTTGCTTCATCAAAGGACTCAATCAAGTTAGTGAAACATCATTTGCCTTTAACAAATATGTGCTGTCATTTATTAATTCATACATTTCCAAATTGTCATGAATTATTGCCTCTAAAGGCTACCCCATCACAGACGTTAGGCTGACGAGCCTGGAGTTGCCAAGTTTATCCCCCTCCCCAATTTTGAACAGGGGTGTAAGATTTACAATCCTTAGTTCTCTTGCCCAACTCCCCACACCTGTTGGAAGATTGTGAGCTAAGACTCTGACAGTCCTCTTGGATCTAAACAGGCATTGAAGATCCAGTGACGAGCAGCCACCATTCAGTGTGTCAGGGGTGTACAAATGTGTGAAGCTCCACTTTGCTTGAGCAGAAAGCAATGCACAGCCACAGTATAACTCCAGATTCCCTGCTGCAAAGCAGGGTTTGGTTTCGAACCAGTTGCTGCAGAGTGCGAGGCCAGGACATACTAAGTAAGGCAGTTGATGGTGGATTCACAAGGGGGGAGCTTTGGGTGTGAACCCTTGGATCTAACGTGCAATATATTTACTTCTGTATTGAATATCTCAGTAGGAATATTGTTGCCTCATTTTATTGAGATTTGCTGTGGATTTCCCAGTTTCCAAAACCTGTTCTCGACTGTGTAAATGGGGATATTATGGCAAATTACCAGTGCTACTGCAATTATTGTAACATTACACACTCTTTTTGGAACTACAGCATTGAGTTAAGTTGAGGTACCCCTGGAACAGGTGACTGATAAAATTACAGGATTATCCAGGAAATTTGAAGATACCATCAAACTTTCCTGTCAATGTGTTGAGGAGAATGCATAAAAACAGTTTTTATGATTTGAGATTTTATTCTGATGCCCCCCTGCTGCGTATATTCACTGGAAAAGTGAAGGATTGACCAGCAAAGTAACATCATTACATTTGGTAAAGAAGTAAACATTTAAGAAGGAGATCATCTCATTCTATAGCCATGGAGGTTAGGTGCGAATCCCTCCAAAACTGAGACTTTCTTGGTCAGTGGCAGGGAAACTGAGCACGAGCTGTTACGTTGAACTGGTTGTAAGGCCATGACCAGACAGAAGCTTAACATAAAAACAGGGTAATAACCTTCTGATCTCTCTAACCTGTCTCACACAGCGCACGTCACAATGTGTCAACTCGCTGCCCCTCCCACCTCATTAGATGGTTGAAACTAGTCCTGGTGGCCACCCTGGAACTGACCAATGTTATGTAGCACCTCCCTCTTGTATGGGAAGATATCTGCCTCATCCTGAAACAGATCCAGCACTCACCTGAAGCAATTCAGTGAATCAGGCCAATCACACATGTAGTTAATCCGTTCCAGAGACTCACTAGATCCTCTCTCCTGACATCTAAACTGGATCTAGCCTCACATAACCTGAGATTGTGATCCTTGATTTGCTCAAATAGAAATCTCAGGCCTAAGCTTACAAAGAAACCCTGACCCGGATTTTCCTGCAGGGACAGGAAAACTTGAGTTGCACACTTTCGTGGCTTCCAAAATGCACACCCAACTCAGATGTGACTTTGCCTGGGATTTTTGTTTTTCTCCCGCAGGGTTCATGTTCATGATGCTGTTTGCGAGCTGCGGTAGAGTGCGTGAGGAGTGTGGGTGCAGAGTTCGAAAGTCTGCAAGACCGAGTCAGGCCTTCTAAACAATGGTCCAGCTCCCAAAATTGTTTAAAGAATCCCTAAACCTCACCCCTCACCCACTCACCACCAGCCCCCGTGCCACTCAGGCCATTTCTATGCCTCCTCAGACCCCACATGCCATCCCCATGCCCCCTCAGATCCACCATACCACACCCATGGCCACTCCATGACCCCCATGTATCTTTCATAGCCACTCACCCAGAATCCACTATGCACAGTCCTCAAGAGCCTTGCAAGAGCAATGGGAATTATTTCAAATGCAGGTATAAAAGACTAAACTTGTGTTAATCTAATAAAACTCTCATTCAAAAGTTTATCATTGTTACTGTACAAAATACTGTTCTCCATTGAAATAAATAATGCTTTAAGTGACTTGCTTTAAGTTGCACAAACAACTGACCATGTACTCTGAAACCCCATCAAATGCAGAGGATATTATAACAACCTTGTAAAACTGTCAATGATTCACCTGAATAGTTGTGCCAACATGCTGAGCTGAGCATTCTATCCATTTTTTAAACTCAGCCAAGCATTCATAATGACCAAAGCTATTAAAACGTTATTTGCAACTAAAAGATGGTGTCTTCTCCATTTCAAAGCAAATTGCCTGTCAATCATTGTAGGGAACCAGGCTGTTAGATTTCTTTTTACCTTTCAAATGTAGGAGATGTTTTTTTAAGTCAGAGCTGTACTCTTAAATCCCAGTACCAAACATGACAAGAAGGGTTTACCAACAAGATTTTTCAAATGCCATATGGCACTTTCTCCAATGGAAAAATGCATTGTAATGCATGTCAACACTTACACTAAGCTGGTCAATATTGCGGAAAAAAGAGACATGTCTAAGCTTTTTGTCTTGTATTCATCATGAGAAAACAACAATTTATACTGTATGTGAAGAGATGCTGATTGGTTGATTGGTCAAGGCATTGTTCTGAGGAATGAGTCAACAAATGGTTGTTTCCTATTTTGTTTAGCTGAAACAGGCACAATATGTGTACATGTTCTTTCTTTCTGCAAAGATCAGGGCCCTGCGTATTAATACAAGTTGCTTCCAGTGCAAGCAAATGCGCCACACTGCAAGCCCAACTGATATTCTTAAATTGGTTGTCAGCGTAATGCTTAACATACAGAAGATTATTTAGTAAATGTTGTCCAATTGCAGAATCACACCTAATGTTGGACACCGTGTTTTGAGTTTTGCAGGCATGGAGCTAGTTGGGTACAGTCTGTACTCTGCCTGTTGCGGACAGCAGCTGGAACATGCTGTTTGATACGATCCGCCAGTCTTTGTGACATACGGCCTACATGCCCAGCATTACAGTGGCACTGAAATTTATATATCACATGACTCATTTGTGTGATAAGCAGAACGTCTTTTTGGCTTGACGGCAGCATCCTACTAACGGCGATTACCACTTGAGACAGAGGTCAAGGAAGGGAAGGGAAGTGTCAGAGATGGACTATGTGAAAATGTGGAAATTGGAAGCAAAATTAATAAATTTTTCCTGGTCCAGATGAGAACATGAAGCAGAACCAAAGCAGTCATCAATGTACCGGATAAAGAGTTGTGGGAGGGGGCCGGAGTAGGACTGGAACAAGGAATGTTCCACATACCCCATAAAGAGACAGACATAACTGGGGCCCATGTGGGTACCCATAGCCACACCTTTTATTTGGAGGAAGTGAGAGGAGTTAAAGGAGAAATTGTTCAGAATGTTCAGTTCATTTGACTGCTCCATTTCATAGGTGAATTTGAGCACAGGATGGAGCCCGTTTAAGACATGGATGGAAATTGTTACATGTAGCTGCAGGTTTAAATATAGCAAACATATCATCCACTTATGGGAACTATGTGAGGGGTAGGAGGTTAGGTGTCATTCCATCGAAGACACGTTTCTCATGGAACCAACAAAGATGTTTGCGAGAGCAGGGCCTAGAGGGGGTCCCATGGCAACACCATCTATTTGAGTATGCCTAGTGGTAGCACATTTACTTCAGAATTAAAAGGCTGCTAGTTCAAACCTTATTTCAGGGACTTTTGTACTTCAGTACAGTGTTGTTTGAGGCTCTGCCTGTCTGTTCAGGTGCAGGTAAAGAAACCCGTGGCACAATTTGAAGAGAGTTTTGGTTGATGACTAACATTTATATTTTTGTCAACACCACAAAAACCTGGTTGTTTATTAGCTGGGCTTTGTGGAATCTTGCTGTGCACAAACTGACTGCTGTGTTTGTCTCGATAGCAACAGCGACAATGCCTCAAAAGTAATTCATTGACTGTGAAGCACTTTGAGATGTCCTGAGAGATAAATGGGTGTCATACAAATGCAAATTCTTTCTCACTGCTGGTAATTTGCATTCCCCAGGACTGCGTGTGATATGAATGGTGAGAGCAGCTGGAAAATACACAAGATGGTATTTGATAAAGTGTTTCCTTTAACCTAATGACAACTTATTAAAATATACACTAACTGTAAATGTAGCGTCTCTAATTCTTCAAATTTAATTGGCCCTAGTGGGAGATTTCCACACGGTTTGGAGCACGTGTGTCACTTAACATAACCACATGAGAGTATGCTGTCTTTACAAGACTAAAACAAAATTCACATGCAATTAAATTCCTCAATGTTCCCGCAGGTTATTTGATGCCAGTAGGAAGTCACAGAATTTGGGATTCATCCCGTTTGTTATTCAATCCCAGACAACATGCAAGGATTTGCGGCTCTCACGAATTATTTATTGCTTGACGCTCATGAAATGGATTCCCTATTTAGCTGTCCCACTGATTGGCTTACTCCCAGCCAGCTATTCCCAATTTACAATTAATGCTATCAAAGAACTTTATTTTGTGCAGGGGAGTGGGGTTAATTGGATAGTTCTTTCAAAGAGCTGTCACAGGAATGATGGGCCAAATAGCTTCTTTCTGTGCTGTTTCATTCTCTGATCCTAGATGGTGGCACCACAATAAATTTGGCAGTGATTTCATCTGTTGTAGGATGTTCACATGGTACTTATAGCGCAACATTTAGTCCACAGGAATATTGAGCCTGCTATCTACCTCAAAATGTACAATAAGAATGGATGGAATTGAAAAGTGGCAATGTGGGCTTTATTGCCCATCCCTAGTTGCCCAGAATCCAATATAACTGAATGGCATGCAGACATACAATCAATGACAGACAGGTAAAGTCCCACCGGTCCATTTAGCCTGGTTTACACAATGGGTGAAGCTTTCATCTGGGTACGGAGACGCTTTTCGATGCGCAATTGGCCACACTTTGACATTTTTTGGAGGAAATCTGATGTACCTCCACATTCCCGACCCTGTGCTATTTTTCTCTGGCCTTTTTTCAGGTCAGGAATGCCTAGTGCAAAAATGCACCCCCACCACTGCGGAGGTCGGGTTCCCCATTTTAACTATGGGCCAGAGATCGGATTTCCTCCTTCATGCCATTTTTGTCTGGTGGTGCCGGGTTTTAGAGCCTATTCAAGCGTGCCAAATTTGAGAGTTCATGATGAAATGGAAAACGTGCTTCTCTTCGGGAACATTCTGAAAGGTTAGTGCAAAACGGTTTGACACTTTCAAATCACTATTAGATGCTGTATTGTAATGCACAGGTGTTTCAATGCAGTGATTCATCATAGGGGTCTGTCCTGCAAAGATAAGTTGATCTTCCATTGACCAGAATTCTGTAATTGTTCACATGTACTTTTCCAATGGAGAAAATGATGTATTCAAAAAGGTAAAAAAAGTGTCTACTGCTGTCATGTTTTTGTGCTCCGATTTAATTTTAAAAAAATTCATTCAGGGGATGTGGGCTTCGCTGGCTGGGCCAGCAATTGTTGCCCATACCTAATTGCCCTTGAGAAGGTGGTGGTGAGCTGCCTTCTTGAACCGCTGCAGTCCATGTGGTGTAGGTACACCCACAGTGCTGTTAGGGAGGGAGCTCCAAGATTTTGACCCAGCGACAGTGAAGGAACATCGATATATTTCCAAGTCAGAATGGTGAGTGACTTGGAGGGGAACTCCAAGTGGTTGTTTTCCCATCTATCTGCTGCCCTTGTCCTTCTAGATGGTAGCGGTCGTGGGTTTGCGGTCTCCACCACCGACGCAGTAGCAGCAGTGTGTACCATCTACAAGATGCACTGCAGGAATTCACCAAGGCTCCTTAGACAGCACCTTCCAAATCCCATGACCACTACCATCTGTAAGGACAAGGGCAGCAGATAGATGGGAACACCACCACCTGAATTTCCCCTCCAAGTCACTCACCATCCTGACTTGGAAATATATCGCTGTTCCTTAAATGTCACTGGATCAAAATCCTGGAACTCCCTTCCTAACAGCACAGTACCTACACCACATGGACTGCAGTGGTTCAAGAAGGCAGCTCAGCACCACCTTCTCAAGGCAATTATGGATGGGCAACAAATACTGGCCTAGCCAAGGAAGCCCATATCCCATGAATGAATTTAAAAAAGAGTCTGTCCCCAACAGAAACAGATCCATCTTTAAGGAATTCAGTGAGTTGGCTCCACTGCTCGAGCCAATAGCTTGTTTCAAAGGTTCACTATTCTCTGGGGAAAGAAACCACTCACCCTACATCAAATCTAGATCTGGCCTTATATAACCTGAGATTGGTCCTCCCCAGCCTACTTACTTAGAAAAAACTCTGGACTCAAATCTGTTCCCTTCATCATCGTATCAAACTGAATCAGACCATCCATAAGTCTCTGAGCTTCTCAAAGGTGTAAAGTCCAAACTCTTCTTGCCTATCTTGATAATCAAGATACATTGTACTGGGAATTAGTCTAGTGGTCCTTCTCTGACCTTTTCCTCAATATCACCCACCATTTGCGGAGATCAAAACTGGACACAATATTCCAAGTGAAGCCAGACCAAGGTCTTGAACAAGGATCAAAGTATGGCTCGTCTTAAGGTCAGTTGTCCATAAAGGCACCTCAATACCCTATTCACTGTATCTGTTGCTTCAGGCCATTGCTCATCAGCCTTTAGAGATCTATGTATTAGAAAGCCCAATTCTCTTTCTTTCTGCACCTTCTTTAATGCCTTTCCTCCAAGGGTGTATTTATCTTCAATGTTTACCCTGCCCACGTGCATAACAGTGCATTTATCCAAGTTAAACATTGTTTGCCAGTTACAAGCCTATATTCCCTAACACATTAAGATTGGACTGAAGCAATTGAGTATTGCTTCCAGTCCTAACACTCGGACAGATCTTTTTTTAATTTTATTTATTTATTGATTTATCTGACCTGCTCTAGTAGCCACAGTATTATATGGCTAGTCCAGTTCTGAGCTGCCATTGCCCCGTGGCCCAGAACTAGAACTGGAGACTACTAACTGGAGTGGACCCCTCTGGCCTTGATCCTGGGGCTGGGATCAAGGTGGAGGTGTTGCCGCCTGGCTGTTCCAACCCAGCCCCCTACTCAATACTGGGGATGGGTCGGAAACTGGAGGTGACTAACTGGGGGAGGATGGGATTTCAGTGGTGAACACTGGGAATGACATTTTCGATGAGGTGGTGGATCCCCTGGTGCCCTCCCATTGATTCTCCCCTCACCCCTGTTCAAGAGCTCCAGGATCTTTCAGCGAGTAATCGCGGTTGCCGAGTCAGGGTCCAGCTGGCCTTGGACTGGTGGCATTCTTTTCTGCCGGTGTTCAGTTCCGCCCGTGAGGCCCTTAAGGTCCCCAGGCTGCACTTGGAATGCCAAGCGGAGAGTCCACATGTTTCTCACTGGGCTCCTGAAGGAGAGGAAGGCTTAGTACTCCTCTCCTTCTTGTACTCTGAGGTGTTGGTGATGGGTTAAACACTTTTGACAATGAAGACTACTATAGGTAACCTCAACCTCACCGGCAGCAGGGACACATAGCGCAAGTTCCAGAACGTAGGATGTGTTGGTTCACGGACTCCCAAGACGCCTGCAGTTTTTGAGGCCTTGTGGAGTCTGTGGACCATGCGTATGTAAGTTGTTGTAGGCTGCACCCCCTTTTTATTTACTTGAAAAACCTTTTGCTTCTGCTTTGTTTGCACTTCAGCCCCACGCTCCTAATCTATGGGCACCCGGTGTGGAGGGGGCTGGGAGGGAGGAGGATCTCCTCATGAACCAGCTCCTAGGCCTAGCCAAGTTGGCCATTAACAGGTGCCCCACTTCTGCAGCTACATTCGCAGCTGGCTGTCCCTGGAGAGGGAGCACGCGGTGTCCACTGGTACTGACGAGGCCACGGTGGGCACCGTGGGGGCTGGGGTGTTTTATTGGCCCCTTTAATCACATTTTGGTTTACTGGTAAGTCTCCTTTGCATTTTGTCTTTTGTTTTTGCAGTTTCCCTTTAAGGGGCTGCCTTTTACTTTGTCCCTCATTTTGCTAATTCAGTTTATTTGTTTTGTAACCAGAAGAGTTACATCTTCTTAACTGTCCTAATCCTGTCGCTATGTCTTGGTGCTTCTCAGACATCCACAGTAGAGGTGGAGGCAGCCTGCTGACTGTGACGTCTTGTCTGTGATGACCTTGGCAGGCATCCTCTGGAGGGCCAAAACTTGGAGGGCCCCGGTTTGACTTTGGGGTCCTGCTGTGTGGCAGTGGCACCCTCCTCAGACTGTGGAGCTGGAGCTGCTGAGGTCACAGGAGGAGGGGATTCGCATGGACTGGACACTCCCGGAGTCACCTGGGGGGATGGGCTCTGGGTGTGCACCTGCTGATCCCCCTCCCTATGGGTGCCTGGGGGCCCCTGGCTGAATCCTTGAGGAGAAAGGGTAGCTGGAGTGAGATCGAGCTGCCCCGCACCCCTCTTGCGCACACATTGTTGGATGCCAACTATCGTGTTGGCAATGGTATTCAGCCTCCGCAGCTGTGCAGGAGCGACGTCCAGGACCAAGGTCCCCATGGAAGCTACCATCCTACCAGTGTTGACCTCAGTGCATTGGCATGCTGGCGCTATCAACCCAGAGTGAAGACAAACGGACTCCTCCATCATGCCTTGCAATCTGAGGAGTGCAGTGGACATCCCTTCCTGATGTTCCCGAGCTTGTCTTTGCAGAAACTGTGACAGGACCGAGTCCAGAGGCTCATCTTCTGACGCGGACTCAGCAGATTTCTGGCCTCCCGCAGTCCCTTGAGTGCCGGACGCCTGGGAATTCCCTGCAGCCACCTGCTGTGGATCAGACAGTGCGATGTGCTCACCAGATTGTGATCCCGGGGTTATTCTAAAGCTCAATCCCACCGAGGTGTGTGTCTCTGCGCTGGTGGAGGGTGTGGGTGAGCGCTGTGACAGGACTTCAGGAAGGGTTTCAGTGGAGTCCTCTTCTGAGCTTCCCTTGGGGCTTGATTGGAGGCTCTGGGTCAGGGACTCTCTTGGCTGTTTGGCAGATGTGCCTGTGAAAGCAAGGGGAGATAATTAGTGCATGGCAGTGACCTGTGAAAGAGGACACATCACTCACAGCATAGTTGTCTGATGGATGTTGCACTGCTGGGTGCTCACTTCGTAGAGCAGTGCTGACCTCATTGTCAGTACAGGAATGGTCCAGATCCTCGCCGGCCAGCTGGATGTCTCTATTTTTGAAGTCCGTAAGGACCTTGATGTCGGGTATTCCTCCACCAGTCTGTGACCTCTCCCTCTTGTTGTGTGCCAGCTTGTCCTGCATGAATAGAGATGGAGAGAGTGTAAGCAGGACGCCTGCCAGGCCAGATGACAAGTATGCCTGGCCTGTGTGGGTGGTGAGTGGTCCCATGGACGGGATGAGGACAATGAAGGCATGTGTGAAAGAGTGAATGGTGATGCCCCTTGGACCAACATTGAGTGTGGATGTGTGATGGGTTTGTGAGTGTGAGAGTTGAGAGTGATGAGAAGAGTGAATTACCCTGGCAGAATGGAGGAGATCATTCATCCTCTTTTGGCACTGGGTGGCTGTCCTCTTTTTGCAGGGCATTGGCACTGACCACCGCTGACACTGCCTCCCAAGGCGGAATGGTGAAGCTGCGGCCAGAGCGGGGCGTAGAGGACATCACAGCGGGTATCGACGGCGTCCAAAAGGTACTCGAGGGATGCGTCCCTAAACTGGAGAGTGCTGCAGTCTTCTTGCCTTTTGGGGCCATGTCTTCCATGCAGCAGTGGTGGACAGGAAGCACTGAGAGGTGTGTACGCAGCTGCACTTCAGCATGAGGGAGCGACGGGGTGATGGTGTGGTGGGTGAATGAGAGCCCTCCCACCATGGAAACAGTGTGTTTCCCAGGAATGCATAATTAATACGGCAGTTTTGGGATGATACGGTGTGAAAAGTCGCCATTGTGGCCGGCGGATAAAACGTCATTTTCCCCGCCCGCTCCCGCACTTAGTGCGAATCTGGACAATTCTGCCCATAGTCATACTTGTTAAGGATGACTATTCCCGTGCCTTTGTCAGGTTTGCTGTGTGTATGTCCAGGTTGGTCTTAAGGCCTCACAATGCTGTCAGACATTCGCGTTGATGTGAAATTCGGACAGGTTGTTTGGAATCCTGCAATATGACCAGTTCTGCACAACAATCCTAAGTACAAATGAGACTATCTTGGACTGACAGTGACATATTCTGTTGGCGCATAGCTCCTGATTTCACTTCCAAGTTTAAAAATGGCCAAACCTTCCAGTAAATTAGACCAACCAACCTTAACAGAAATATTACATTTTGCATTAAGTGATAAATATTTGAAACTAACCACACTTACAAATGCCCAACATGTAGCATATAATAGGAGAGCAAAGTACTGCACATGCTGGAAATCTGAAATATAAACTGATAATGCTGGAAATACTCAGCAGCTCTGGCAGCATCTGTGGCGAGAGAAACAGAGTCAACACTTCAGGTCCACGATCTGCTCTAGGTCTGACCAAGGGTCACTCACCTCTGTTCTTCTCTGCACAGATGCCGCTGGACGTGCTGAGAATTTCCAACACTTCCCGCTTCTATTGGAGCAAAAAATAACCCTTTTTTCCAGCCCTCCAAAAAACAATCAGACTTCTTGTGAGCCTTTCATTCCCCTTCAGCAAGAAACCCAACAGCAGCTGCCTGAGATCTGGTTTGGCACAACATCGAACATGAATTCCAAAAAAGAGGATAAGGCATGAAGAAGACACAACTTGCTGAGCAAAAAAAAATCAATGTCAAAGCAACAAATTGATTATTTTAAAAAAATAGTAATTAATAAAGACAATCATTAAAAAGTGCCAAGCGGCAGAGCTAACTAATAAAATCTTTTTCGCCATTTCGCTTAAGAAGCAGAGCTAGAGAGAGACAGGCTAGTCCCCAAGACTTGGTCACCAGGGAAGGGGGAGGGAACCAGGGCTGAGCTCAGGAGCTGGGTTTAAGTAACACCTACCTTGCGTTCACCTCTGATGGTGCACACTCCAAGTTGGCCTGGGCAGAATTCATATGAAGGTGGGAGTTGGAAGAAGGTTGGCTTTCAGGTTGGGTTTTTCTCCTCTCCCCTGTTGGTGTGATAGGTTTCTGGGGAAGCAAGAGGCAGGGGCAGGGGTGGGGTGGCAAAGTATGTGTGTGCCCCCACACCGAGTAGCGTGAGCGTGTGTGTGTGAGCGTGTGTGTGTGTGTGTGTGTGTGTGTGAGCATGTGAGAGCGTGTGTAGTGAGCGCGTGTGTAGTGAGCGCGCGTGTGTGAGAGCGCGCGCGTGTGTGAGAGCGCGCGCGTGTGTGAGAGCGCGCGCGTGTGTGAGAGCGCGCGCGTGTGTGTGAGCGCGCGCGTGTGTGTGAGCGCGCGCGTGTGTGTGAGCGCACGCGTGTGTGTGAGCGCGCGCGTGTGTGTGAGCGCGCGCGTGCCCCATCACTGGAATTCCACTGTATGTTTTCAAAGCCCCGACCATTGACAAAACCAGAAATACAGATTCCACCCCCAAAGCCTCATTATCAGCGAGTTAGGGAATGGCAGGGTGTGTCACCAGAGTCCCAGACCAGGTCCAGTGAAAATAAACCCGGGGGTGTGGATGTGGGGGTGGGGGGGGGGAAATACAGAAACACGGCGCCCAATCCGATATCCAGACAGGCAGCAATTATTTGTCAGGAACCTGCCTCATTATATTGATGAGCTGGAGCTGAAAGAACTTTTCACAGGGATACAGCAATGCAGTGGAACTCCGTATTAATACCAAGAGTAGTGGCCTGAGGGGTTTGGGAAGGGCCTGGCACAAGGGCCAAGACCCACACACCATTTGGGGAAGAGGGTTGGGAAGGGCCGGAGAGGAGAGGCACTAGGTGCTTTATCTGTTGCAAAATCACCGGCCTTCCTCTGCTGCTTGATGTGTTCTTTCTCATTTCTATTTCAAAAAACAACCATCCAAGTAAGTCCAAGAGCTTTCACAGCTTTTTCGAACTTTGGTGGCAATCCTGGGTAACAGTTAATGTGTTTCAACAACTGCTCTTGTACCCAGGGCTACACATTTATCCAAAATCCTGCTGGACTATTCTGTACAGTATTGAAATTCTACTCAGCTTCTCAGTAGCTGTGTCTACAATCTTGGCTTCCAGGCCTATCTCTTGCATGCAAAATACCTGCAGTAGATTCTGTGCCATCAGACGCCTGGTAGAATGACTTGCTGACACAGCCAGCACACAACAAAGATGATACACATGAATTCAGTAAAAAAATCTGGGATTAAAAGTCTGATGATGGCCATGAAACCATTGCCGATTGTTGTAAAAATTTTTCAAAACCCATCTGGTTCACTAATGTCCTTTAGGGAAGGAAATCTGCCGTCCTTACCTGGTCTGGCCGACATGTGACTCCAGACCCACAGCAATGTGGTTGAGTCTTAAGTACCCTCTGAACAAGGCAATTAGGATCGGGCAACAAATGCTGCCCTCGCCAGCGACACCCGCATCCCATGAACGAATGAAAAAAATACATCCAAGTCGGAAAAGCTCTCAACGGTGATCAGACTTGCAGATCTCAATTTACCACCTTTTGCTCTACCTGACTGAAAGGACCTTAAAGGCAGACTCCAATTCCATTAATGGCCAACAGTGGGGGCCTCAGGCTGCCCGGCCGGGTCGCCTCGAACTGCCGTGCTCTCACACGGTGCCGCCCAACCCTACATATTTACCATTAAAACCGGCTAGACGTGCGGAGCCAGGAGAAGAAGCGGAGGGACCTGGGTTTGAATCTCAAAATGGCCTGGGGCCCAGGAGTTGGCTCCAGTGAAAGGAAGATTTGAAACAGATAATTCGAGCCCCGTGAGGAATCCACTAGCCCACACTTTACAGAGGGAAGAGGTGGGGGATGGGGGGAGGGTGGTGTGAGGTGTGCCTGCTTTGAAACAACTGTCACCAACCTGCTTGTGCTCTAGCCAGGTCTGAAGATTAAGTAACCACACTGACCAGACTCAAGCAGAAATCCATGAGGTGAGAAGGGGATCTGGCGCGTCCTGCTACTTGACCAATGATTGCTGTTGGTCAGAACAGCAATCATTGATCAATTAGCCTGTCAATTGGGATTGTCTATTTGTTGGATTGGCTGCTTTAGACACTGACCATGCAGATTGACCTGACCAATGAGCCCAGGGCCTCAGAGGAATGAGCCCTGGTGATTAAAACCATCTGTAGTGCAGTGCTAAGGCCTCAGCTACTTTCAATCTATATTAATGACTTAAATGGAGAGACCAAGAATAATTATCTAATTTTAATATTGAATCACTTTGGTCTGAATTCCTCCAACAAGTGATCAGTTATGTACGCTCAGAGTATGATTCGTGGAATTAAGTACTGTTAGAACACAAGAACATTTGGACCTGGTTCTGGAGAATGAGTTGGCCCAAATGGGTCAAATATCAGTGGGAGAGCCTCTAGGGGACAGTGACCATTGTATTATAAAGTTTAGTTTAATCATGGAAAAGGACAGGGAGCAATCCAGAGCAGGGATAATTAATTGGTGGAAAGACAACTTCGATGGGATGAGAATGCATCTGAGTCAAGTGAGTTGGAATCAAATGTTGGCAGAAAAGACGGTGGCTGAACAATGGGCCACCTTCATAGTGAAAGTATTGCAGGCAATATCAAGGTATATTCCATTGAAGGGGAAAGGTAGGACCAATAAATCCAGAGCACCCTGGATGACAAGAGAGATAGAGGTAAAGATGCAAAGAAAGAAGTGCGTGTACGAAGATGTCAGGTAGATAATATAATGGAGAATCAGGGTGAATAGAGAAGGACCAGAGGGCAAGTGAAGAAACTAATAAGAAAAGCAAGGAGAGAGCATGAAAAGAGGCTGGCAGCGAACATAAAAGGGAATCCCAAGGCCTTCTATAAGCATATAAATAATAAAAGGGTGGTAAAAGAAAGAGTAGGGCCGATTAGGGACAAAAAAGGGGACTTGCATGTGGAGACTGGAGAAAAAGCATTGGTGTTGAACGAGTACTTTGGATCTGTCTTTACAAAGGAAGAACTTGCTACCCAGGCTGAGATGAGAGAGGAGGTAACAGGTACACAAGGAGAACTTACAACCGAGAGGAAGAGGGCTTTGGAAAGGCTATTTTTAATAAATAGACAAGGTACCAGGACTGGATGAGATGCATCCAAGAGTGCTGAGGGAAGAGAGAGTGGAAATTGCAGAGGCGCTAGTGATAATCTTTCAGTCTTCTTTAGACACAGGGGAGGTGCCAGAGGACTGGAGAATTCAAATGTTACACCCTTGTTCAAAAAGGGGTGCAAGGATAAAGGCGGAAATGACAGACCAGTCAGTTTGACCTCAGTGGTAGGGAAACTTCTGGAAAGTAAGGGATTAAAATCAAGAGTCACTTGGACAAGTGCAGGATTATTCAGGAAAGCCAGCATGGATTCATTAAGGGAAAATCATGTTTAACTAGCTTGCTTGAATTGTGAGAGGAGGTAACAGAGAAGGTTGATAAGGGAAATACTGTTGAATTGGTGTATATGGATTTTTAAAAAGCATTTGATACAGTGCCACACAACAGATTTGTGAGCAAAATTCTAGGTCATGGAAAGAAAGGGAAAGTAGGCACTTAAATAAGAAATTGGCTGAGTGACAGGAAACAGAGAGTAGTGATTAATGTTTGTGTTTCAGATTGGAGGAAAGTTTATAGTGGAGTTCCCCAGGGGTCAGTGTTGGGACCCTTGCTCTTCCTGATATATATTAATGACCTAGACTGTGGTGTGCAGGGCATGATTTCAAAATTTGCAGATGATACGAAGATTGGAAATGTTGTCAACTGTGATGAGGATAATCTTGGACTTCAAAAGGACATAGACATGTTAGTGGATTGGGCAGACAGGTGGCAGATGAAGAGGGAGGCGATGATGTTCTGGTATTGTTGCTGGACTAATAATCCAGAGACCCAGGGTAACGCTCCGGGGTCCCAGGTTCAAATCCTGCCACGACAGATGGTGGAATTAGAAATCAAAAAAAAATCTGGAATTAGAAGTCTAATGATGACCATGAAACTATTGTTGATTGTTGTAAAAACCCATCTGGCTCACTAATGTCCTTTAGGGGAGGAAATCTGCTATCCTTACCTGATCTGGCCTACATGTGACTCCAGACCCACAGAAATGTGGTTGACTCTTAACTGCCCCTGAAATTGCCTAGCAAACCACCCAGTTGAATGAAACCGGATGGACCACCTGGCATCAACCCAGGCACCAAAAGTTCAGCCCTGTCCACCCTGCAAGGTCCTCCTCACTAACATCTGGGGGCTTGTGCCAAAATTGGGAGAGCTGTCTCACAGACTAGTCAAGCAACAGCCTGACATAGTCACCCTCACGGAATCATACCTTACAGATAATGTCCCAGACACCACCATCACCATCCCTGGGTATGTCCTGTCCCACCAGCAGGACAGACCCAGCAGAGGTGGTGGCACAGTGGTATACAGTCGGGACAGAGTTGCCCTGGGAGTCCTCAACATCGGCTCGGGACCCCATGAAGTCTCATGGCATCAGGTCAAAATGGGGCAAGGAAACCTCCTGCTGATTACCATGTACCACCCTCCCTCAGCTGATTAATCAGTGCTCCTCCATTTTGAACACCACTTGGAGGAAGCACTGAAGGTGGCAAGGGTACAGAATGTTCTCTGGGTGGGGACTTCAATGTCTATCGCCAAGAGTGGCTCCGTAGCACCGCTACTGACCGAGCTGGCTGAGTCCTAAAGGACATAGCTGCTAGACTGGGTCTGTGGCAGGTGGCGAGGGAACCAACAAGAGGGAAAAACATACTTGACCTCACCAGCCTGCCTGCCGCAGATGCATCTGTCCATGACAGTATCGGTAGGAGTGACCATCGCACAGTCGTTGTGGAGATAAAGTCCGGCCATCACATTGAGGATACCCTCCGTCGTGTTGTGTGGCACTACCATCGAACAGATCTAGCAACTCAAGACTAGACATCCATGAGGAACTGTGGGCCATCAGCAGCAGCAGAATTGTACTCGAACACAATCTGTAAACTCATGGCCCAGCATATCCCCTACTCTACCATTACCATCAAGTCAGAGGATCAACCCTGGTTCAATGAAGAGTGCAGGAAGGCATGCCAGGAGCAGCACCAGGCATACCTAAAAATGAGGTGTCAACCTGGTGAAGCTATAACACAGGACTACTTGCGTGCCAAACAGCATAAGCAACAGGTGATAGACAGATGTAAGCGATCCTACAATCAATGGATCAGATCTAAGTTCTGCAGTCCTGCCACATCCAGTCGTGAATGGTGGTGGACAATTAAACAACTCACTGGAGAAGGAGGCTCCACAAATATCCCCATCCTCAATAATGGAGGAGCCCAGCACATCAGTGTAAAAGATAAGGCTGAAACATTTGCTATAATCTTCAGCCAGAAGTGCTGAGTGGATGATACATCTCGGCCTCCTCTGGAGGTCTCCAGCATCACAGATGTTAGTCTTCAGCCAATTCGATTCATTCCATGTGATATCAAGAAACGGCTGAAGGCACTGAATAATGCAAAAACTATGGGCCCTGACAATATTCCGGTGATAGTACTGAAGACTTGTGCTCCAGACCTTGCCGTGTCATTAGCCAACCTGTCCCAGTTCAGCTACAACACTGGCAGCTACCCAGCTATGTGGAAAATTGCTCAGATATGTCCTGTACACAAAAAGCAGGACAAATCTAACCCGGCCAATTACCGCCCCATCAGTCTACTCTCGATCATCAGTAAAGGAATGGAAGGGGTCATCAACAGTGCAATCAAGCAGAACCCAATTTGGGATCCATCAGGGCCGCTCAGCTCCTGACCACATTACAGCCTTGGTTCAAACATGGACCAAAGAGCCGAACCCAGAGGTGAGGTGAGACTGACTGGCCTTGACAGGCCGCATCTGACTGACTGTGGCATCAAGAAGCCCTAGCAATACGGGAGTCAATGTGAATCGGGGGGGAAACTCTCCACTGGTTGGAGTCATACCTAGCACAAAGGAAGATGGTTGTGGTTGTTGGGGGTCGGTCATCTCAGCTTTAGGACATCACTGCAGGAGTTCCTCAGGGTAGTGTCCTCAGCCAATCCATATTCAGCTGCTTCATCAATGACCTTCCATCCATCATAAGGTTAGAAGTGGGGATGTTCGCTGATGATTGCACAATGTTCAGCACCATTCGCGATTCCTCAGTTACTGAAGCAATCCAAGTGGCAAGTAATATTCGTGCCACACAAGTTCCAGGCAATGATCATCTCCAACAAGAGAGAATCTAACCATCACCCCTTCCCATTTAATGGCATTACCATCACTGAATCCCCCACTATCAACATCCTGGGAGTTACCATTGACCAGAAACTGAATTGAACTAGCCATATAAATACTGTGGTCACAAGAGCAAGTCAGAGGCTAGGAATCGTGCGATGAATAACTCACCTCCTGATTCCCCAAAGCCTGTCCACCATCTACAAGGCACAAGTCAGGAGTGTGATGGAATACTCTCCACTTGCCTGGATGAGTGCAGCTCCCACAACACTCAAGAAGCTTGACACCATCCATGACAAAGCAGCCCACTTGATTGGCACCACATCCACAAGCATTCACTCCCTCCACCACCGTCGCACAGTAGCAGCAGTGTGTACCATCTACAAAATGCACTGCAGAAATTCACCCAGGCTCCTTAGACAGCACCTTCCAAACCCATGACCACTACCATTTAGAAGGACAAGGGCAGCAGATAGATGGGAATGCCACCACCTGGACGTTCCCCTCCAAATCCCTCACCATCCTGACTTGGAAATATATCGCCATTCCTTCACTGTCGCTGGGTCAAAATCCTGGAACTCCCTCCCTAACAGCACTGTGGGTGTACCCACACCACATGGACTGCAGTGGTTCAAGAAGGCAGCTCACCACCACCTCCTCAAAGGCAACTAGGGATGGGCAATAAATGCTGGCCCAGCCAGCGAAGCCCACATCCCGTGAATGAATAAAAGAAAGAAGTCTGAAGTGAATCATTTTAGCAGGAAAAATGTGGTGAGACAGTGTGAAATAAAGGGAGAAGTTCTAAAGGAGGTGCAGGAACAGAGGAACCTCAGTGTACACATACATATGTCATTGAAGATGGCAGGGCATGTTGACAGAGCGGTTAATAAAGCATATAGTATCCTAGCCTTTATTAATAGGGGAATTGAGTACAAGAATAAGGAGTTCATGTTGAACTTGTATGAGACACTAGTTGGACCTCATCTGGATTACTGCATCCAGTTCTGGGTGCCATACTTGAGGAAGGATGTGAAGACATTGGAGAGAGTACAGGGGAGATTCACAAGAATGATTCCTGGGATAAAGAACTGTAGCTATGAGGATAGATTGGAGAGGTTGGGACTGTTTTACTTGGAGAAAAGAAGGCTGAGAGGTGAGCTGATAGAGGTATTCAAGATCTTGAGGGGTATGGACAGGGTAAATAGTGAGAGACTGTTTCCACTCAAGGGAGCATCAAGAACTAGAGGGCACAGATTCAAAATAATTGGCAAAAGGAGTAAATGTGATGTGAGGAATTGGATTGCTATCTGAAAAGAGAGAATGTGCAAGGTTACGGGGATAAGGCAGGGGACTGGGACAAGGTAGAATGCTCTTTCAGAGAGCCAGTGCAGACTCAATGGACAGAATGGCCACCTTCTGCTCTGTAAAGATGCTGTGATTCTGTGACTGTGAAGAACATAAGAAACAGGAACAGGAATAGCACATTCAGCACCTCGAGCCCGCTCCGCCATTCATCTAGATCATGGATGATTTTCTACCTCAACGCCATTTTCCTGCACTATCCCATACCCTTTGAAATCTCGGGATCTCTTGATCTCTGTCTTGAAAGCAGTCTGACTGAGCCTCCACAACCCTCTGGGATAGAGAATTCCAAACATTCACCACTCTCTGAGTGAAGATATTCCTCCTCATCTCAGTCCTAAATGGCCTGCCCCTTATTCTGAGACTGTGGGCAGAATTTTTTGCCTGCTGGGCGGGCGGGCCCAACCCAATCTCCGGCGGACGGGGAGCCTGCCGGAGAAGCGGGCCCCGCCGCCATTTTACGTGGGCGGGCCAATTAAGGCCCGACCAGTGTGACATTCGGTGGGAAGTGCTATGCGCTTCCTGTGCGGGCAGGGGGGATTCCCCAAAAGCGAGAGTGCGCTCTTTCATGCATGTACACGAAAGAGCGCACATCTCCCTGAGGCTAAGTGCAGCCTCAGGGAAATCGCTGACACTTTGAAAACTATTAAAAATAGAAAAAAAAAATTCCCTAACATGTCCCCCTCATGTGACAATGTCACATGAGATGGGACATGTTCATAATTAACAGAACAACTTTATTAAACTTTTTAAAATCCTCCATGAAACCTCATCCCGCCTGTGGATGAGGTTTCATGTTTTCTCTAGTTGCCGCCGGGGCTCCTGGCCTGCCCACCAACCTTAAGGTTGGACAGGCAGGTCCTTTAATTGTTTAAATGATCCTGTCAATGGCCTCAATTGGCCATTGACAAGTCGGCAGGCGGACAGCTGATTTTGCTGTGTCCCCGCCTTCCTGAAAATTTAAATGGGGCGGGATGACATTGGGGGTTCCACCCAACATCATCCCGCATCATTTTATGCGTCGGAGAGCGAGCCCTGCCTCCTGCTCACCGATGGCAAAATTCTACCCTGTGTCCTAGACCCCCCCCCAGCCAGGGAGAACATCCTTCCTGCATCTACCCTGTCGAGCCCTATAAAATTTTATATGTTTGAATAAGATAACCTCTCATTCTAAACGCCACAGAGTAATGGCCCAGTCTATTCAATCTTTCCTCATACGACAATCCTTCCATCCCACGAATTAGTCTGGTGAACCTTCGTTGCACGTCCTCTACGTCAAGAATATCTTTCCTTGGATAAGGAGCCCAAAACTGTACAAAATACTCCAGGTGTGGTCTCACCAAGGCTGCACCTAATTGCAGTAAAAGACATCTTTACTCCTATAGACCCTTGATGAGACTGCACCTGGAGTATTATTGATCAGGAGGAGGAAACATGACCCCTTCCTCCTTAATCTAGGACATTAAAAACAATAGCACTCTGAGTACAGGTCCAGCTGAGCCTGGCCAAACCAGGAGATAGTACTGGGAGTCCAATCTATGACCTCTTACTGCTTCAGCATCCCCTTCAAAATGATATTTATTTTATGTTTGTTGACTCATCCCATGTTCACAAAGTCAGGTCACTTAGAAATTTGTTTTCAGAATTATTTTGTCTTGACTCATCATATCAGTTTCTTATTTAATTAATCTCACTACCACCATTTTTATCTTTACAGCCATTCACCATAGATAAGAGTGTTACCACAGAGCCAAAAGCCAGTCACAATACACCTGTAATAATCACCTTCTAACGCTAGTACCCTAATGGGTATAAATGTTGAAAGATTTGTGTATCCTCACATGAGTGTTGTGAGAAAAGGCAGAATGACTGTGAAAACCTCCTGATTTATGAGTAAAGTTGTGCTAAGAACTTCTTTGGAGGCGCATGTGAAGTCTTGAAGATATTACATGGCTTTCAGAAGAGGAAAGGTAGCATCTGTTAAGATAAAAACGCTGTTAGTAAGAATATTAGTAAGCTAGTAGCAAACAAGGTAACAGAGGTGGAAATTTTAAAATTACACAATCTTTAAAATTCATTTTGGGGCTGAGTTTCACTGGCTAGGCCAGCATTTTCTTACCCATCCCTATTGAACTTGAGAAGCTGGCGGTGCGCCATCATCTTTGAAGAATTGCAGATTGTGCAGTGTAGGTGCCCCCAAAGTGCTGTTGGGGAGGGAGTCCAGGATTTTGACCCAGCAACAGTGAAGGAACAGTGATAGGTGCCCAAAACAGGATGGTGTGGGGCTTGGAGGGGCACTTGCAGATGGTGGTGTTCCCATATATCTGCTGCCCTTGTCCTTCTAGATAGTAGTGGTCGTGGGTTTGGAAAGTGCAGTCAACGGAGCCTTTGTGAGTTGCTGCAATGCATCTTGTAGATGGTACACTCTGCTGCCACTGTGCATCAGTGGTGGAGAGACTTACTGTTTAAAAAGTATATTGTACATACCATGAATGGAAAAAACATCTGTAAACAAATTAAGAATGTTTTTGTATAGTCTTTCATGAGAGTACATTCTAGCAGAGAGTTATTCTCAGACATTACTGTTATATGGATCTAAGCCAGTTGGTGAAGTCAAACCTGTCTTTCCTGTGGTGAGAGGTTTTTTGACTTAATATAAAGTCAACACTCCTCCACATCACCAGAGTCCCCATTTATAGATGTACAAATACCCATCACCTGTTTAAAATGTAATTGCCATTAATATTGACAATTACATCCTTCCTTTCTTTCCAAATGCCATCCAATTTACTCTGTGTTTCCTGCATTTTCTGTTTTTGTTTCAGCTTTCCAACATCCGCAGCATTTTACCTTTGGTTTTTATGAAGGAAAAAAGAATTAGCAGAGGAAGGAATTGTGGTGTTAATGTCTGTTGCTGTAGGCTTTAAAGATAAAAACCACAGCTGGCAGGAGGTCATAATGTTTCATGTTGATTATATATTCTGTGTTTTGAACGGTGCCTACAGACATTGCTCATTAGCATATAACAGAGAACATATTAACAAAAGAATGCCTAAATGGATTCATTGTGCACCATCTACCATCTTCATAGAGTGCGGAGAAGGCAACAAACTACCTAACGTACCCCTATAGTACCACTGACATGCATAACAACCAGCATCATTCCTCCCTCAGGCAGGTGCTATCAAAGACGAACACTCTAAATTATGTAAATAGTGATATTGAAGAGAAACACTCAAACCCAGACCCATGGGAGGAAGGAGTTGGAATGGGGTGATCAATGAAGAACCATTTGATGTAAGACAAAAAAAACTCCAGCATACTGATGGCTCCTCTGGAGTTGTCTCTGGCTTTATTCAGCCAGACTAGAGGCTGTTGGAGCAGCAGGGCTGAGCTGCAGAATCACTTGACTTACACTGAATGATTGGCATGAGGAGTACCACACTCTCGATATTCTGTTCCATCTCCCATGGCTGCTATAATTTAGCATTGCTTTATCTCCACCGTGGTCTGTCTTTCAGCATGTCAATGCCAGTGCCATCTGCAAGGAGACCTGAGTCATGTGAGCACCTCTGATGATTACTCCCAATGTTTGTATGCAATCCAAACCAGGTATAACTGGCTTCAACCCATTTAAAAAATGACTGCAGCCCACGTTTGCAATATGTTATAGACGCCAACTGTCTGTGCTCACTAGTAAATGGGCATGAGTAGATGCCCTCTACTTGAGGCATGTGTTGGGTAGCACACTCTCACTCGCTGCTCACTCATGTCAGCCACATAACAAATGCATTCACACATGATTAAACAAGGATGGTGGAGGACACAAGACCTGAGTTGAACCAGGATCAGATTAACTTGTAACCAAGTGTGTCAAAGGTGATGGTTGAAGAGGAAATGGAGGAGTTCCAGGGGATTAGACATTTGATGACATTCTGGAAAGCTGAGGTCAGGAATGGAAATTAGTGGGAGCGTCAAGGTCAGTTCTCAATACTAAGTGGTGCATGCAATCGGTTACATAATGTTTCTTTATATTATTGCCTCATATGGAGTTCATCACTTCACAGAATCACACAGAATCACAGTGCAGAAGAGGCCCTTTGGCCCATTGAGTCTGGACTGACACGTGAGAAACACCTGACCTACCTACCTAATCCCATTTACCAGCACTTGGCCCATAGCCTTGAATGTTATGATGTGCCAACTGCTCATCCAGGTACTTTTTAAAGGATGTGAGGCAACACGCCTCCACCACCCTCCCAGGCAGTGCATTCCAGACCGTCACCACCTCTGGGTAAAAAGGTTTTTCCTCACATCCCCCCTAAACCTCCTGCCCCTCACCTTGAACTTATGCCCCCTTGTGACTGACCCTTCAACTAAGGGGAACAGCTGCTCCCTATCCACCCTGTCCATGCCCCTCATAATCTTGTACACCTCGATCAGGTCGCCCCTCAGTCTTCTCTGCTCCAACGAAAACAACCCAAGTCTATCCAACCTCTCTTCATAACTTAAATGTTTCATCCCAGGCAACATCCTGGTGAATCTCCTCTGCACCCCCTCCAGTGCAATCACATCCTTCCTATAATGTGGCGACCAGAACTGCACACAATACTCCAGCTGTGACCTCACTAAGGTTCTATACAACTCCAACATGACCTCCCTACTTTTGTAATCTATGCCTTGATTGATAAAGGCAAGTGTCCCATATGCCTTTTTCACCACCTCACTTACATGCCCCTCCACCTTCAGAGATCTATGGACACACACGCCAAGGTCCCTTTGTTCCTCAGAACTTCCTAGTGTCATGTCGTTCATTGAATACTTCCTTGTCAAATTACTCCTTCCAAAGCGTATCACCTCACACTTTTCAGGGTTAAATTCCATCTGCCACTTATCTGCCCATCTGCCCATTTGACCATCCCGTCTATATCTTCCTGTAGCCCAAGACACTCAACCTCACTGTTAACACCCGGCCAATCTTTGTGTCATCCGCAAACTTACTGGTCATCTATGTCGTTTATATAAATGACAAATAATAGGGGACCCAGCAAAGATCCCTGTGGTATGCCACTGGACATGGGCTTCCAGTCACTAAACCATCCTTCTGTCATCACCCTCTGCTTCCTACAACTAAGCCAATTTTGAATCCACCTTATCAAATTACCCTGTATCCCATGTGCATTTGCCTTCTTTATAAGTCTCCCATGTGGGACCTTGTATAAACTACATCAACTGCACTACCCTCATCTACACACCTGGTCACCTCCTCAAAAAATTCAGTCAAATTTGTTAGGCATGACTTCCCTCTGACAAAGCCATGCTGACTATCCCTGATCAAACCTTGCCTCTCCAAGTGGAGATAGATACTCTCCTTCAGAACTTTCTCCAATAGTTTCCCTACAACTGGCGTGAGACTCACTGGCCTGTAGTTCCCTGGCTTATCTCTACAACCCTTCTTAAATAGCGGAACCACATTAGCTGTTCCCCAATCCTCTGGCACCTCCCACGTGGCCAGAGAGGAATTAAAATTTTGGGTCAGAGCCCCTGCGATCTCCTCCCTTGCCTCCCTCAGCAGTCTGGGACACAAATAATCTGGATCTGGAGATTTGTCCACTTTTAAGCCTGCCAACACCTCCAATACCTTGTCACTCCCTATATCAATTTTCTTAAGAACCTCGCAGTCTCTCTCCCCGAGTTCGATACCTTCATCCTCATTCTCTTGTGTGAAGACGGATGTGAAGTGTTCATTCAACACTCTAGCAATGTTCTCTGGCTCCACCCATAGATTGCCCCCTTGGTCCCTTATGGTTCCTACTCTTTCCCTGGTTATCCTCTTCCCATTGATATACTTATAGAATATCTTGGGATTTTCCCTACTTTTACCAGCCAGAGCTTTCTCATATCCACTCTTTGCTCTCCTAATTGCTTTCTTAAACTCCACCCTGCACTGTCTGTACTCCACTAATGCCTCTGCTGATTTGCTTCCCTTGTACCTGCTAAAAGCCTTTCTTTTCCTTCTCATCATAACCTGAATATCTCCGGTCATCCATGGTTCTCTGGGCTTGTTACTCCTTTCTATCACCCTAGAGGGAACATGTTGAGCCTGTACCCTCCCCATTTCCTTTTTGAACACCCCCCACTGCTCCTCTGTAGATTTCCCCACAAGTAACTGTTCCCAGTCTATCTTGGCCAGATCCTGCCTTATTTTACTAAAATCCACTCTCCCCCAATCCAAAACATTTTTTTGAAACTTGTCAATTTCTTTGTCCATAACAAACTTAAACTGTACCATGTTGTGGTCGCTATTGCTAAAATGCTCGCCCACCACCACCTCAGCCACCTGTCCGGCTTCATTCCCCAGAATTAGGTCCAGCACTGCACCGTCCCTTGTTGGACCCTTTACATATTGACCTAAAAAGTTCTCCTGTATACATTTCAAGAACTCCACTCCATCCAAGCCCTTAACACTATGTCTATCCCAATTAATTTTGGGAAGTTGAAATCACCTAATATAATTACCCTATTGTTATTGTTTTTACACACCTCACCAAATTGTGGACATATTTGCTCCTCAATTTCCCGCTGACTATCTGGGGGTCTATAATAAACACCTAACAATGTGGCTGCCCCTTTTTTATTCCTAAACTCTACCCACAAAGCTTCATTCGATGCCCCCTCCAAGATATCACCTCTCCTTACTGCAGTAACTGACTCCTTAACTAATAATGCAACGCCTCCTCCTCTTTTACCCCTTCCCCTGTCTCGCCTGAAGATTCTATATCCCGGAATGTTGAGCTGCCAATCCTGCCCTTCCCTCAACCACGTCTCAGTAATGGCTACTATATCACAATTCCACGTGTCAATCCTCACCCTTAACTCATCCGTTTTACCTGTAATACTCCTGGCATTAAAGTAGAGGCCATCCAGCCTTGCCTTACTCCCTTGAAGCTTAATGCAGCTGTACTCCCTCTGACTTGATTGTTTTACTGTATTATGATGTGTCCCTATTCTGCTAATATTCTGTGTCCCCTCCCCCTGCTGAATTAGTTTAAACTCCTCCCAACAGCACTAGCGAACCCGCCCACAAGGATGTTAGTCCCGCTCTGGTTCAGATGTAGACCGTCCCGCTTGTACAGGTCCCACCTTCCCCAGAAACGGTCCCAGTGATCCAGGAATCTAAAACCCTCCCTCCTGCACCAACTCGTAAGCCACGTATTCATCTGCACTATTCTCCTATTTCTGAGCTCGCTAACACGTGGCACTGGGAGTAATCCAGAGATTACAACCTGAGAGGTCTTGCTTTTAAGTCTACTGCCTAACTCCCTGAATTCTTGATGCAAGACCTCATCCCTTTTTCTACCTATGTCATTGGTACCAACATGTACCACGACCTCTGCCTTATCACCCTCCCCCTTTTGTTCTTGTTTTGTCCTTGTCTTCCAAAGAAATTGTAGCAAGCTTCAGAGCATTCACCAGTGTTAAGAATTGTTAACCCTCATTTTGAGTTTTCTCCAAAAAGATATGGGGAATGAAACTCAAAAGCTGGTCCCACCATGCTCTGTGAATGGTCATGTCTTGCTGTCAAACATTGAAAGAAAACATGTTGTGCACCGTCTCTTGCTCTGCAGCCTCCTACTCCACCCGCTCTGAAATCTGGTAGCTTCAGTAGACTTCAATGGGTGAAACTTCTGTTATGTCCTGGGATTTGTAGTCTGTTAGCAAGGTAACTGGCAATGTGGGAATTCCAATCGCTTGGGTCTAAGGTGCCTAACCGAGGTAGAGTTGGGAGGGAATAGTTGAAGGAATTCCAAATACAGAAATAACAATTATATGAGGAAGTTTAATGAGTTTGTTGTGAATTATGCACTTTTTAGATGAATCGTGTGGTGAAAGAATTCCGTGGTTGCTGTTAGAATGGATGGATTAACATTCTTTTTATTTATGTATTTATTCATTCATGGAATGTGGGTATCGCTGGCTAGGCCAGCATTTATTGCCCACCCCTAATTGCCCTTGAGGAGGGATGGTGAGCCGCCTTCTTGAACCGCTGAAGTCCATATAGTGTGGGTACATCCACAGTGCTGTTAGGGAGGGAGTTCCAGGATTTTGACACAGTGACAATGAAGGAACGGCGATATATTTCCAAGTCAGGATGGTGCGTGGTTTGGAGGGTAATTTGCAGGTGGTAGTGTTCCCATGCGCCTGCTGCTTTTGTCGTCCTAGGTGTCAGAGGTCATGGGTTTGGAAGGTGCTGCGGAAGGAGCTTTGGTGAGTTGCTGCAGTGCATCTTGTAGATGGTACACACTGCTGCTACTGTGCATCAGTGGTGGAGGGAGTGAATGTTTAAGGTGGTGGATGGGGTGCCAAACAAATGGGCTACTTTGTCCTGGATGCTATCCAGCTTCTTGTGTGTTGTTGGAGCTGCGCTCATCCAGGCAAGTGGAGAGTACTCCATTACATGCCTGATTTGTGTCTTGTAGATAGTGGATAGGCTTTGGGGAGTCAGGAGATGAGCTACTCACTGCAGAATTCCCAGCCTCTGACCTGCTCTTCTAACCACAGTATTTATATGGCTAGCCCAGTTCAGTTTCTTGTCAATGGTAACCCCCAGGATGTTGATAGTGGGGGATTCAGCGATGGTAATGCCATTGAATGTCAAGGAGTGATGGTTGGTTTCTCTCTTGTTGGAGATGGTCAGTGCCTGGCACTTGTGTGGTGCGAATGTTACTTACCACATTTCAGCCCAAGCCTGAATATTGTCCAGGTCTTGCTGCATACGGGCACAGACTGCTTCAGTATCTGAGGAGTGGCAAATGGTGCTGAACATTGTGCATTCCCCACTTCTGACCTTGTGATGGAGGGAATGTCATTGATGAAGCAGCTGAAGATGGTTGGGCTGAGGACACTACCCTGAGGAATTCCTGCAGTGATGTCCTGGAGCTGAGATGATTGACCTCTGTCATGAAACAAACATATTTTTTCATTATATTTTGTGGTTTACTGTAAAGTAGGTTTACGGGTGTGAGTGTGGATGGTTCTGTCTGTATGGTTTAATTAAATTAGAGTCAGATAGGCTGCAAGCTTGAAATTATCAAAAGAAGTTAGGGGTAAAAGACATTTGAAATGCTAATACGTAAACATGGAGAAGGGCTTAGCATATAAGGTGTGAAGGAAATCTGCATTTTTAGATAAGTGAAGGGGTTGTTTGTGTTTCAAAGGGATGATAGGATGTTTACAACTAACAAGATAAGCAAGGCCAAACAGTGTGTTTATTTTCCCCAAAGGTACTGACCCCATTGGTAACATGAAAGATTTTTATATTATGGGGAAGTAAATTTTCAAAGACATATAGAACAATGGAATTTACAGATCAAAGCGAGAGGAAAATAATATATAAAGAGGAATAGAAGGCTATGTTGGGGGTCATGTAAGACCTAAGAGGACCATGTAAAACAGCCTTGGAGAAGCCTCCAGCTACTTTAGCAAAAGTCTGCTGTATCCAGTAGGCAAAGGTGGAGGAAAGCCTTTGGAATTCCACCGTCAAGTGGATGCTGTGGTAAACTTGCTGGTTTGCTATTTAAATTTAAAATCTATTTTGGACTGTTGCCTTAAAGGGGGTGTATAGTTGGGAGTCAGATTAATTTGGAATTTTGGCATTTGTTATAGTATTAAGTAACTGTAATCTTATATATGTGCTTGAAATCTCTTCTTTTGTTAATAAATGTTTTCATTTAGTTTTTGTTTAAATCTCTAAAGACATTAGTGGACTCATTACTTCTGAATTCAATGCGCAAATCTTCTCGTAATAAATACACATTGCAAAACTGTTGTGAAAGCATGGCCAAGTTTCCCTTAAGGATTTTGGTCCATCTGGCACGCATCACCTACCATGTCATAAAACCCAGAACAACCACAACCATCTTCCTTTGTGCAAGGCATGACTCCAACCAGTGGGGAGGTTCCCCCCAGATTCCTATTGACTCCAGTTTTGCACACTTGGTCAAATGCCTTAATGTCAAGGGCAGTTACTCTCACCTCATCTCTGGAGTTCAGCTCTTTTGTCCATGTTTGGACTAAGGTTGTAATGAGGTCAGGTGCTGAGTGGCCCTGGCAGAACCCAAACTGAGCCTCAGTGAAGAGGTTATTGTTGAGTAAGTGTAGCTTGATAGCACTGTCGATGACTCCTTGAGCAGTAATTGGGTGTGTTGGATTTGTCTTGTTTTTTTGTAGACAGGACATACCTGGGCAATTTTTTACATAGCTGGGTAGATGCTGGTGTTGTAGCTGTACTGGAACAGCTTGGTTTCTTTCAACTGTCTACCCTATTAAGAGTTCTTTCATTATCCCACATAACAAGAAATTATAAGTTATTTTATTGGCAGCTCCTTGCCTTCTGATTCTTGAAATGAGTGTAGATGCTGAGGGAGATAAAAAAAAAGTTGCTGTGGTCTCCAGTAATATAGATAAAATCATGACACCAAAGCAGTATTGATACAAAGCTTATATTGGCAGTTGGTGACTATAGCTGTAACTCTAATTTGTTGCGTTTTCTTGTTCTGTTGTTCTGTATGACATTGTGGTTACCTCTATACAATTATTTTGCTGAGGTTATGATTATTTTAACATTAGTTTTATCTATTCTTTCCTTTCTGGGCCTGTTTAGGCCAAGTGCTAATTATGACTGGAGAGAAGGCTAATTTCCTGGTGGGCTTTCAGCTGGGTGTTAGGGGAAACCCAAGTGATGACATGCTCCCACTCTCCCTCTCTCTCTCCCACTCTCCCTCTCTCTCTCTCCCTCCCACCAACTCTCAGGGATGTACCTTACAGTAGGTTCCAGGAGCTTAGCAGGGTGTTGGGAATCTAAAAGTGAGCTCCCATTGGACCCAGCTACTGGTCAGTGGGTTGACTCTCCAACACATTATGCCCTGCACCAGCATTGAAGGTGGGCTTATTGCCTCATTTTATAGTGTCATAATGGCACAGAAGAAGGCCACTCAGTCCATCGAGCCCATGCTGGTTGCACAGGAAAAGTGGCTAAAATGGGTTGGTTGTGTATCAGTGCTCATCAGTGATTGGAGATTTGTGTGGATCATACGAACATACGAATTAGGAACAGGAGTAGGCCACTCAGCCCCTTGAGCCTGCTCTGTCATTCAATAAGATCATGTCTGATCTGAATGTAACCTCAACCCCACATTCCTGCCTACCCCCAATAACCTTTCACCCCTTGTTAATCAAAAATCAATTTAGCTCAGCCTTAAAAATATTCAAAGACTCTCCTTCCACCGCCTTTTGAGGAAGAGAGTTCCAAAGACTCACAACCCTCTGAGAGAAAAAATGTCTCCTCATCTCTGTCTTAAATGAGCGACCCTTTATTTTTAATCAGTGACCCCTAGTTCCAGATTCATCACATTGACCCTGGCAAGAGCCAATCTCAGTTCTGTTAATCTGTGAACCAGTGCAGTCCGATAGAAATTACTGACAAGCCACAGGTGACTATGGTGACACTGTTTCAACAAGGATGCAGAGCACTCATAACAAAGGCACACAAAATACACAACCAGATGTGGCTAATTGCCTTTCTGATTAGTAAATTTAAAATGAGTGATAGGTACTATTGTTGGGCCTGTGATCTCACTATTCATAGTCAAACAGCGTATACACGTGAACTTTAACTCTTTTGAGTGTTTGCTGGTAAAATGATGAGGCAAAACCAGAGAGTGTAAGTATTTATTGATCATTGCGAGTGCTTTACTTCGGTGGTTACTGAATGGTGGGCGATAATCATTATGACACATGCAAAGCACATTTGTCCATGTGAATTGGTGATTCAAACAAAGGCTACAAGAAGTGATCTGTCCTCTGTTCAGTGTGTATAAGGTGTTCTCCATTAAAAACTAGTGCATATGATTCAAATGGTGTCATTGTAGCCTCACCTGTGGCCTTGTCAGTGATTTCTACAAGACAACACTGCATTAAGCTAATAGTTGATTGAACCTATGTGAGAACAGATTGAGGCAGAATTCTGGATGGTTGTATAACTGTACACTGAGCATGCTATTATAAAAGCACACTGCACACAATAGTTACAGAAAATGTAGAAGTGGCTCCTTCCTGTTACTGTCACATGGTTGCAAAGGAAAGCCAAAAATACGCAAAAAAATGCAAGGTCTCTAAACTCTGTGCAATAACAGAAATGGGGAGACATCTTACACCTCCTGAAAACACTGGATCTCAGAGCTCACACCAGCATAAACCAAACTTGCAGAGTCCACGCGACTTGGTGATTCAAAGGAAGGCTATAAGGAGTGACCTGTTCTCTATTCAGTTGACCAATACATGATGTTCCCTCGTAGTGTTCTGAAAACTTAATGGCCTGAATTTTATTTCTTGAGGTGAGAAGCAGGTGTTGAGAAAACTCTCAGCTCGCCCCGCTTGGGAGAAAGTGCCCACAAAGGTGGATGTTCATTGCCGGGAGAGTAGGTGCAGGCTGGAGTCAGCTGACCCAGGAAAGAGGTCACGGGCAGGCACATGGGCAGCAGGGTGTGGAGGCGGGCTGTTTAAAAGGTTTGACTTGGTGCTGTAGGACTTCATCCCAGTTAAAGTCAAAACACAAAAGCCCTCCAGCCCTCATTCATTATACACCCTCATACCCCACACACTCCTCATGTCCCAACAATGCCATCTCATTCTCCCATGCCAGGTTATGACCCCGCCACCCAATGGTCCCTCATACCATCTATGCCAAGTTCTGGCACTCCACCCACACCCCATGCCCCTCATGCCCCTGATGTCAAGCTATAGCATTTCCATGCCCATTGACCCACTATACACTGTACAGAACCAATGAACTCTTTATGATATTTAAAAAAGTAAGCTTAAAAAAAGTAATTCATTCATTACATTTCACTATTTTAAAAAGCCATTACAAGGCAATAAAATTGTCAATTATCCAGACCCATTAAAGTATCAACAACAGAAACCACAAACCCTTGAAACCACTTAACTTTGTGTAAATATTGTGAAATTGACTGCAGGGATCAGAGAGCCAGAGCTGTCAATCAAGTAATGTTTTCTCTGGGGTGCAGCTGTTTCAACGTGAGTAAATGATGTCTGAACTTTCAGCCAAGCCTTATTATGTATAACAAAAACAGAAAATGCTGAAAAAACTCAGTGGGTCTAGCAGCATCTATGGAGAGAGAAACAGAGCCAACATTTCAAGTCCGTATGACCCCTCTTCAGCTCTGAAGAGGGGTTATACGGACTGGAATTGTTGGCTCTGTTTCTTGCTCCACAGATGCTGCTAGACCCGCTGAGTTTTTTCAGCATTTTCTGTTTTTGTTCTAGATTTCCAGCATCCACAATATTTTGCTTTTATCTTATTATGTATACTTGGCTGAGAGCTCAGACATTAATGAGGCATCTGACTTTACAATTTTTATTGCCTTGTAGTGAAATGACTTTTAGTGGAAAGTAATGAATGAACGACTTCTTTTTACACAACCTACTGTCAGCATAGATTTTATTGGTTTTAAACAGTGTGTAGTGAGCCAATGAGCATGGAAGGGTCATAGCTTGGCATAGGGGGCATGAAGGGTCATTGGGACTGGGTGGAGTGCCATAGCTTGCCATAGGGAATATGAGGGGTCATAAGAGGTGGGGGCGGGATAGTGGGGCGAGTGGCATAGCTTGGTATAGGGGGCATGAGGAGGATCTTTTTAACTCACCTTTTAAAAGGTCCCCTCATGCAAACTAGGACTTCTCTGAGGGGTCGTGAACCACAACTCTTTAAAAACCTGGATCTGACTCAATGAAAATTGCGGAGGAGTAGATGATGCTTATCTCTGTAATGGAGCCAGCCAGGTTGGGAGTGCCGGATGCGGGATTTACACAACAAACCAGCCTGCACCCTTTAAAGGCCCTCCTGAAAACCAGAGAGCTCAGGAATGGAGTCGGGAATCCTGGAATCGGGACCTGCTCGCCATTTTTACAGGGCTCCTGACTTGGGTGAACATTGAGCGGGTATCCCCTTAAAATGTCCTTGGCAAAAGGGCAGGAAGGAAGAAAGGGCAGCAGGGGACGAGAGGGCCAGATAGAGAGTGAATAGGCCACAGGGAGCGGGGGCAGGAGGGCCAGAGGGTGATTCAAGGGTCAGGAGGGCAGGCAGGTGATTGAATGGGTGCAGACAGAAGGCTGTGTGGCTGCAGTGACAAAAGAAAGAAAAGAAAATGCAGGAAAAAAAGGACAGATTTTCTTTTGACAGTGTCTTTCACAACTTCATGATGTGCCAAAGCATGTAGCCAATGAAATATCTTTGAGGTGTAGCCACTGCCGTGATGTAAGAAGGACAGCAGCCAATCTGTGAACAGTAAGCTCCCACAAACAGTAAAGTGATAATGATCCTGTTGAAATGATTTTTGGGACCAAGATACCAGGGGACACTTCCATCCTCTCTTCCATATAACACCGTGGGATATTTTACATTCACCCAGTCCTCAGTGTAACATCTCACCTGAAAGGCTGCACTGGGACTGTCAGATTTGTACTCAACTCTCTGGAGTGGGACTTGAACCCACAACCTTCAGACACAAGAGCTATCCCGTTAGCCACATTTAATTAAATTTAAAATAAGTCTTATGGGCAGCACTACATCGTTAAACAGCCCTAGGAGGTCTCAGCAGCAGCATTTAGCATTGGGACATCTGAAAGTGAAGTAGAGAAATCTACTCAAATCTTGTCGCGTATCATTTTTAACAGATGTTGTATTCCAGACATGATACAATCGCGACACAGGAAGTAAGTGTGACAAGCAGGAAATGTGTGATAGATACCAGATTTTTGACATATAAATAAATACTCTGTATCGATTAAGAACAGAAGTAGTTCAAAGTTAAAATAGTTATAACAGCAGAATGTCTCGTTCTATATTCCTGATATTTGAGCTGGTTTTAATTTGTCAAATGAGCCAAGAAAGCTCCCTTTTAGTTGTGTCAACAATTCCATTCCGTGCATCATTCACTAATTGCCAGGGACCATTATACAATGACAATTCCGTAAATTAATCTGAATTTTGTGGCTACATTGCACTTGCTTTAAACTTTGGGCAAGGCTAAAGCGAAATAGAGCATCACCAACAATTTATATTTATATAGCACCTCTAACATAATGAAACAAGGTGCTTTACAGGAGCATTATAGGAGAGAATCTAATCACCGCCCCTTGACATTCAATGGCATTGCCATCACTGAATCCCTCACTATCAACATCCTGGGGGTTACCATTGACCAGAAACTGAACTGGACTAGCCATATAAATACTGTAGCCACAAGAGCAGATCAGAGGCTAGCAATCCTGCGATGAGTAACTCACCTCCTGATTCCCCAAAGCCTGTCCACCATCTACAAGACACAATTCAGGAGTGTGATGGAATACTCTCCACTTGCCTGGGTGAGTGCAACTCCAACAACACTCGAGAAGCTCAAACCATCCAGAACAAAGCAACTGGCTTGATTGGCACCACATCCACAAACATTCACTTCCTCCACCACCAACGTACAGTAGCAGCAATGTGTACCATCTACAAGATGCACTGCAGAAATTCACGAAGCCTCCTTAGACAGCGCCTTCCAAACCCACAACCACTACCATCCAGAAGGACAAGGACATCAGATGCATGGGCACATGGTATCCATGTGATGTACCCAAACTGGTAATAATGGTAAAAAGTCAAAGCTTAAGGCTCTTTATCTGAATACACGCAGCACTGGTAACAAGATAGATGAGTTGACAGTGCAAACAGAAATAAATGAATATGACTTGATAGCTATTACAGAGACATGGTTGCAGGGTGACCAAGACTGGGAACTCAATATGCAAAGGTATTCAATGTTCTGGAAAGCAGGCAAAAAGGAAAAGGGGATGGGGTAGCTTCATTAATGAAGGGAGGTATCAGTACGGTGGTGAATAGTGATATAGGTGCAATAGATTGTGATGTGGAATCAGTTTGGGTGGAAATAAGGAATAGCAAGGGAAATAAGTCATGGGTGGGAGTTGTCTATAGGCCCCCGAAGATTTGCCTCACTGTATGACAAAGTATAAATCAAGACATTATGGAGACACATAAAAAGGGTGCTACAATTGTCATGGGTGATTTTAATTTGCATATTGACGGGACAAATCAGGTTAACAGGGGTAACATGGAAGACAAACAGGTTATTTTAGATCTAGTAACGTGTAATGAGGTAAAATTAATAAAGGATCTAATAGTTAAGGATCCTCTAGAGGGTAGCAATCACAAAATGGTAGAATTTCAAATTCAGTTTGAGGGCAAGCAACTTGGGTCTCAAACCAGTGTCCTCAACTTAAATAAGGGCAATTACAGAGGTACGAAGAAAAGGCTTTCTAAAGCGGGCTGGGAAAATAGGCTAAGGGGAAAGTCAGTGGATGAGCAGTGGCAGGCATTAAAACAGATATTTCATAACACTCAGCAAAAATGTATCCTGGTCAAAAAGAAGGACTTGGTGAGAAAGATGAATCACCTGTGGTTAACAAAGGCGGTCAAGGAGAGTATCCAATCAAAAACTAAGGCATACAAAGTGGCGAAAACTAGTGTTAAGGCAGGAGATTTGGGAATTTTTTTAGGAACCAGCAGCACTTGACTAAAAGGTTAACAAAGAGGGAGAAAATTGATCATGAAAGTAAATTGCAAGAAATATAAAAACAAACAGCAAGAGCTTCTATGGGTAAATAAAAAGGAGAGTGGCTAAAGTGAGCATGGGACCCTTGGAGGATACAACTGGAGAATTGATAACGAGGAACAGGGAAATGGCAGATAATTTAAACCGATATTTTGCATTGGTCTTCATGGTGGAGGACACTGTAAACATCCCAAAAATATCAGAAAGTCAAGGAGCTAATGGGAGGAAAGATCTTGTAACAGTCTTTATCAGGAGTCAACATGGTTTTGTGAAAAGGAAATCATGTTTGACAAATTTGCTGGAGTTCTTTGAGGATATAATAAGCAGAGTTGATAAAGGGGAACTGGTAGATGTCGTGTATTTGGATTTCCAGAAGGCATTTGATAAGGTGCCACATAAAAGGTTATTGTACAAGATAGGAGCTTACGGTATTGGGGGTAATGTATTAGCATGGATTGAGGATTGGTTAACACACAGAAGACAGAGAGTTTGGATTAATGGGTCTTTTTCAGGTTGGAAAGATGTAACTAGTGGGGTGCCACAAGGATCAGTCCTAGGGTCTCAGTTATTTACTATCTATATTAATGACCTGGAGTAAGGGGCAGAAAGTAATGTATCCAAATTTGTTGATGATACAAAAATAGGTGGGAAGGGATGTTGTGATGAGGACATAAGGAATCTGCAAGGGGATATAGACAGGTTGAGTAAGTAGGCAAAAACTTGGCAGATGGAGTTTAATGTAGGAAAGTGTGAGGTCATGCACTTTGGTAGGAAGAATCAAAAGGCAGACTAATATTTAAATGGAGAGAGACTCCAAAAAAATGCAGCACAGAGGGATCTGGGTGTTCTTGTGCAAGAAACACAAAAAGTTAGCATGCAGGTGCAACAAATAATTAGGAAGACAAATGGAATTTTGGCCTGTATTGCTAGGGGGTTGGAGTTTAAAAATAGGGAAGTCTTGTTACAACTGTACAGGGTGTTGGTGAGGCCACACCTGCAGTACTGTGTATAGTTTTGGTCCCCGTATTTAAGAAAGGATATACTTGCATTGGAGGCAGTTCAAAGGAGATTCATTAGGTTGATCCCTGGGATGAAGGGGTTGACTTATCAAGAATGGCTAAACATGTTAGGCCTTTATTCATTAGAGTTTAGAAGAATGAGGGGTGATATTATTGAAACGTACAAGATTCTGAGGAGGCTTGACAGGGTAGATGTTGAGAAGACATTTCCACTAGTGGGGGAGTCTCGAACTAGGGGACATAGTTACAGAATAAGGGGCCACTCATTTAAAACTGAGATGGGAAGGAATTTCTTCCCTCAGAGGGTGATGAATGTCTGGAATTCTCTACCCCAGAGAGTTATGGATGCTAGATCACTGAAAATATTTAAAGAGAAGGTAGATAGATTTTTGAAATATCGTGGAGTTGAGGACCATGAGGAGCAGGTACAAAAGAGGAGTTGAGGCCTGGGGCAGATCAGCCATGATCTTATTGAATGCCGGGGCAGGCCTGAGGGGCCGAATGGCCACCTCCTGCTCCTATTTCTTATGTTCTTATGTTCACACCACCACCTGGAAGTTCCCCTCCAAGTCACTCACCACCCTAACTTGGAAATATATTGCCGTTCCTTCACTGTCGCTGCGTCAAAATCCTGGAACTCCCTTCCTAACAGCACTGTGGGTATACCTACACCACATGGTCTGCAGCGGTTCAAGAAGGCAGCTCACCATCACCATCTCAAGGGCAATTAGGGATGGACAATAAATGCGGGCCCAGCCAGCGATGCCCACATCCCATGGACGAATAAAAGAATCAGGAGCAAAACAGAACATGACCCCAAGCCTCATAAGGAGATATTAGGTCGGATGGACAAAAGCTTGGTCAAAGTGGTTGGTTTTAAGGAGTGCCTTAAAGGAGGGAGGTGAGGTAGAGAGGTGGCGAACTGTAGGGAGGCAATTTTGAAGCTTGTGGCCTAGGCAACTGAAAGCATAGCCACCAAGGGTGGAGCAATTAAAATCGAGGATGTTCAAGTGGTGAGAGTTAGAGGATTGCAGATATGTCAGAGGGTTGTGGAGCTGGAGGGGATTATAGAGAGATGGAGGAGCAAGGCCATGGAGAGATTTGAAAACAAGGACATCTAAGTCGTTGCTGGGGGTGTGGGGCAGTGGTGGGGGGATAGTGATGAGGAGACTGGTGGGAGGGAGTGGTGGGAGGGATTGATTTGGGGAAGTGATGGGGTGGAGTGGTGGGGGGAGTGGTGGGGGAAGTAGTGGGGGTGGTGGTGAGATGTAGTCATATGGGGAGTGGTGGGGGGGAGTGATGGGGGATAGGTGTGGGGCAGTGGTGGGAGGGAGTGATGGGGAGAGATGTGGGGCAGTGGTGAGGGGAGTGGTGGAGGGTGAGTGATGGGGGAGTGGTGCGGGGGAGTGATGGGAGGGAGTGGTAGGGGAAAGTGGTCAGGGAAGTGGTGGAGGGGCAGTGGTGGGGGGGTAGTGATGGGGGAGCAATGGGGGGAGTGATGGGGGGAGAAGTATGGGGTAGTGGAGGAGGGGAATGATGGGGGCTGGGTGATGGGAGGGAGTGGTGGGGGGTGAGTGATGGGAGGGAGTGGTGGGAAGGAGTGATGGGGCAGAGGTGGAAGGAATGGTGGGAGGGAGTGGTGGGGTGAGTGGTGAGGGAGTGGGGGGAAGGGGGGGAATGGTGGGAGGAAGTGGGGGGAGTGGGGGGAGTGGTGGGGGAGTGGGGGGAAGGGGGGAATGGTGGGAGGAAGTGGGGGGAGTGGGGAGAGTGGTGGGGGAGTGGGGGGAAGGGGGGAATGGTGGGAGGAAGTGGGGGGAGTTGGGGGAGTGGTGGAGTGAGTGGTGCTTTAACTGTGAGAGAGATTGAATCATGAAGTGGGGTATGTGAGGTTGATGGTCTCTGCACTTTGTTGAAAGTTCGCGTTGGAGAAAGACACGTGATGATGTGACTTTGTATATTCACATATGAAGAAACTTTAAAAGGTCCTGGTAGTTTAATATAAAAATTGTACCATCCTTCATGCATTTGACTTGTTCTAAATACTTGAAGTAAATGATTTTAGCTTGAAACAAACCCAAGGGTGGGTTTTCGAATGATTTGGAGCACAAAATGGTGCAGAGGACATTTGCAATCTGGATCGGTGCGAATCCTAAAGCTATGGATCTCATAGTAGTGAGGGAATGCTGCACTGTCAGGGGTGCCATCTTTTGGATGAGGTGTTAATCTGAGACCCTACTTGTCTCCTCACAGATGGAAGTTAAAGATCCACATTTTTGAAGTAGAGCAAGGGACTCCTTCCTGGTGTCCCATTTAGCATGGTGGTGGTGCCACACAACATGATGGGGGGGCATCCTACATGAAGATGGGACTGATCCACATAAGGGCTTTGCAGCGATCACTCCTACCAATACCGTCATGGACAGATGCAGGTAGATTGTTGAAGGGGAGGTCGAGAATGTTTTCTCTCTTGCCCCCCCTGCTGCAGGCCCAGCCTGGCAGACCTTTCAGGTCTCAGCGAGCTCGGTCAGTAGTGGTGTTACCGAGCCACTCTTGGTGATGGACATTGAAGTCCCCCACCCAGAGTACATTCTGTGCCCTCGCCACCTTCAGTGCTTCCTCCAAGTGGTGTTCAACATGCTGAGAGCTCAACAGCACAAGCTGAGAGAGGTGATAGGTGGTAATTAACAGGGGGTTTCCTTGGCCTGATGTCATGCGACTTTGTAGGATCGGAAGCTTATGTTGAGGTCTCCCAGGGCCACTCCTTCATGACTCTATACCACTGTGCCGTTACCTCTGCTGTGCCTGTCCTGCTGGTGGGACAGGACATACCCAGGGATGGTGATGGTGGTGTCTGGGACATTGTCTGTAAGGTATGTTTCTGTGAGGATGACTATGTTAGGCTGTTGCTTGACTAGTCTGTGGGACAGCTCTCCCAATTTGGCACAAGCCCCAGATGTTAGTGAGGATACTAGCTTCTGAGAAAAAGCAAAAGATTTCAGATATTTTCCTGCCAATATTGTACTAGAGCATTTTTAGGGTTGAAAGATGGCTGTGTCTACTGATTTGTGAAGTGATTAAAATTCAATTAGAGTAGCCTTATTGGTAATAAACAAAGATCAAAGAGGTAACATTGACCCTGTAACAGAGCGGACAATGCTGCTGGATGTGATAGGAAAAACCAAATGATTATTTTTGTCACTGTAACAACAGGTGATTTGCTTCAAGTGCCAATCCTCTTATCGTGAGTAGTACATGTAATTTTCTTTTCTCCCTGATTAGTGGCCCTATTCAATGAGTGATGAAGTGACAAGCTAAGGCTTTAGGAGCAAAGTAAACTCTCTGTCGTTACAATAAGAGAATAAAAATCTTCTATGAAAGTAAATTTGTTTTAACAATGTGGAGATATGAGAATTTCAGTCAGGAAATCAAAATGCTCGTGACGTGAGTTGCCAAACCTTCAGGGTTGTCTTGGATTCTTCTGGGTTTAAAGATTAATTTCAAAGACTTGCACTTGCCAACCAATCAGCACCATCTTGCCAAGCAGTATAAATTGTTGTTCCTTTTGAGATTTGGTATTCTTGAGAATCAATCCTGATGAGTTCAAGACAAAAAGCTTTGGCAACATGTCTCTTTTTTCAGCAACTCATTGTTCTTAGGGTATGGATATTCTCTTTGAGTTATTATTTTAATGGCCATATTTCTGTTTCTGAATTTTAATGGTATTAATGGAATGGTCCTGATAATCAGGTTCTAACGGCATTGTCAATATTTCCAGATGGCTTGCCCAGAAAGCTCAGCTCAAACATCATCATTCTGCCCACCAGAGAGAGTTTATGATGGAGCAGATTGTGTGTCTACAGCAAAAATTTACAAATATATTTTCCTTTCATGGCCCATGACTAATTTTCAGCAAATAATACAATAAATTGTAGACTCATGAAAGCTAACCTCCCCACCCAGTTCCCCCCATCACATATATCATTAAACATCAAACTTCTCCCTTTACCTCTCTCTCCAACTATGAGAATAGAAAGGTTTTATCAAAGAGCATTCTACAGCCCTTTGTTCTCTTCTGGATCTCGTCACTGCTAAAATTGTTTATTCTCTTGTGATTGTTGTTTTGTTCATTCATGGGATGCAGGAGCTGCTGGCTAGGCCAGCATTTATTGCCCATCCCTATTTGCCCTTGAGAAGGTGGTGGTGAGCTGCCTTCTTGAACCGCTGCAGTCCATCTGGTGTAGGTACATCCACAGTGCTGTTAGGGAGGGAGTTCCAGGATTCTGACCCAGCATCAGTGAAGGAAGGGCAAGCCAGAATGATGTGTGGCTTGGAGGGGAACTTGCAGATGGTGGTGTTCTCAGTGTCTGCTGCCCTTGCCAGTATGGTAGAGGTAGAGGGCGCAGGAGTGTATCGAGCATCTTGAGTGTTGTTGGAGCTGCACCCATCCAGGCAGGTGAAGAGTTTTCCATCACAGTCCTGACTCGTGCCTTGTAGATGGTGGACATACTTTGGGGAATCAGGAGGTGAGTTACTTTCTGCAGGATTCACAGCCTCTTATCTGCATTTGTAGCCACAGTATTTATAAGGCTGGTTCAGTTCAGTTTCTGGTCAATGGTAACCCTCAGGTTTCTGATAGTGGGGGATTCAGTGATGGCAATGCCATTGAATGTCAAGGGCAGATGGTTAGATTCCCTCTTGTTGGAGATGGTCATTGTCTGGCATTTGTGTGGCACACATGTTACTTGCCACTTATCAGTCCAAGCCTGAATGCTGCATATGGACACGGACTGCTTCAGTATCTGAGGTCTCAAACACTATTCATCAACAAATGTTCCCTTTTCTGACCTTACGTTGGAGGGAAAGTCATTGATGAAGCAGCTGAAGATAGTTGAGCCTAGGACATTTCCCTGAGGAACTCCTGCAGTGATGTTCTGGGGCTGAGATGATTGGCCTCCAATAAGCACAACCACCTTCCTTTATGCTGGTATGACTCCAACTCCCTGGTTTCCATTGACATCAATTTTGCTAGGACCCCTTAATGACACATCAGTCAATTGCTGCCTTGATATTAAGAGCGGTCACTCTCACCTCATCTCTGGACTTCACCCCCTTTGTCCAAGTTTGGACCAAGATTGTAATGAGATCAGGAACAGGGTGATCCTGGCAGATAGATACTGTCAATGTGGCAATCACCTTGCTAAAGACAATTGCTAGTTAAACAGGTGATAGGCATTGATTATCCCATCTAAGTAGAATAAAAAGATACAGCTGGAACACCTTGTGTGGAAGCTACTTGGAAGTCAGTGGTACTGAGCAGTTGTCTTGAAAACAAACCAGCTTGAACCAAAAGATCAGTCTGGATTTAATTCTTCCACCACAACCTCTTTTTGTGACTAACAGATACCAGTGTTGTAACTGTACTGGAACACCTTGGCTAGATACATGACTAGTTCTGGAGCAAGTCTTCAGTACTACGGGCAGGATGTTTTTAGGACCCATAACCTTTGTAGTATCCTGTACCTTCAATCATTTCTTGATATCATGTGGAGTGATTGAATTAGTTGAGCCCTGGCATTTGAGATGAAGGGGAGGAGGCCAAGATGGTTGCACTTAGCACTTTTGGCTGAAGATGGGCTGAAATTAATACCTGATGGTTTAGTCTTATCAATTTTCAGTTGCAAAGGTGCATCACCCAGTGGTGAATGTTCCATCCTATCTTACTTTCCCAACACTTCATGGTCTTCAGCTTCCTCTTCTGTGACACTGGTACAATTTACACCAGATGACTGTCTCTCGATGTGTGAATGGGCCTCATTCAGTCCTATCCCAACCTACATTCTGATTTAAATTGCCATCATTGCTGCCTCCACATAAATTTATTTTCCTTTGTTTGCAAATTGTATCTTGGGGAAGGTTGGTTTTTAGAGGTGTTTTCAAATCACTCATATTTTAGAGGACACCAGTCTCAGTGTGGACAAATGCAACACCCACAAAACAATTAAGACCATAGTTACGCAAACTAGGCTGTGGTTAGTTTTGCTGGAGCACTAGGGGAGCATTTCATGCACATACTCAGTAGCAATTTCAGTGTCAGAGTGTCAGCTGCTGCATTTAAATAAACAAGTTGGTTAGAAACAGACTAATAATAAAGTTCAAGTTCCCCACTTGTGGCTCTACATGGCCCTTAATCAATTACAAATTCTTGTATCCACTTTACCTATCATTTACCAACAATTTTCTCTGTAAAACATGCTTTGGATGATTCAGTGAATGATGATGCATAATCAGGAAATTTCAGTAAATGAGATTCTCAACTTCCAATGAATTGAGAGACTATGGAGAGTTGATTTTTTATTGATTTTTACAAAAATTTTTTTAAAGTATTTTGAATAAAATATTTAAGAAGAAGTTCATAATCTCATGTAGGATTTGAAACAATGCCCCTAGAATTAAGACCCAACTGAGCTACCTGGAGTGTGAAGGGCTCCTGGCACAGTCTTAACACACTGGGGGAAAAATGGCATTTAAGTAAACTCATTTAATTTTCATATTTTCATTGTCAGATTTATGATGGATTATGAGACAAGTTAATTGGTGTCCTTTGTAGGGGTAGGGTTTGACCCCTCTGAACATGGCACTGTTCCTCTACCTCGATATAATTGCAGAGCTTTAATAATACAGCCATTGCCACTCACAGCACCAACTGTCATTCGATGGTGATGTAAATAGACAGCTTTACAAAACCGGGTTTCATATAGTGATTGGTATATAGAAAAATTCCATCCTGCCACGGCACCAGGAACAGTTGCACGCACGCTGGCGGCCACAGTGTGGGTCATGTGTGCATGTGCAACTGTTCCTGCCACATTTTAAGTCGGTGGCAGGACTTACATTGTACGAACAAACAACAATATATAGACAGACCAAACTGGCAAACAATCTCAGGTTGTCTCAAAAGTTAATGTAATAAATATGATCATCCGTCCAAATACTCAGGGGGCTTTTGGGAGGAGATCTGATAGAGATGCTCATAATTGTGAAGGATTTATCTTTAGAGAAGTAGGGGAAAAATATCCACTGGTTGTTGAGTCAGTAACTTGCGGGCGTAAACTTAAGATGAAGATCATCACCAGAATGGAGAGAGGTTAGGTTAGTAGCACTTGGAATTCCCAACCAGAAACCTGTGGTAGAAACTGAATCCATATTAACGTCCAGGGAAAAGGCTAAATATTTGAAAAAGTAACATTTAAAAGGGTCTTAGAAAAGGGCAGGCCATAACTAAGTGGATGGTTCTTTCAGAGTAGTGACGCACATTGCAACAGTAACGTTTTTTTATTCATTCATGAGATGTGGGCATCACTGGCTAAGCCAGCATTTATTGCCTATCCCTAACTGCCTTTGAGAAGGTGGTGGTGAGCTGCCTTCTTGAAATGCTGCAGTCCATGTGGTGTAGGTACACCCACAGTGCCGTTAGGGAGGGAGTTCCAGGATTTTGACCCAGTGACAGTGAAGGAACGGCTATATATTTCCAAGTCAGGATGGTGAGTGGCTTGAAGGGGAACTTCCAGGTGTTGGTGTTCCCATGTATCTGCTGCCCTTGTCCTTCTAGATGGTAGTGCTTGTGGGTTTGGAAGGTGCTGTCTAAGGAGTCTTGGTGAGTTCTTGCAGTGCATCTTGTAGATGGTACACACTGCTGCTACAGTGCATTGGTGGTGAAGGGAGTGAATGTTTGTGGATGTGGTGCCAATCAAGCAGGCTGCTTTGTCCTGGATGATGTCAAGCTTCTTGAGTGTTGTGGGAGCTGCACTCATCCAGGCAAGTGGACTCCTGACTTGTGCCTTGTAGTTGGCAAACAGGCTTTGGTAACTGCATGGGCCCCAGTTATGCCTGTCTTATTGTGGGGTATGTGGAACATGTGGGGTGTGTGGAACATCCCTTGTTCCAGTCCTCCTCAGGCCCCCTCCCACAATTTTCTTGGTACATCGATAACTGCTTCTTCATACTCTCTGGAACTGGAAAAATTTATCGATTTTGATTCCAATTACCACCTTCACATGGTCCATCTCAGACACTTCCCTTCCCTTCCTTGACCTCTCTGTCTCCATTTCTACTGATAGACTGTCCACTAATAGTCATTACAAGCCCACCAATTCCCACAGCTACCTCGACTTCAGCTTCTCACACCCCGCTTCCTGTAAGGACGCCATCCCATTCTTTCAGTCCCTTCACCTCCGTCGCTTCTGTTCTGATGATGCCACCTTCCAAAATGGTGTTTCTGACATGCCTTCCTTTTTCCTTAGCCGAGGTTCCCCCCACACTGTGGTTGACAGGGCCCTCAACCGTGTCTGACCCATCTCCCGTACGTCTGCCCTCACTCCTTCCCCTCCCTCCCAGAACCATGATAAGGTCCCCCTTGTCCTCACTTTTCACCCCACCAGCCTCCGCATTCAAAGGGTCATCCTCCTCCATTTCTGCCAACTCCAGCATGATGCCACCAGCAAACACATCTTGCCCTTATCCCACCATGCCTCCCCCCTCCCCCCCCCCCCCCCCCCCTCAACCCCCATCAGCATTCCGTAGGGACCGTTCCCTCTGGGTCACCCTGGTCCACTCCTCCATCACCCCTAACTCGTCATCCCCTTCCCACGGCACCTTCCCATGCAATCGCAGAAGGAGCAACACCTGCCCCTTTACCTCTTCCCTCCTCACCATCTAAGGCCCCAAACACTCCTTTCAGTTGAAGCAGCACTTCACTTGTACCTTCTTCAATTTGGTCTACTGTATTCGCTGCTCCCAATGTGGTCTCCTCTACACTGGGGAGACTAAATGCAGACCTGGTGACCACTTTGCCGAACAGCTTCAGTCTGTCCGCAAGCATGACCCAGACCTCCCTGTCGCTTGTCATTTCAAATACCATCCTGCTCTCATGCCCACATGTCTGTCCTTGGCCTGCTGCAATGTTCCAGTGAAGCTCAACTCAAACTGGATTCCGATTAGGCACTTTACAGCCTTCCGGATTTAACATTGAGTTTAACAACTTCAGACTGGGAACTATCTCCTCCCTCTTGACTCATTTTTTAATCCAATTTTTATTTATTTTTATATTTAATGATTTGTTCATTTTTTATTCTTTTCCTGAAACCCCCCCCCATCCCCCACAGGGCCATCTGTTACTTGTTCCATGTTGTTCTTTCACAGAGTGCTAACCCTTGTTCTGCTATTAGCACATTCTGCTTTCTTACCTTTATGCCACTATCAGCACCTTCTTTACTCTTCACCACTACCATTAACATTCCCTCTGTCTTGTGTCCATGGCACCTTTGTCAATCTCTCCTTAGCTGTCACATATCCCTCTCCTTCTATCTCATTCCACCTGCTCCACCCCTTCTTAAACAGTATAAAATCCATCATATTTCTACTTCTCTTTTACTCTGAAGAAAAGTCACACAGATTTGAAACGTTAACTCTGTTTCTGTCTCTACAGATGTTGCCAGACCTGCTGAGTTTTTCCAGCATTTTCTGTTTTTATATCAATGAGCAGGTTATTGCTTAGCTAGTGCCGTATGATAGCACTGTTGATGACCCCTTCCGTCACTTTACTAATGATTGAGGGTAGACTGATGGGGCGGTAATTGGCTGGCTTGGATTTGTCCTGCTACTTCTGTACAGGACATACCTGGGCAATTTTCCACATTGCCAGGTAGATGCCAGTGTTGTAGCTGTTCTGGAATAGCTGGGCTAGGGGTGTGGCAAGTTCTGGAGCATAAGTTTTCAGTATTATTGCTGGAATATTATCAGCGCCCATAGTCTTTGCAGTATCCAGTGCCTCCAGCCGTTTCTTGATGGTCGTGGAGCGAATCAAATTGGCTGAAGACTGTCATCTGTGATGCTGGGGACCTCGGATACTTCTGGCCGAAGATTGTAGCAAATGCTTCAGCCTTATCTTTTGCACTGAAATGCTGCGCTCCCCCATCATTGAGGGTGGGGATATTTGTGGAGCCTCCTCCTCCAGTGAGTTGTTTAATTGTCCACTACCATTCACGACTGGATGTGGCAGGACTGCAGAGCTTAGATCTGACCTGTTGGTTGTGGGATCGCTTAGCTCTGTCTATCATTTGCTGCTTATGCTATTTGATATGCAAGTAGTCCTGTGTTATAGCTTCACCAGGTTAACACCTCATTCTTTAGGTATGCCTGGTGCTGCTCCTGGAATGCCCTTCTGCACTCTTTGTGGAACCATAGTTGATCCCCTGGCCTGTGATAATGGTAGAGCGGAGGATATGCCGGGCCATGAGGTTACAGATTGTGGTTGAGTACAATTCTGCTGCTACTAATGCCCACAGTGCCTCATGGTTGTCCAGTTCTTGTGTTGCTAGATCTGTTCAAAATCTATCCTATTTAGCATTGTGGTAGTGCCACACAACACAATGGAGGGTATCCTTGTTGTGAAGATGGGACTTCGTCTCCACAAGGACTGTGTGGTTGTCACTCCTACCAATACTGTCATAGACAGATGCCTCTGTGGCAGGCAGGTTGGTGAGGATGAGGTCAAGTATGTTTTTCCCCCTTGTTGGTTCCCTCACCACCTGCCGCAGACCCAGTCTACCAGCTATGTCCTTTAGGCCTCGGCCAGCTCGGTCAGTACTGGTGCTGTTGAGCCACTCTTGGTGATGGACATTTAAGTTCCCCACCCAGAGAACATTCTGCACCCTTGCTACCCTTAGTGCTTCCTCCAAGTGGTGTTCAACATGGAGGAGCACTGATTCATCAGCTGAGGGAGGGCGGTACGTTGCAATCAGCAGGGGGTTTCCTTGCCCATGTTTGACCTGTTGCCATGAGACTAGTTGGGGCTTGGAGTCGATTTTGAGGATTCCCAAGGCAACTCCCTCCCGACTGTATAGCACTGTGCCGTCACCTCTACTGGGCCTGTCCTGACAGGACATACCCAGGGATGGTGATGATGGTGTCTGGGACATTATCTGTAAGATATGATTGCGTGAGGATGATTATGTCAGGCTGTTGTTTGTCTCATCTGAGAGACAGCTCTCCCAATTTTGGCACTAGCCCCCAGATGTTAGTAAGGAGAACTTTGCAGAATTGACAGTTGATGCTGGTTGATGCCAGGTGGTCCACTTGGTTTCATTTCTTATTATTACCCTTTTAGTGGCGTTGATACAGCTGAGTGGCTTGCTAGGCCATTTCAGAGGGCGTTTAAGTGTAAATCACATTGTTGCATGCCAAAAAGCACTTTGGCACTTCTGAGTTTGTGAGCGATGCTGTCGAATTGCAAGGTCTTTCTTGATGTGCCAAATGGCTTCCTTCTGTTTTGTAAGATTCCACAATAAAGGCTCCCACCCTATCTCGTAACTATTCCAACAAAACAAGAAAGAGATCCATCATGCCAGATATTGTTATTCCAATAATCATTAATCAGTGCAGGTAACACTTTTATAAAGGCCACATTAATAACATATCTTCAATCAAATCATTGTGAGCCTCTTTAATTAATCACAGTTTACTTTGATTTAGATAATTGAGAACCATGCATTGGCACAGCCCAAAAACAATTGTTTCTCACAACCTTGTTCTGTGCCAAAGTACAAACTTCAATTATATTCACCCGGTTAAATTGGAACTCATTTCCTGGGATAGGGGCAGGAAAGATAAAATCAGTACCATGGTTAATTAGCTCTACAGAAAAACAAACTCTAGCACTGGAATCACTTTCACATTACAGTACACTGGTGCCCAACTTGGGTGTTCCGTAACTGATATTACAATAGCGTCGCTTTTCAGAGGGTTTGTAGGTTTCTAAATTGAACATTCCATGGCTCTATATTTTCATATATAATTGGCAGTGAAAAGTATAGGTGGATAAAGCTCACTCAACTGAATCTGTAAAGGTAATATCAATTGCTGGATAATTACACAACCAATAGCTTCTGTTCCTGCTCTGCCACTCTAGAGCACACAAGAACACAAGAATTAGGAGCCATTTGGCCTCTTGAGCCTGCTCTGCCTTTACAATAAGATCATGGTTGCTCTGATTGTGGTCTGCCTCAACCTCACTTTCCTCACCGCGCCCCATAACCTTTGACTCCCTTGTCAATCAAAAATCTAAAGTAGCTCTAAACTTGGCTTCTCCCTCTTGCTCATCTACATGCTGCTGTTTGGTGACATCCTCCAGCAACATGGGGTCAGCTTCCTCATGTGTGTTGATGACACCCATCTCTAGTTCTCCACCATCTCTCTAGACTTTTCTGTGTAGTCACATTTCTGGTCCGACAACAATCTTAAATGAGACGCAATTTCTTCCTGTCAAACACTGGGAAGACTCAAGTCATCATTTTCAACCCCCTGTCATAATCTGTGACCCTCTACCTGTCCATTGTTTCAGGCTGTTCTTAGTCACAGGATCCTACACAACCCTGAACTGAGTTTCCAACCTATCAGAAAGACTGCCTATACTCACCTTCACAACATTACTCATTGCTGCCCCATCTTAGTCCATCTGCTGCTGAGACATTTTCTTCACCTCCAGGCTTGATTCCCTCCTCTCCCTATATCCATCTTTCATAAACTTCAGCTTATCTGTTGTTCAGATCTTATCTCACATCAAATCCTACTCATCCCTCATCCCTGTCCTTGCTGCCCCCTGCCCCCCCACCGCCAGCCCACCATCTCCAAACACATCAAACTTAAAATTCTCGTACTTGTGTTTAAATCCTTTCATGTTCTCATCCCTCTGTAACCTCCTCTACTCTACAATCCTCAGCCATTTAAGAGGTGCTACATACCAGAGCACTTTATGAACTCTTCATGGTCTTGGATAGGGCTGGTGTGAATGGGTTGAAGGGCACTGCTTACAAGTCCCAATACTCTGCCAAGAGTATCCTTAGCACCGCTTTAGTGAGCACTGCAACAAATGGGCTCTATTAGTACATTTTTCAATAGAGGTTTTTAATCAAACATCGATCTTTTGAGTTCACTGCCTGTATCAAAAGGAAAGGAAAATGAGTGCCTTAAATCCAACACTTAATAAAGGTTACTGCAGTTTTCAAAATTGTCCACTCTTCAAAACATATTCTCTGTTTACATTATTCTTACAATGTAAGAAATACACTATCCATTATGTTAGTGAGACATGTAAAGGAGCATAATTATGTTAAAGAGCACATATATTAGACGTGCTTGGTTTTGTTAGTTAAATTAGTCACTGAAATATGAGCATTGATTACAATGAATGGGCTATTTGTAATGCTCACATTGAGCTCAGTTTAATAACAGTTTTATCTTGATATACAGGAAGAAGCTTTATTTATATAAACATACACAGCTTTCCACATTCTATTGTGTATATTATGAAGACCTTCACTACTGTAGACTTCCTCTGCTGAAAATGTCAGGAATAAATTGTATCAAGGCTCTCTTTCCCTGTTCCCCACACCCACCTCCCAGTCTCCCTTGCTACACAAACCCCCAGACAAACCCAATTTCCATTCCCCAATCTCACACTTCCCCATCTCCAATACCCTGTTCCCATTCCCTACCCAGTCCATTCTCCTCCTGATCCCCATATCCTCATCTCTTGATCTACATCTCTCTTGAACTCCGTCCCCATCCCATGGTCCCCATTCCTGCAGTCACCCCCACTTCCATTCCCATTGCCCTTCCATCATTTCTCAGTATGCCCCTCTCTCCCATGACCTTCTGAGCTCCCCCACCCTGATTCCCAATTGCCCTGTCTCTGTAGCAGTGTGCTTGGGTGTAGGGGCTGCGGGATGGGTGCAGTTGAAGAGCTGGAGGTTGCTTTGTGGTGGGACCACATGGGGGTGTGGGGATGGAGGAAGTGGTGAAAGGTACACTACTGCCTGAAAGGAAATTTAAAGCAAAAAGACTGGATATCAAAGTCCCATTCTGGGAGAGTCCTGGACAATCAAAAGTGGGAAAATTGTCTAATAGCCATGATGTAATAGAATGTTCGAACAGGATTGATGGGCTGAATGGCCCAAACCTGTTTCTATTGGAATAAACTTGAGAAAATTCCCATATGATGGGCCAGTGTTTGTTACCATGACAAGCAACACCATCCACTCTGGTGGATTCAAACTTCCTATTCTTTCATGGGATGGCAAGGCCTGCATTTGTTGCCCATCCCTAATCATTCTTGAACCATTTTAGGGGGCATTTAAGAGTGAACCACATTGCTGTGGGCCTGGAGTGTAGGTCAGACCAGGTAAGGAACCAGATGGGTTTTTAAAACAACTTGGTTATCATTCCTGAGACTGGCTTTCAATTCCAGATTTTAAGAAAAATATTGAATTTAAATTTAAATGGAATTTGAACCCATGTCTCCAGGGCATTACCCTGATTTCTGGATTACTAGCCCAGTGACATTACTGCTAGGCTACCATTTCCTCCTAAAACTCATCAGCATTGTAAGTTACACAGGGCAGGAGAAAAGAGTTTGATCTTAAATTTATATTTAATACAAATTGTTTCAGTAAATAAAAATGATTAAACTATATAATTCAGCACAAACTTTCCATCATTTTGTTTTGAATTAAACAGAACAAGGCCTGTCTAGGTTCGAAGGCAACTAGGGTAGTCAAGGAATCCCAGGACTCTTACTCTTCATTCTATTTTAATTAAAATACTAAATTAAATAAATGTAAATGAGATTTTATAATAACTGTGGTCAGATGTTGAGCTGGTGATCTGATGGGCAAGTGATCGAACAGACTGACAGGGAAGTGAAGTGTTGAGGCACATAATTGTCCTGAGCTTTTGGAAATAGGAAACTGAAGAAGGATTGTCCGTGTCTAATGAACACTTGCTTTTGCCCAGTTTAAGGTTGCAGATCAGAGCAGTGTGAGAACTGACTGGGTGGAAGGGGGCGGAGTGCCCAGCCCTGAATGACATTCCTTCACTCACTTCCGCGTTGCTGCTTTGTCTCGTTTTTACTTTTGGTGTGTGTGTGTGTGCTTTAAGTTTGTTTGTTTCTGCTTTGGCTGAGCTTGGAGAGAGTGTGGGAGATCCAGAGAGTAGAGAGTCAATTGGTGCTCTCCTGGCTTCCCTGCAACCCGCTGTCCGGGTCCACCCGCAGGGCTCGGGGCGAGAGTCTCCCCTTTCCAGTTTCCCCCCTCGGATTGGCCTCAGTATCATGAGAAGATGGAAAAATTGTCCAGCTTCCTCCACATTGGGGACATCGTGTCCCTGTACGCCGAAGGAACTGTCAATGGCTTCATCAGCACATTGGGGTGAGTGTTAAAGCGAAACTGACAGACTTTTCAAGGAAGTTCGCGATTTCCATTCCGCTGCACACTGGGGTTTAAAAGTTTGGTTTGTGCAGAAGGAAAGGCCCCTTTGCCTCTTCAAGAGTGTGGCAAAAGTCGGAAATGTGTGTGTGTGTGTTAGAAAACCTGGCAGAGGGGCCTCCCCTAATGAGGTGATGTTGAATTGTTGAGGCTGTTTTGCAAGACAGGTTTAAATCTTTGTTAAAACAAGCAGCTGGCGTTCACTCACTGAAGTGTAATAACCTTAAAGGAGGAGGAGGGGAGGCAGAAACAAATTTTACCCCCAATTCTCTGTTACTCCCTGACTGAGGACAAACTGTCCCTCCACCAAAGCCCAATTAATCAGAAAGATGTCAGAACCGTTTTGAAAGCGGAAATCTCACAGGCAGCAGTCAGTAGGTTGCCTGTACTGTGGGTGGCTCGCACAAAACTATTACTTCAACTTCATTGTTAAGCTTTTATTTCCCCCTTAAAAAAAAAATAAGTTCCCCCTCTTTTGCCACCCTGTAACCATTAACTGCAAAAAATCTCGATCGCGGGTTTGTCTATTTCACTGTATCAACTTTGACTATCTTTTGGTGGGGGAGGGTGAGGAGGGGGGAACTGTTATAACACTTGTTTGCTAAGATAAGCAACCTCTGTAGGCCATGTGAAATGGACCCTTTGAAAGCACCGTCTCCCACACAGGGAGGGGAGGCGGGGGTGGTGGGTGGGTGGGTGGATTGTGAAGAATCTTCTTTTCAGGCTAAAGTGAGCAGTTTGTATCAGGCCCTAACCCCCCTCAACAACCATGGGTTTGGAATTAAAGCCACGCGTGCTCAAGTGGAAGATTAGAAAGACTTGCATTCGTATAGCACCTTGCCTGCCCTCAGGGTGTCCCAAAGCACGTTGGAGGCGACGAAGTGCTTTTGAGGTGTTGTTCATACAGTGCAAAAGTGGCAGCCAATGTATGCACAGCAAGATCCCACAAACAGGACCGAGATAATGTCCAGATTATCTGTTGGGGGAATTATTGGTCAGGATTACTGGGGAGAAATTCCCTGCCTTCCTTTGAATATGGCTGTGGGGAATCACCCCAGTTTTTGCTTGTGACTTTGTCTGCAGTGAGGAGACTGAGGTATCAGCTATGATGGTCAATCACAGCAGCTGGCGGGTGGGGGGGAAGGAGGGGCTCTGGATCCTGTTAACTGATATTCAGCTCTGTTTCATCATGGACAGCATGTGGATTGACTGGCTAATATTTGTCTTGAAACTTAGTTCAAGTGGCACGAGCCATGCTGTAAGAAATCTTTAACCGTGTGTCAGTTTTTGATAGACTCTGATGCAGTACCTGTCTTCTAATTGTGAAGGATACATCTTGGTATTCCCTTGTCTCAACTTGTATTTTAATACAGGGTCTAATTGTAAAATTCAAAGCCATTTGTGGAATCTCAATAGTGAATCCTGCTTTGACTTGGCAAGCTTTGCACATGGAGCATTCCACCTCTGTCCAATTACATGGGTGAGCATTTCCCAACAGGCATGGAATACATGTTACAATTACTCAGAGATTTATTAATGCAAAATGGGTTTAAAGCACATAAGAAATTTATTATAATCTAGTGAAATCTGCTGTGCTCTTGATTGAGTTAGGTCAAAATTAACTAAATTAGTTTTACAGCTTGTAGCCTGAGATATACAATCTGTCCGAGTCTCATTTCCCAGTTAGAGAAGGTAAGGGATGTATGCATGTAGTGCTATCACTGGGTGAAGAGTTCGTGATTCACCTTGAGGCCTGTTAGCCTAGGTTATTTCATACATACGGTCGGTCACCTTTTCAATCATAAGGAGGTCATTGTTAATGGTTTGTTAATTATATTGCTAGGATATGCAGGTGAAGGGTATTGTTTAATTAAGTACTTTCAGCACATATAAATGGGGCCATTGAAGTTATGTTTTTTTTCTTATAGTGCCTGATTTTTCCATGCACTTCCTTTCATAATGAAATGTCATACTTAATCATCCTGCAGAGTCCACATTAATGAGGGAGAGGGTCCACTCTCAAGGGTTAATTTGTTAATTAGTTTATTTTGGCATTAATTTGACTTTAAAAGAGTATAAATAGGGGGCAGCTGAGTGTTAGAGAGGTATGAGACTGAACAAAGTCAATAAACTCTCTCACAGCTTTGAAATTAGAAGTAGGTCATTTGGAGATAAATTCAGGAAGGATAGAGGAGAACTGGAATTCTCTTTCCACTCCCCCCCCCCCCCCCCCCCCCCCCCCCACCTCCAAAAAAAACTGTTGAGAAGAAAAACTGTTTGAGTTTGGGAGTAAGTTAAAATTTTCAAAACTGTGACAGATTCCTCTTGGTCAAGTGTATTAATAGAGGGTACCAAGGTGGGTAAATACAGTTAAGATGTAGCTAAGCCATGATCTAATTGAATGGCAGAACAGGCTCAAGGGCCTGAATGGCCTCCTTTTGTTCACATTTTCCAATGACTGAGAGTGTAACAAATGCACTGTGCAAGAAGAGAAGACTTAAATCATAATGTTTACTGTGTACCTGTGTAGAATTCTTCCATCCTCATCCTAGTTGCATGATGTGTCATTCTCCGCAATAGCACATTTCATAAAAGTAAGGTTGGATTGCATGTTTACCTCCTACCTGGATCCCTTTGACGAAGAGTGGAGTGACTCCACAGCTTGATTAGGTATGGCATCTCCATTATAGAAGAAATTGCATGGAAAATCAGTCACATTTAGAAAATTTGCAACAAATCACAAGCTCTTAAAAGTGATAAGCTTATCGCCATCACTGTTGTTTCAAGGAGTGATGTCGACTCATTGGAACGCAGTGTGAAAGCTACGTCCCACACTGGCATTTCCACCTGATTAAAAGCACAATACCACCAGCCAAAAAACCCTGTAAGAAATAAAAATTCCAACAGTGAAAAGCAGCAGAGTTCTGAAATCTTGGAGAATCCTCAGTGTACAACCCTTGGTTTATGCTTTATCTTCAGTTTTCTAGCGCCAATTTAACTCTTACAGTGAAGCCCTTTATTTAAAAAATATATATCTCAATGGCTGAAGTTCTTCGATCCCAGTCTGCTGTATCAAGTGGGTAAATTGGGCAGATTATCTAATTCAAATAGATTATGGGGGGGGTGTGGCCCCTGCCTCAATCTTGGGTGCCTGCTTGAGGAAGGTGGCGCTTTGCATCATGACCTGGCAGTGGCAGTGTCACTACAAGGCTTCAGAGGTACAGAGCCCGTGTCCACTTGAACCCCTTTTTATGTGGGGGACAATTTAACAGAGAAACATTTATTGAGAGCAATTCCCACTCACTGGTTCCCTCAGGCAATATTTAGGCATCTCATGAACCCAGATGCTGGGATCCTGCTGGTCTTCCGGTTTGCTTGGTGCAAAAGTGGCGAGAGCGCCAGGTATTCTTGACAGGAGGTGGCATCGTACTGATCCTGACTTCCCCACCCCCACCCCATATGAGGTGGCCAGTACCTGCCTGGGCCCTTGACCCCAGCAGGAATTTCATTGCCTGGTTCTTTGTGAAGGAGATCTCTGTGCTCCAGGCCAGTTCTCTCCTGCTTTTTCCACTTGGAATCTCTAGTTCTATTTCCTAAAGAAATTTGGGACTATACAGTCCTGGGAAGTGCAGCACAAGACTTGGAGTGCATTTGACATGGACATTCTGACACATGTGAGCGTGCTCTGCTACCAGTTTCTGCAGAATGTTTTGTCATTTTTGGTATATTTCTAATTTCCCTTGTGAATGGGTGAACTTCATGGACCAATTTGTCTCTCATTATTCCTGATTGGATTTCAGTTTTTGTGCGTTCCGGTTTAGGCTGCTCTTATCTTCTACTCATCTTCCTAGCTCCTCTGCCTGTATCCTAACCCACACCGAGTCCCTTTTTACCCATTGCTCCTGTGCCTGCTGACCTACACTGGCCCCCAGTGGAGAAATGCCTCAATGTTAAAATTCTCCTCTTTGTTTGCAAATACCCCCATGACCTCTCCCCTCCCCTCATACCCTCCCCTAGCCCTATAGCCCTCTAAGGTTTCTGCACTCTTCCAATTTTGACATCTTGTGCATCTACGATTTCATTACCACTGTTGGTAGTTATACCTTCAGCTGAGAATTCCCCCTCTACCCTTCTTCAAGATGCTCCTTAAAACCTACCTCTTCGACCAAGCATTTTAGCATCAGTCCTAATGTCTCCTGGTGTGGCTCCATCAAATCTTGATCCATGATGCCCCTGTGAAGTGCTTTGGGGCTATTTTAAAGGTGACATACAAATGCAAGTTGTTGTTGCACTTGGCTCCTTGGGCTTTTATTTGTGCTGTGTTAAATTTTAGATAATTTTTTCTTGTCTCTTTGTCCTGCTGTGCAATCATGTTCTGTTTTACTTCAGTGACTGTATAGCACAGCCTGGTAACACAACATTCTTAACATAAGTTTATTCTGAAAGACGCCAAGATGATTGCCAAACTTTTAATTTTGAAAAGCCCTCGTGTTACTTTCTTAAATAAGAAGCAGCAGCTTCTATTTAAATAGAACCTTTCAAGGTCTCAGGAGGTTCTGAAGTGATGAACAGCCAATGAGGTTACTTAGTCACTGCTGTTCATGAAGGGAACACGACTGACATTGTCCTTGCGGCAAAATCCCACAAACAGCAATATGATAATGATCACATTATTTGCTTTGATGTTGGTTGAAGGATAAATATTGGCCAGGACACTGGTGAGAATGCCCTTGCTCCTCTTCAGATTAGTGCCATGGGATCTTTTATATGCTCCCGAGAGAGCTGACGGCCTCAGTTTAACGTCTTACCTGAAAGACTCCACCTCTTGTGTGAGAGAGATACCAACTGAGCCATCGACCTGCATATTCTATTTGCAAATGTAGCCCACAGAACTGTGTGACTGATATCGCTCCTACTGCAATGGGGGCGTTTGGAAGGGTGGCCTTAATTATACTGCAGACTGTTTAATTGTATGCTTAAGGATGTGTTACATTAATACCATTGTGTCTAACAAGGAGGTCCCCTATTAATGTTAACCACAGCATCTTGCCTGATTTCAAGACTGTAATACAATCTATGGTGTTAAAGGGCCTCTAAATTAAAGAATGGCCTCATTTTAATTGTCCAGTGGATCCACTCTGTTTAGTTTACATAAGTAATTTGTAAGGCCTGAGGTAAAGAACTGGCGGTTTAAGTAATGTCCTGAAATAAATCTGTTTCTGGCTGATCCATACTTTGGTTAACTTCCAGACCGGGCTATTCCAATTTTCTGCTTGCTGGCTTCCTGTCTTTCACCCTCTGTAAATTTGATCTGAGCTCATTGAAAACTCTCCTGCCCGTATTCTAACTCGCACCAACTCCCATTCGCCCATCAGCCCTGTGCTCGCTGACCTGCAGTGTCTCACTGTCAGGCAGGGCCTCAATTTTGCATTTCTCATCCTTGTTTCCAAAATCCTCCATGGTCCTGCTGGAACACTGTAATCTGCTGTGGCCCCTAGAGAACAGGGCGTTCCTCCGAATCTGGCCCTTTGTACACCAACTCCGTTTGTCCCGCCATTGGTGGCAGTGCTTTCAGTTGCCAAGGTTCTAAGCTCTGGACTTCCAACTCCAAACATCTCCATCTCTCTACCCCTCTTTATCCCTTTAAGACACTCCTTAAAATCTACTACTTTGACCAACCTGTCCTAATATTTGGTTCAGCATCAGTTTTTTATTGGTTGCTCTCCTGTGAATTGCTTTGTGATGTTTGGCTATTTTGAAGGCACCCTGTAATGTGAGGTGGTGTTGTTATGCTGGAATTTATGGGCTCCCAATTGGACAAGTACATTTTAATATCTATTGTTAGAAAATTTGGGAAATTACATTTTCGTAAAGAAAACTGCAGCATGCATCCAGTAGTCCTTTTGTAAATTATTTATTCAGTGTAAAGTCAGGAGATATTTCATTGAAAATTACAACATTCTTAAAAGGGCTAGATGTGGATAGGACGTTTCCCCTGGCTGGAGGTTCTAGAACCAGGGGACACAGTCTCAGAATAAGGGGCAGGCCATTTAGCCTGAGATGAGGAGGAATTTCTTCACTCAGAGGGTAGCGAATCTCTGGAATTCTCTATCCCAGAGGGCTGGGGAAGCTCAGCCATTAAGCATGTTCAATACAGAAATCGATAGGTTTCTAGATACTAATGACATCAAGGGATATGGGGATAGTGTGGGAAATTGGCATTGAGGTAGAAGATTGGCCATGACCTAACTGAATGGTGGAGCAGGCTTGATGGGCCGAATGGCCTGTTCCTACTGCTATGTTCCTAAAGCATCATTAGGTCTGACTGTCCTAGAAAGTTCTGAATAATAGTGTATTAACCCAGTGCCTCATTTTAAAATTAAAATTAAACCAATCATACATGATGTAAGAAGAAACTACTACACGTTTATAGAATAGAATCATACAGCACAGGAGGAGGCCATTCAGACCATCATGTCTGTGCCAGCTCTTTGAAAGAGCTATTCAATTAGTCCCATACCTTTGCTCCTTTGCTTTAACCATTTTGAATTATATATCAAATTCCCTTTGAGGTTTACTATTGAATCTGATTCCTGCAACGTTTCAGGCAATGCATTCCAGATTACAATTCGCTCTGTTTAAAAAAAAAAAAATTCTAATATCACCTTTTAAAATTTCTCGAAAAATTATCTTAAATTTGTGCCCTCTCCTGCCAGTGGAAATGGTTTCCCCTTGCCTACTTTACCAGAACCCCATTAATTATTTTAAAAAGCTAAAAATTGAGCTAATTAATTAATTGTCTACTTTGTCAATTATTTGAGTGATTGACAACTGAAGCTATCCTGTGCAGGGTGAGCCAGAATGGCGTAGATTGGGGTTATACAAATTGGCAGACAAATTATATCCTTCGCCCCTCTTCTCAAAGCAGACCTCTTTATTTCCTCTTATTTTACAGGCTTTAGGCACTGGAAAATGTTGTTGCATTGGTTTATTCACTTGTTCATCCTTTGCTTGGAAATACAATAGTGTGATTGGCTCCCTGTCGGGTCTGGCCCTTTCCTCAGCCTGCTGAACACATTGTCGATTATTATGAATACATCAGATAGCAATATGTGACCCAGGCAAGGTCAACTGGTTAATGGCGGGTGGTTTAGTATTAGTAATGGTGAATGTTAGTGTGGAGGAGCACTTGTTTGGACCTGGCTAACACATGGCTTCTCTCCCTTTAAACTCGATATCAAGTTTGTGTTTCAATGTCATTTGTGTTTCTCACGTGTTGGTGCAGACTCGATGGGCCGAAGGGCCTCTTCTGCACTGTGTGGTTCTGTGAGGAAAGACATTTAGAAAATAGATAATGAAAATGTTGGAAATGGTAGTTGTTGAGCTGTGGATAAAGAAAGAGCTCACATTTTTGTAGTGTTTTACCATCCCAAAGCGCTTCACTGCCAAGAGTTACTTTTGAAATACAGCCACTACCAACATACCCTCTCATTCTTTTTGTAGTGCACGGCTGATTTAAGTGTGCAAGCCCTTTGGCTTTTTTGTGCAGCTGTGCGCACCTGGTATCTTAAAGCTTGTGTGCGGCCTGCACACGAACCTTCAGTTGGCCATGCAGTACATATGGAAAATTGGTCACTTATTTATACAGATTTGGTAGCCAGTTTGTGCACAGCAAAGGCCCAGAAACAACATTGAGATAAATGATCAGTTAATCTGCTTTTGGTGCTGTTGGTTGAAGGATAAATATTGATCAAGGCACATAGGGATTGCCAGATTACAACAGATCAAGATCCATCTAGTTTGTCTTGTATCATCCTGGGAGACTCATGATACAATAATGCAGTCATTGATAAATCATATCAATCAATCTTTATCATTGAGTCTATGACAGACCCAGACATGAGGTGAGAAAAATCTCAGTGAGAGCTTTGGGAACCATAGGTCCAAACTCGCCTGTTCCCACCAAGTATGCTACACATGCCTCAAAGTACCCATATACTGTATCCTCAAAATATTATTTTGTGACACTGCTCTTCTTCATGTTGTGTCACAGAATCTTTTATGTCCATCTGAGATGGCAAACTTGGTTGAGCTTCTCACCCAAATCATGGCACCTCTGACAGTGAAGCACTCCCTCAGCTGTGCATTAGTCTCAGTTGAGATGGCGTGTTCAAGACTCACGAGTGGAGAAACTCACTCAATGACTTTCCAAAGAGAATTAGCCCACTCAAGAGAATTAGCCTGGGCCTCTGGATTACTGGTCCAGTTAGCCCCCCGTCATGTGTGGATTATGACTTTAACATTCCAGAATTCATCAAATCTTTTCATACCTTAGTTTATCTCTAAATAATCTATCTCAAAATAAAATCAGGTGTCTAAATCTAATGTTGCTGGAGATTTTGGTTCCTGACACATGGAATGTCCCAGAACTATCACCAAATAATGCCAATGTTCTGGGGGTGTTTCTGGGTCAGCTGCTTCCCATTTTAGAGATATCTAGGGTGGATTGGGGTTTCTGTACATTTAGATCAAACATATCTCTGCTCATTTATACAAATGGGTTCACGATATCGATACATGAAATATTGAGCGTGACATTCCAGGTCCAGTTCAGTTTCGGGTTAATGGTAACCCCCAAGTTATTGAGAGTGGGGGATTCAGCAATGGTTTCAAATTCCTAAAAATTCACAAGTTTTGCATATAAATTTGTATTAGAAACAAATGATTGGTAACATGTTGGTCAGGATTCTTAATGGTTGTGTTTATTTACTGAAAAGTAAAACAAGTAAAAGGCATTTGAGCAACTAACATCTTTAATAAATTCACTTGTGTTTGTAAACTTAACTGCACCAGTATTATTAAGACGATTGGGCACATTATGTATATGAGTAATCCACAACTTTAAAATAGTTGATAACCATGATAAAACTATCACATCCTTTTTTCCTATTAGATAACTGTTTAAATCTTCACGTTTTACAGTCGTTTCACAATATTATATCGGCCCAGATTTTGTGGTCAGTGGGAGGACAAAGGTGCTCACTACAGACCTTTTTTTAAAAGAAAACTGCCCACAAAGATCCAACACACTCTGCGGTGTGGATTTCCCCTTTCCTGATACTCTTTCGAGTTATCAACAGTCACAGATTGCAACTCTTTTGAGTACAGTCACAGTTCTTGGTTTCCGGGAGTGGGACATGAACCCACAACCCTCTGATTCAAAGGCAAGGGTGCTATGAACTGAGCCACAGTTGACACCTCAAAATTCTTTCGAGTTATCAACAGTCACAGATTGCAACTCTTTCGAGTACAATCACAGTTCTTGGTTTTCCGGGAGTGGGACATGAACCCACAACCCTCTGATTCAAAGGCGAGGGTGCTATGAACTGAGCCACAGCTGACACCTCCCTTTCCCCTCTCCTGATACTGTTTCGAGTTATCAACAGTCACAGATTGCAACTCTTTTGAGTACAATCACAGTTCTTGGTTTCCAGGAGTGGGACATGAACCCACGACCCTCTGATTCAAAGGCAAGGGTGCTATGAACTGAGCCACAGCTGAAACCTCCCTTTCCCCTTTCCTGATGTTGGCTTGAATCTTGAGCCAAGTCAAGGGGCTCTCTAAGCACCAATCGGGGTAAGCAGCCAATCAGATTGAAGAATTCTCACAGACATCAAACCAGGAAGTAAAATGCACTGATTATCCTTTTAATATCATTTTACAGAGTGTGAAATAAATGATTGGTACATATGCATGGAACTAATGTAGAGTTGAAACATTGTAAACTTTTAGAAAAATAATTTAAAAAATATTTGGATTTTTTTTTATCATAATGGTGAAATTTGATATTACAAATATAAAATTAGATTCCCAGGGTCAGTGTTTCAGAGCAATGTGAAGTTAGTACTCTGTTACACCTCATTCAGCAAGCTGTAACTTTTCAAGGGTTTTTACAATGAGAAGAATAGCGCAGAAGAGCAAGCCCTCATCAGTTCAGTAATTTCTAATTGATTGCAGACTTTTTTAATTCATTCATGTGATGTGGGTATCACTGGCTAGATCAGCATTTTTTGCCCATCCCTAAATGCCCTTGAGAAGGTGATGGTGAGCTGCCTTCTTGAACCGCTGCAGTCCATGTGGTGTAGGTACGCCGATAGTGCTGTTAGGGAGGGAGTTCCAGGATTTTGACCCAGCGACAGTGAAGGAATGGTGATATATTTCCAAGTCAGGATGGTGAGGGACTTGGAGGGGAACTTCCAGGTGATGGTGTTCCCATCAATCTGCTGCCCTTGCCCTTCTAGATGGTAGTGGTTGTGGTTTGGAAGTACTGTCTTAAGGAGCCTTGGTGAGTTCCTGCAGTACAACTTGTAGATGGTACACAAGCTACCACTGTATGTCAGTGGTGGAGGGAGTGAATGTTTGTGGATGTGGTGCCAATCAAGTGGGCTGCTTTGTCCTGGATGGTGTCAAGCTCCTTGAGTGCTGTTGGAGCTGCACTCATCCAGGCAAGTGGGGAGTATTCCATCACACTCCTGACTTATGTTTTGTAGATGTTTTGGACTGGCTTTGGGGAGTCAGGAGGTGAGGCACTCATCACTGGGTTCCTAGCCTCTGACCTGCTCTTATAGCCATAGTATTTATATGGCTAGTACAGTTCAGTTTCTGGTCAATGGTAACCCCCAGGATGTTGATATTGGAGGATTCAGTGATGGTAATGCCATTGAATGTCAATGGGCGATGGTTAGGTTCTCTCTTGATGGAGATGGTCAGTGCCTGGGACTTGTGTGGTGTGAATGTTACTTGCAACTTGTCAGCCCAAGCCTGGATATTGTCCAGGTCTTGCTGCATTTGGACATGGACTGCTTCAGAATCTGAGGAGTTGCGAATGATGCTGAACATTGTGCAATCATCAGCGAACATCCCCACTTTTGACCTTATGATGGAAGGAAGGTCATTTATGAAGCAGCTGAAGATGGTTGGGCCTAGGACACTACCCTGAGGATCTCCTGCACTGATGTCCTGGAGCTGAGATGATTGATCTCTTAAAAACCACAACCATCTTCCTTTGTGCTAGGTATGACTCCAACCAGCAGAGAGTTTTCCCCCGATCTTTCCTCGAGTCTAGTTTCCCAGTTCACTTCAGCTAGCTCAGCTTTCATGCCCACATAGTTGCCCTTATTTAAGTTTAAAATACTTGTCTTACATCCAGTTTGAAAGGGAGCAGATTGGGTCTAAAATTCAATCATATTGTGGTTGCTGCTACCTAGAGGTGCCTTCACTCTGAGATCATTAATTAATCCTGTCATGTTACACAATACCAAACCTAATATAACCTGCTCTCTGGTTGGTTCCAGAACATGCTGCTCTAAGAAACTATCTCGAAAGCATTCTATGAACACCTCATCCAGGCTACAACTGCCAATCTGATCCAGTTTATATGTAGATTAAAGTCACCCATGATTATTGCCGTCCCTTTATAACAAGCACCAATATTTCTTCCTGTATATTTTGTCTTACATTGTGGTTACTGTTCGGGACCTTAAACCACTCCCACTAGTGACTTCTTTCCTCTTCTATTCCTCATCTCCACCCAAACCAATTCTACGTCCTGATCTCATGGACCAATGTCATCTCTAACTGTTGCACCAATGCCATCCTTGATTAACAGTGCTACCCCTCCACCTTTACCTAGCTTCCTATTCTTCTTGATGGTCATATACCCCATAATATTCAGAACCAAATCCTTGTCATCCTGCAGCCAGGTCTCTGATATGGCTGTAACATCACATTTATTTACTTCAATGTATGCTATCAATTCATTTATTTTGTTATGAATGCTATGAGCATTCAGATACAGAGCCTTTAGTTTACTCTTTGTTATCTTTGTAATATCTAGTCTTGACTATTGGTGTATTCTTAGGTTTTATCTCTCTGTCTCTTCCTACTATTCTATGACCCTCATCTCCCATATTACTACTATGATCTCCTGCCTTGAATCTACCTGTTGATTTGCCACATCTACCCAAGCTTGATCCCTCAACCCCTTGTTTAGTTTAAAGCTCTCTCTACTTCCCTAGTTATGTGATTCACAAGGACACTCGTCCCAGCACGGTTCAAGTGTAGAATGTCCCAACTGTATAACCCCCAATTTCCCCAGTACTGGTGCCAGTGCTCCACAAACAGAAACCCACTTCTCCCACACTGGTCTTTGAGCCACGCATTCATCTCTCTAATCTGATTTGCCCTATGCCAATTTGCATGAGGCTCAGGTAATAATTGAGAGATTATTGCCTTTGAGGTTCTGCTTAAATTTGGCGCCTAGCTTCTCATAGACCATGCAGAACCTCCTTCCTTATCCTGCCTATGTCGTTGGTACCTACATGGACCATGACAACTGGATCCTCCCATCCCACAGCAAGTTCCTCTCCAGCCCTGAGCAGACGTCCCGAACCCTGGCACTGGGCAGGCGACACAGCCTTCTAGATTCTCACTCTTTGCTGCAGAGAATAGTGTCAATCCTCCTCACTATACTGTCCCCTATTACCACCAGATTTCTGTTTGCTCCCCCTGCTTGAACGGCTTCCTGTACCATGGTGCCATGGCCAGCCTGCTCATCCACCTTGCAGACTTCGCTTTCATCCACACAGGTTGTGAGCACCTCAAACCTGTTTGCCAATTGCAAAGTCTGAGCCTCCTACTACAGTCTGCTCGGTCCCATTACCTGCCTCACTCACAGTCACATCCTCCTGTCCCTCACTGCTGACCAAAACAGACGACCTTATTCTAAGAGGTGTGGCCATCTTCTGGAACAAAGTGTCCAGGTGTTTCTCCCCCTCCCTTATGTTGAGCAGTGTCTGCAGCTCTGGATCTGGAATTCCTCTAGCTGCTTACACTTTCTGCAGATGCAGCATGTTCCAGCCATTGTTCGCAAGGGGCAAGGTACAGACCGTACCCAACCAGTCCGTGCTTGCAAAACTCGAAACCCAGTGTCCAACATTAAATGTGATTCTGCGATTGGACAACATTTGCTAAATCACAGAATCACAGTGCAGAAGAGGCCCTTCGGCCCATCGAGTCTGCACTGACACGTGAAAAACACCTGACCTACCTACCTAATTCCATTTACCAGCACTTGGCCCATAGCCTTGAATGTTATGACGTGCCAACTGCTCATCCAGGTACTTTTTAAAGGATGTGAGGCAACCCGCCTCCACCACCCTCCCAGGTAACGCATTCCAGACCGTCACCACCCTCTGGGTAAAATGTTTTTCCTCACATCCCCCCTAGACCTCCTGCCCCTCACCTTGAACTTATGCCCCCTTGTGATTGACCCTTAAGCTAAGGGGAACAGCTGCTCCCCATCCACCCTGTCCATGCCCCTCATAATCTTGTACACCTCGATCAGGTCACCCCTCAGTCTTCTCTGCTCCAACGAAAACAACCCAAGTCTATCCAACCTCTCTTCATAACTTAAATGTTTCATCCCAGGCAACATCCTGGTGAACCTCCTCTGCACCCCCTCCAGTGCAATCACATCCTTCCTATAATGTGGCGACCAGAACTGCACACAGTACTCCAGTTGTGGCCTCACCAAGGTTCTATACAACTCCAACATGACCTCCCTACTTTTGTAATCTATGCCTCGATTGATAAAGGCAAGTGTCCCATATGCCTTTTTCACCACCCCACTAACATGCCCCTCTGCCTTCAGAGATCATACGCCAAGGTCCCTTTGTTCCTCAGAACTTCCTAGTGTCATGTCGTTCATTGAATACTTCCTTGTCAAATTACTCCTTCCAAAGTGTATCACCTGTGTTCTAATTCTGTGTGCTAAGAATTACACTGACAACCAATTTAAGACTATCAGATTGCAGACAGAAAGAACATGTACACGCATTGTGCCTCTTTCAGCTAAACAAAATAAGTGACAGCCTTTTGCTGGTTCATTCCTCAGGGCAATGCCTTGATCAATCAGGGTCAAGCTGCCTGGTTTAAATTTCAAACAATGATCATCAGTTAACTGTCAGTCACCAGCACTGATGCATTCTCCATGGCAACTCAGAGTTCACTTGCCAACCAATCGGCATTCTCTTCACATTGTGTATTTTGTTCTTTCCTGCTATCAGGACACTTCAAGAATACCAATACGAGTGCAAGAATTGAGCAATACTCAAGATGTGTTTGTCCTGGATTGTCCAAAAGAACCTACATTCCACAGCTGCAACATAACACCTGTCCTGCCATTGTTATTTATGTTATTTAGCCAGCTTAATTTAATTACTCACTTAATTAACTTAATAATTCCTATGTATACCAGACCTCTTTCCTCTGTGCACCGAATTCCCATGTGAACCTAATTCGCTACTTACTCAGACTCTGTCTCACTCCGCCATAGTCGCCTGTCTCCTAGCGCCCCCCCACCACCGCCCCCCCCCACCCCTGTGTTACTACTTGTGAAGTAATTGTGATGCAGAAGTAAGATTGACCATTTAAGGAGGTGGTTTGTGGCTTTAAGGCAGAAAATTATAGTGCAGTGGTTTTCAGCCTGTCACTCATTCAGCCAGGAGTCAATGTTCATAATATTAAGAAATCTGATGCTATTATTTCAGGTGAAATGTATTTTAACATCAGCCTGTATCTCCAGAGAGAGAGATCAAGCAGATTGCACTACTGTGTCTGTCAAGCTGCCCTCATGAGTTCAGTATTCCTGACATTAGAATCTTTAAAGCCAGGCAACTGTTGGACTGAATTACGCAGGCTGGCTGCAAATAATTTTGAGAGGATTAAACTAAGTTGTAGAATTATAATGCAAAAACACTTGGAGAAACAATCATTATGCTTTGTGTTAGAGTAAGATTCTCAGTGATTCCCTTTGCTGCGCTTTGACACATTCAGGCATTGATCATTTTATTTAATTAGGTGGTCACAAGAGTGACATTTGCTGCCCCCGAGGTCTGTCTCAGTGTTATAAGATGCTGAAAACCAAAGGCGACATTGCATCCTTCACCACCTGGACGGCAAGATGTCTCTGCACAACCTTTGCCTGTTCTGTATACTGAAACCTGCCCTGAGACGTCCTTCCCTGATGGCAGGTTGTCAATCCTGTAAACCCCACTTCCGTCCATGGAAAGATAATTGCTTCCAGGAAACCGTGTCACCAACAGCAGTGGGAAGCCAGCATGAGGCCATTTTAGAAACAGCCTGAAAATTTGGCGGACCCCTTGGAGTCTTCTCGCTGATCCTTAGGGAGCCACGGATCCCCAGTTGGGAACCCCTGACCTGTCCTGTTTTGAGTGCAAGTTGGTGTTGCACAGGAACCAGCAGAGTGTGTTTTTCAGAGGGTGTGGTGGGGAAGTGCAGTATGAACAAAATCTAAGTAATGGAATGAAACTTTGCCTAGGGCCAAAAACTGAGGCCTTGCTTCTCTAGACTGAAATATTTTCAAGTTAGTCTGCTTATTTGAGCTGAGTTCTGAAGAGGAAAGTCTACTTCTGGCACTTTAGCTCATATCCATGGGAAAAGTTAGGATTATATCTGAAGTACCTAATTTTCTGTAAACATTTGACTTGTCAGCAATACTCCTTGTTCCACTGTAAGGATTTGAAAATTCTGCTTAATCCTGCCTAGTACATAATAATCCTGGCCCAACAATAAAGCGAATTGCATATTGCAAAATATTTTGAATTGAGAGGAATTTAACTCTTTGTGTGACTTGACTGCAGGATTTGAACTGTTGTAACAAGGCTTAAACATTTGGAAGCTTTTTCTTGTTGCATAGAAAAAATGTGTTGAAAATTAAATGACTGTCAGTCCAGTAACCTAGTGGTTAGAGTGTAGAAGGAAAGTCTTGTGTTTATATAGTGGATTTCACAATGCTCGGATGTCCCAAAGTACTTTACTGCCCATTAAATACTTCTGACAAACACAAACAGCAATGTTAATGACCAAGTGAACCAGTTGTAATTTTACAGAATCACAGAATTGTTACAGCACAGAAGGAGGCCATTCGGCCTGATGTTTCTGTGCTGGCTGTCTCAGGGAGCCGTTTACTGACTGCCACTTCCCTGCCTTCTGCCCTGTAGCTCTGCACGTTCTGTCTTTTCAGATGATAATCCAATGTCCTCTTGAAGGCCTCGATTGAACCTGCCTCTGTCACACTCTCTCAGGCAGACTCTGCCTGACCCTAACCACCTGCTGTGTGAAAAAGTTTCTCCTTGGGGACAAATATTGGCAGCCCACACCATTATCAGAGACACTGGATTACAACATTGCTCTGGAGGAGATGACAATGATGAAGATCTGTTCTGCTCAGCAACTGGCTGATGTGCTATCAGAAAACTCTTCTCAGCAGCATGATGCCCTTTTATTCCAAAGCTGAATCTTAGTCTGAACTTTGAAACAAAATAGATTTTTGACTACACCGGAGTTATGAATCTAAATCTGCACCTTCTAACTTTTAACTGGATTGACTGAAATGAAAGGTCATTTTAGTTCCAAGAGAAAAGCTAAAAGCAGCTTTCAATGTTTGTCTGATGATGTTAAAATACAGTTTTGTAAATCAGTTGGTCACACTCTTGTTCCTGAATCAGAATGTTGTGGGTTCAAGTGCCACTCCAGAGACTTCGCACAAGCCAGTCAAACACTCCAGTGCAGTAATGAGAAAGTGCTTCACTGTCAGAAGCGCTGTCTTTTGGATGAGGTGGTAAACTGAGACCCTGTCTGGTCCCCAGGTGGATGTAAGACATCCAATGGTGCTATTTCTCCCCAATGCCCTGGTGACTATTTATCCCTCAACCAAACTCATTTTAAAAAAAACAGATAATCTAGTCATTATTACATTGCTGTAGCTTGCTGCGTATAATGTGGCTGCTGCATTTCATACGTTACAAAAGACTACGTTAGAAAAGTAAGTCATTGACTCTGAATTACTTGGAAACATCTTGATGCTATTAAAAGTGCTATAAAAATGCAAGTCTTTCTTTCCTTCCTTGACCTGGCCTGCTATGGCGTAGAGTTCTAATCCTGCTCTGGGGGTTAGCAGATATATCCAGCAGTGACTCTGAATGTGGGATGGTCACACCACAGTGGTGATCAGCCCAGGCAGCGCAATTCCAATGGTTGACTAGCTGATCTCCTGTGGAGTTGCTCACAGCTGGAGTTTCTACATCCTGACTATTGCAGCACAGTAGGCTTGGATTCGGCCAAAGCTTGTGAATTATACTGGGATTTAGGGGCTTAAATAATGGGGATGGGAAATGTAAAATCTTGGGTCCTGTTACTTGGAGTATAGAAGATTGAGGGGTGATCTAATTCTGATGTTTGAAATGATAAAAGGAATCGATGGGTTTGAGAAGCTAATTTCCTCTTGTGGGAGAATCCAGAATAATAGGAGCAATCTTAAAATTAGAGCTGGTTTGAATGTTAACACAAAGGGCTCCTCCTCCTAAGCATCCCAAAGAGGAAATGTTGGTATGGAGGCTGCCCACCTCATGATAAGTTGAAGATTGTTATACCATGCAATAAGCAATTATTGCAGCTGTATTACTTTAAGAACAGAAAGTCTGATTGCTCAGTAAACACCACACTGGTCAGAGTCACTCTGTTGTGAGGAACATAAGAAATAGGAGAAGGAGTAGACCTTATGACCCCTCGAGCCTGCTCCACCATTCCATATGATCATGGCTGATCTTTTGCCCCAATTCCACTTTCCAGCCCGCTCTCCCTGACCCTTGATTGCCAGAGAGACCAAAAACCTGTCTCAGCCTTAAATGTATTCAACAATGGAGAATCCACAACCCTCTGGGGTAGAGAATTCCAAAGATTCTCGACCTTTTGAGTGAAGAAATTTTCCCTCATCTCAATCCTGAATGATCGGCCCCTTACCCTGAGACTGTACCCTTGTGTTCCAGATTCCCCAGCCAGGGAAACAACTCCTCAGTGTCTACCCTGGCAAACTCCTTCAGAAACTTGTATGTTTCAATGAGATTGCTTCTCATTCTTCTAAACGCCAGAGAATTTAGATCCAATTTCCTCAGCCTCTCATCATAGGGCAGCACTCTCATTCCAGTGACCAATCTAGTGAACCTTCGTTGTACTGCCTCCAAGATGAGTATATCCTTCCTCAAATATGGAGACCAAAACTGCACTGAATACTCCAAGTGTAACTCACTTGTAAAACCCTATACAACTGTAACAAGACTTATTTGTTCCTGTACTCCAATCCCCTTGCAATAAAGGCCAACGTTCCATTTACCTCCCTAATTACTTGCCGTATCTGCATGCTAACATTGTGTTCCTTGTTCGAGTCCATCCAAGTCTCTCTAATGGGAGAGTGCCTGCATGTTTAAGGCTTTGGGTCAGAATTACCCTGTAGAAATTGATGACTTTCCCTTTTCTTTCCTCTGGGTTTGTGTTTTCATCTGTAACAAAGTGTGACCTATGATATGTGATGAACAAAGAGTATTCCATATGCCATTATCTTCCATGGTATTGCTCATGATAATTTGGAGTATGTGCTGGTCTATAACAGGAACATGGCAGCAATGTGTTATTCTATTGCTAAAATATAGGCATGTATCCCTTCAAATCTGCAAGCTTTAATCAGCCTACCCAAGAAAACAGATGGCTGAGGGTGACTTAATATTTAAATTATGAAGGGCTTTGATAGGGTCGACATAGAAATGTTTCCACATGGAATCCAATAAGAAGTTCAGGAGAAACCTCTTTACCCAGAGAGTGGTGAGAATGTGGAGATTGCTACCACAAGGTGTAGTTGAAGCAGACAGAATAGGTGCATTTAAGGAGCAGCTAGATAAGCACATAAAGGGGAAAGGAATAGAAGGACATGCTGATAGGGAGAGAGGAAGTTGGGTGGGAGGAAGCTCATGTGCAGCACAAACGCCATGGACCAGTTAGGCCAAGTGGCCTGTTTCTGTGCTGTAGGTGATTTGTTATATGTAAATAGCCAATGACTGCAGCCACAGGTCAGTTAAGAGCTACAGACATTATGGCTAATTTTTAAGAGTTTGTTTCTTTAGCCTGTTCTCGTGTGGGACAAGAACTTACATCGGACACCATAATACCTGAAAGGTACTCGACAGGAAGTGCGTGTATAGGAATCGTTAATGGAATATTATAGATGGATGTTGGTGAGGGTGCTTGAAATATGTCATTAACTGGAACATTATATTGTGAGATTTTAATTTTAAAGAGCAAAGGGCTTAGCATTGGCATTCTGTATCCCGTAATGTGCCCCACACTAAAGTATGCTTCCAGTTAGTGTACAACAGCTATCTTGTCCAGACAATGTACCTGCCATTATATTACTATTTTAGTTTAAGCATCTTGCTTTCAAGCACTCAGAAATAGTTGAATGTTAGCAGTGCCTATTGAGCAGGCTGGAACTGTTGGCACATAGATAACTCTTAGCATCGTTTTCAAGTACCAATTGGTAAGTCAAACATGTGGAGCAGAATTTAATGCCCCACCCAGTGGTGAGTTTGGAAGGCACATGGGTGGCAACCCCACTCAGATGCTAACTGAGGCCCTTGAGCGGGCAATTAATGCTGCCACCACTGGAATTCAATCGGCAGTGGGCAGGGGAGGCACCACACAGGGAGCCTGAAAAGCAAAGCTTGTGGGCTTCTGGGGGAGGTCCCTCATTCCATGGCACTCAGTGCCTGATTGAGGGATCTGGGATTGAGAAATGGTGGGGTGGGGGGCGGGTGCGGAGTTTGTGCTGCTGATAACTACCTCCCCTGTTCTTTTTTCCATTACCCCCCCCACCCCCCACCCACCCATCCCCTTAGGGGTGGGATTTCCAGTTAAGCACCTGACGGGCACTTAATTCCGATGCTCCTTCCCCAATGGAGGTGGTGAGCAAGATCCCCATTGCCAATATTAAATTTCACCCATAGTATGGCTTTAGGTGAGGCTGCCCTTTCACATTTAATTTGGGCATTTCCCAAAACTACAGCAGTGACGACACTTCAAAAAGTACTTAATTGTTTTGTGAAGCTCATTGCGATAACCTGGGGCCATAGAAGACACTGAAGAAATAAGTGTTTGTTTATTATCCATTCATATATAAGTGGCAAGATCCAATTGGTGGTATACCACAGAGTTTGCTCCTACAGTCACTCACACAGCTAGTTCCAGATTCACCCATATCACTAGTCCAGGACATGGAATGAGAGCAAGGTGCTTCTCTAGTTAGCGATACTAGCTCTGGATGGATGTTGTCCAGGATGTTTCATCATCCCCTTGTCATTCAGTGGCATTACCATCGCTGAATCTGAAACTGAACTGAACCAGCCATAAAAATACTGTGGCTTCAAGAGCAGGTCAGAGGCTGGGAATTCTGCAAACTCGCCTCCTGACTCCCCAAAGCCTGTCCACCATCTACAAGGCACAAGTCAGGAGTGTGATGGGATACTCTTCACTTGCCTGAATGAGTGCAGCTCCCACAACACTCAAGAAGCTTGACACCATCCAGGGCAAAGCAGCCCGCTTGATTGGCACCACATCCACAAACATTCACTCCCTCCACCACTGAAGCACAGTAGCAGCAGTGTGTACCATCTACAAGATGCACTGCAGGAACTCACCAAGGCTCCTTAGGCAGCACCTTCCAAACCCAAAACCACTACCACCTAGAAGAACAAGGGCAGCAGATAGATGGGAAGACCACCACCTGGAAGTTCCCCTCCAAGCCATTCACCATCCTGACTTGGAAATATATTGCCGTTCCTTCACTGTCGCTGGGTCAAAATCTTGGAACTCTGTTCCTAACAGCACTGTGGGTATACCTACAGGGGTTCAAGAAGGCAGCTCATCACCACCTTCTCAAGGGCAACTAGGGATGGGCAATAAATGCTGGCCCAGCCAGTGAAGCCCACATCCTGTGAAAGAAAATAAAAAGAACGAAACAAAGCAAATTGTGAACTGAAGGAACCACGCCAGATTCCAGTCCTCTTGGCTGAGAAACAATGTTGAGGTGGGAGCGAGGGGAATACATTTAAAAATGAGGTGGCAGATGGAAATAGAATTGTTTCTTTTTTTGGCACTAGTCATGTGGTAGACTGGGGTGGTTTGATACTCAAACTGCAGCATCTGCAGATGTCGCGTTAAATTGGTTTTAAAAGTAAAGTCCTATGCAGAGCCAGTACACACACAATCCATCCACCCAAGTTGGAAGCAGTTGAACAGTCACCCGTTTCCAAATTAGTACACCAGCAAGGCAATTTTAGCAGATGATTGACTATATCTCTGCTTTTGTTGATGCTTGTAACTAATGAGGCTTCACTTTGTGTTCAGTGTTTTCAAGTCTCAAAATCTGAAGCTCTCGGATGATGTTAGGTTGAGGCGGATTATATGTCCATTATTTGTATGCTAGTGGTGAAGTAACTGAGAATGTTGGGTCGTTAAAAGGCCTGATGGTTTTATGGAGAGGGAGGGGTGGGGAAAGAGGAATTCTTAAATAATTTTTATTATAGATGTAGGAGATTTTTAATTACTAATTGTGAAAATTAGTTAACAACTCCATTGTTGACGTCCTGGTCAGGATGGTAGGAAGTGACATAGATGTTGGTCTGTCTTTGCTCAGCAATTCTGTCTAAGTCCTAAATTACTACTTTTGAAAAGTATCTCATTGGCTGTAGAGCACTCTGGGACATCCTGAGTGAAAAGCACTTGTGAAATGGAAGTCCTCTCTTATTCCTTTTCAATGTTTCCTTTTTCTTTGTTTCTCTCTTTTCCTCTTTATTTCTTCCGCACTAACTCTGCCTTCCTTTTTTTCCTTCTTCAACCACCTGTCTACTCTCCTCTTAAGCATTGGCGTGGTCACTGCTGCTATTCTGACAGATGCTTTGCTGAAAATGCCAGCACTTCCATTGAACTGAAGGATAACAGACATCTAACATAAACATGGCGGCACTTGCCACTTATGTAGGTGGCTTTTTCACATCTCCAAAGCAGTAGTGTGCGAGGCATCAGAGATCAAAAGACATGGCTGGTGACAGGTTAAAGGGTACAACCTGGGCTTTTAAAAATTCTTTCAGAGGATATGGGTGTCGCTGGCTAGGCCAGCACTTATTGCCCATCACCACCTTCTCAAGGGCAATTAGGGGTGAGCTGCCACCTTGAACTGGTAGCAATAATTGGCTGGATTGGATTTGTCCTGCGTTTTGTGGACAGGACATACCTGGGCAGTTTTCCACATAGCCGAACAGAAGTCAGCGTTGTAGCTGTACTGGAACAACTTGATTACGGGTGTGGCAGGTTCTGGAGCACAAGTTTTGAGTACTATTGTCGGAATGTTGTCGGGCTAGTATTGCTGTGAAGGGTTTTACTGATGCTGCCATTGTGCCACCCTTTCCCAGTGTGAGGGGATGAGACACTGTCATTTCAAACATGCGTCCCACACGACATCTTAAAACATCTGCATGCACACAAACTCTCACATGTATACTTGTTTTAAAAACATGGAATCACTCTGTGGCATACATAGACAGGGATATTTCCAACCGCCGTGGGGCTGGGAGCCAGCAAGCAAGAAGCAGGGCGTGGCTTTTCCAACATAAATGATTCATTAATTACCTTTTCAAAGAATTCCAGGAAGTTTGCAAGGCGAATTGCAGAATTGGCAAGCGTTGTCGGAGACATCATTGTGAATATGAGGAGTTTTGCAGGGGCTGGAGGATGGGGATTGTGTTTGGAAAGAGGGTGGGGGAGGAAGCATTGGGAGTTGAGGGGATACACTCGATATTTCAAGTAGAAAGAATTTGGTGATCGTAAATAGGTCAGTAAGCCCCTGATAATGCTTCAGGTGGGACCCTGCATTGAGCTAATGGAATAACAAAAATGGGAGGGCTGGAGCAAGTCTTAATCAGAAATACAAAGATGTTGACACTTTTCACAATGCAGGAAGCTTGTTTTCAGATTCGAACCCTGGTGTGGCACAGGATGATAAATATTCGAATTATGTGAAACCCTGTTATCAGCTTATCAACTCCATGGCCTGTGTTGCCGTGTGAAAGCAATTGATGCTCCCAAGGTCTTGCCCTCTACAATATACTCCTTGGTTTCTGCCAGAGGCGACTGTCAAGCTGGCATGGAGCACCTCACCTGAAACGTCTCCTGTCTTTCCTTCAGGCGCTGATGAGCTGCCTGTGCATTAACAGCCATTTCCCTTTCCGATTTGAAGCAGGTGCAGACTTTTGTTTCCCCTCCTGGTTTAAATGGGTTGAGGATTTCCAATTATTTCATCAAATCAGGGTGTAACATATCGCTGATCTAGTTAGCCCCACTCCTCCTGCTCTTTCTCCATTGCACTGCAGATGTTTTCTTTTGAATTCCATTTTGACAGTTATCATTGAATCTACTTCACTCACCCTTTCAGGCATTTCATTCCTCATCAAAGCAACTCACTGCATTTAAAAAAAAAAACAATTCTCCTCATCTCGCCTCTCGTTCTTTTGCCAATTGTCTTAAATCAAAGTCCCTCAATTTTGAACACCCAATCCTCCCCATAGCCTTTATTGCTATGAGGAGAACAATCCGAGCTTCTGTGGTCTCTCCACATGACCTGCTGATCCTCATCCTTGGTACCATTCTGGCCCTCTCCAAGGCTTTGCCATCCTTTCTGAAATGTGAAGCGCAAAATTGGATACAATACTCTCACTGAGGTTTAACCAGAGATTTATAAAGTTTATCATAACCTTCTTGCTTTGGTACTCTATGCCTCTATTTGTAAAGTCACGGATCCCAATTATAACAGCCTTCTCGAATTCTCCTGCTACCTTCAAAGATTTGTTTGTATGCACGCGAGTTCCTGCACCCCATTTGATTTATATCGTCCCTCCTTTTTCTTTCCAAATGCGTCACTTCACTGCATTAAATTTTACCTGCCGTGTGGCTGCCCATTTCACCTGTCTGTCCTGCTGAGTCTTGTGGCACAGTGGGTAGTGTCCCTACCTCTGGGCCAGAAACTCCAGGTTCAAGTCCCACTCCAGGAATTGATGGCCACGGAAAGTGTGTTCATAATTCGGCCAAACAGTTTGATTATCAGCCTGTAAATCCTTCCAATATGCCTGATGGCAGGTGGTAAGAGTGGGTTTCCTGGTCAGCCACACTGCAGAAGGCATCGGCAAACCACTGCAGTACTTTGCCAAGCATAATCATGGACCAGTTCAGAAGTCTGTGGTTGCCAACGCCCTCTTAGGATGTGGTAGCTGGAGGAGGAGCAGGAGCATCTCCTGTTGAAATCTGCTACTACTACCCCCATTGTTCATTACATATCCCAGCTTTGTGTCATCTTTAAAATGATGGCCCTTGTACCCAAATCCTAGTCATTAATCTGCATGAAAACAAGCTGTTGCCCTATAATTGACCTAGGTGGGGTGGGGGCACTACTGTATAATTTCTCCAGCCTGAAAAGCAACCATTCAGAACTACCCTCTGCTTTCTGTCTTTCAGCTAAATTTGTATCCATGCTGTCAATGTCCCTTTAATCCCATGGGCTTCATTTGGTTTGGGAATTCTTTGGATTAATTTATCCTCATTGATTTATATAAAACTTCCTGCTATATAAGTATATATTAGTGTACAGCAACGTATGGTGTAATTTTTTTTGATTTGTTAAAAGCTTGAGCTCTTGATGTTTTTTGTGCCTCTGGGCGTGCACACTAACGTGTCCAGCCTGCACAGGAGCATGCGGGTTCCTGCACAGGAGCATGCGGGTTCCTGCACAGGAGCATGCGGGTTCCTGCACAGGAGCATGCGGGTTCCTGCACAGGAGCATGCGGGTTCCTGCACAGGAGCATGCGGGTTCCTGCACAGGAGCATGCGGGTTCCTGCACAGGAGCATGCGGGTTCCTGCACAGGAGCATGCGGGTTCCTGCACAGGAGCATGCGGGTTCCTGCACAGGAGCATGCGGGTTCCTGCACAGGAGCATGCGGGTTCCTGCACAGGAGCATGCGGGTTCCTGCACTGGAGCATGCGGGTTCCTGCACTGGAGCATGCGGGTTCCTGCGCGGTTGCACAACTTTGAGTGAATATTGTTTATGAATATACTTCTATAATGTCCAACTCTGTTTCAGGATTTTACAGAAAAATGCAGTTATTGCTTCTTTAGTTCTTCGGTGCCTTCTTAAAAATAATCACATCCATTGAGTTTAGAATTTTGAAAGCCAACACTGTTGCCAAAATGTTCCAGGTTCAAGTCCCACTCCAGAGACTTCAGCACAAAAATCCAGACTGACACTCCGGTGCAGTGATGAGGGACTGCTGCCTTGTTGGAGGTGCCGTCTTTCGGATGAGACCGTAAAACATGGCTCTGTCCACCCTTTCAGGTGGATGTAAAGGATCCCATGGCTCTATTTCAAACACCGTCACATGTTCCACTCCAAGCCACCTACCATCCTGACTTGGAAATATATCGCCGTTCCTTCACTGTCGCTGGGTCAAAATCCTGGAACTCCCTCCCAAACAGCACTCTATGTTAACCTACACCACATGGACTAGAGCGGTTCAAGAGGCAGTTCACCATCTCTTGGGCAATTAGGAATGGGCAATAAATGCTGGCCTAGCCAGTGATGCCCACATTCTATGAAAGAATTAATAAAAAAATTGCAAAAAAAGAGCAGGGCACTTATCCCCAATGTCCTGGCCAATATTTAACCTCTATCAACTTCATGTAAAACAGATTATTCGGTCATTATCACACTGCTGTTTGGTTTTTTAATTCATTCATGAGATGTGGGTGCTGGCTGGGTCAGTATTTATTGCCCATCCCTAATTGCCCTTGTTCAGAGGGCATTTAAGAGTCAGCCACTTTGCCGTGGGTCTGGAGTCACGTGTAGGCCAGACCAGGTAAGGACGGCAGATTTCCATCCCTAAAGGGCATTAGTGAACCAGATGGGTTTTTACAACAATCGGCATTGGTTTCATGGTCATCATCAGACTTTTAACAACAGATTTTTATTGGATTCAGATTTCACCATCTGCCATGGTGGGATTGGAACCTGGGTCCCCAGAGCATTAACCTGGGTTTCTGAAATGCTAGTCCAGTGACAATACCACTATGCCACCGCCTCCCCCTGTGGGAGCTTACTGTGTCAAATTGGCTGCCACATTTCCTATATTACAACAATGACTACACTTCAAAAGTTCTTAATTGGCTGTGAAGTATTTGGGACATCCAGTGGTCATGAAAGAGGCTATATAAATGCAAGTCTTTCTTTTTGAAGGGTTAAATTATGAGGCTGAGTTGCTTCTATTCCCTAGAGTTTAAATGGCTGAAGGGCGATCTGACTGAGTTGTTCGGAATAATGAAAGGATAACTACAGAGAAATGATTTCCTCTGGTGGGGGAATCCAGAACAAGCAGGCCCAACATTAAAATTAGAGCAAGGCAATTCGGATGTAAATTGAGGAAACACATATGGTGCAACAGGCCTAAGGGGCTGAATAGCCTCTTCCTGTTCCAATAAAATAATTGTCTGCTGAGCGTGTGTCTGCCATTTTTCACAAGCCTCCATGAGGCAGTTGGGATAATGTGATAATGTGGTGAGTGAGAAAGAGGGGCCTTCTCGCAAGGGAAAAAATATATAGTTTGGACCCGTAGCCCAGTTGAGCTGAAGTAGGTTTGACCAGGGTGGGTTGCTTTTACTACTTGTCACTTTTCCTAGCCCTGGCATTTACCCAGGTGACAGTCATATGGTGTCCACCAATTGCCTTGAACTATTGGACAGCACAGGGCCTTGTCAGCTTGGCGAGAATCAACTCATTATTGAATATTTTATGCAAGTACTTTAACTAGGCCACTTGCTTTGTGTTAGTGGAGCCCTCCTCTTGAGGGAACATTTGTCGTGACATTTTCTCTGGTGGCATTGGACGCACACTTTACCAGTCTGTTGGCCCAGATTGCAAATAGGGCTATAGAACTGATGTAGTCTTTAAAAAGAGGCTACTGAGAAAAGTAGGATATGTAGTGTAGTGATGGTACTGGAGAGTAATCCAGAAATCTGGACTAATAATTCTGAGATTATGGGCCTGATTTAATCTTGTGCAAGTGGATGGCTTTTGAGTGAGTTAAAGTCTTGCCCTAAGGGTTCGAATTTCACCACAGCAATTTGAGAATTCAGTTTTTTTTTTAAGGAGACAAAATAAAAGGCTGGCATCAATAAAAGTGACCAGGAAGCTTCGAACGTTCATTAAAAACCCAAGCTGGTTCACTAATGTTCTTCAGTGAAATCCTCTGTCCTTACCGAGTCTGGCCTACCTGTGACTCCATTTCTATGTGTTTGGCTATTTAACTGCCCTCTAAAAGTTTTTTAAAAAAAATCTTTCATGGGATGTGGGCATCACTGGCAAGGCCAGCATTTGTTGCCCATCCCTAATTGCCCCTGAACTGAGTGGCTTGCTAGGCCATTGTAGAGGGCAGTTAAGAGTCAACCACATTGCTGTGGGCCTGGAGTCACATGTAGGCCAGACCAGGTAAGGACAGCAGATTTCCTTCCCGAAAGGGGCATTAGTGAAGCAGATGGGTTTTTACAACAGTCGATGATAGTTTCGTGGTCACCATCACTGAGACTAGCTTTCAATTTATTAATTGAATTGAAATTCCACCAGCTGCTGCGGTGGGTTTGAAACAGTGTCCCCGGAGGATTATCCTGGGCCTCTGGGTTACCAGTCCAGTGACATTATAACCAGCCCATCCTCTCCCCCAGCAAATTCTAGGGATTGACAGTAAATGTCAGCTTTGCCAGTGATGTCCATATCCTGTTGATGAAAAAAATTGACTTTGGCAGTTAAACAAGTCTGGACAATTACTAACCATTGCCTGTGATTATAAGGAGATTTGCTTTCATTGTTTTTATATTACGATTGTCAACGTTTTGCGATAACCTGAACAACTTCTAGGTCAAGGATAGTAACTAAATTAACTAGTGGCATGTGAGGCAAACATAAAGAGGTGAGATCCATAATAAAAAAAAATATTGATTGGAACCTTTTTTAAGGTGAGAACTTCATTACATCATGTATAAGATCCAATGGGAAATGTGCCATTTCACAGTATAAGTTTGTATGACGCCTCATTGACAATGTGAGAGCCGCAGGGAGTGTGTGGGTTGTTTTTTTCATCAAAACAAGCGTGCTCAAACATATCTCTAACATCTTGTTCACTTTTGCATTATAAATGTGTCATCCCACACGAATGTTGCAAGGCCAGATAGGAAGGAAACTGTAGTAGAAGGACATGTCAATAGGGTTAGATGAAGTAAGGTGGGGGGAGGCTTGTGTGGTGCATAAACATGGGCACAGACTCATTTGGCTGAAAGGCTTGTTTCGATGTAGAGCAATGGCAGATGCAATGCCATAGAGAGCTTTCCAACCAGCAGTTGTAGCAAAGGATTGCAACTGATACATTGTTCCACAAGTGGTAACTCGTACTGTCCCCTGTCCATACAAAGGCTAATATCCCGTGACGAAATTCTTTTCTGTGTATGCTTTTTATCCTACTTACATGGAAAAAAAATTATGCCGCCTTGCTGAACTTATTACCTTGCCTATGCTTTTCCTGCCCTTATTATCATTTTCACCTGCGGCCCAATGGATAGTGCACTCCCCTGTCGGTTAGAAGGTTCCAATTCAAGCCCCACCCCAGGTCCTGGGCACAAAAAATCGAGGCTGACACTCGGGGGAAGTGCTGTTGTGCGGAAGGTGCGGCTTTTCAGATGAGGCGTTAAACTGAGGTGCTCTCAGGTGGATGTAAAAGATTCCTTGGCACCACTTTGAAAAAGAGCAGGGGAGTTATTCCCATGACTAATATTTATCCCTCAATCAATATTGCAAAATCAGATTATCTGGTCATAAGCTCTGTGGGGGCTTGCTGTGTATGTTTGGCTGCCTTGCTTTCTATGGTTAGAACAATGACAACACCTCAAAAAAAATTTTGTGCTTGTGGACATCCTGATGTCATGAAAGGCAGTATATAAATGCAATAAATACCTCATCTTTCCACTATACCACTGGTTCTTTTGTTTGCTCTTCTCTTGTCTGTTTCCTCTCCCCCTCGACTCCTCCACCTCTCCCCTCGCCTCCCCCCCTCTCTCTCCCCTCCCATCCCCTACCCCCCTCTCTCTCTCCCCTCCCCCCCGCTCTCTCTCCCCTCCCCCCCCTCTCTCCCCTCCCATCTCCTCCCCCCTTCTCTCTCCCCTCCCATCCCCTCCCCCTCTCTCTCCCCTCCCATCCCCTCCCCCCTCTCTCTCTCCTCCCATCCCCTACCCCCCTCTGTCTCTCCCCTCCCCCCCCCTCTCTCCCCTCCCCCCCCTCTCTCTCCCCTCCCCCCCTCTCTCTCCCCTCCCCCCCCTCTCTCTCCCCTACCCCCCCTCTCTCTCCCCTCCCATCTCCTCCCCCTCTCTCTCTCCCCTCCCATCTCCTCCTCCCATCTCCTCCCCCCCTCTCTCTCCCCTCTCATCCCCTCCCTCCGTGGTTGAGCCAATTAAGGCCCGCCCAGCGTAATGCGCGACTCCCGAGGATAGTGGAAGTGGGCGGGTGGCGGCCATCTCCTCCCCCCCCTCTCTCTCCCATCTAATCCCCTCCCCCCCTCTCCCCTCCCATCCCCTCCCACTTCTCTCTCCCCTCCCATCCCCTCCCCCCCCCTCTCTCACCTCCCATCCCCTCCCCCCCCTCTCTCCCCTCCCATCCCCTCCCCCCTCTCTC